>NC_086215.1:6626250-6947500 GCF_035770615.1 Melospiza melodia melodia
GATTTTACAAGCTCTGTGCCAGCAGCAACACCTCATCCTGGCATCCTCTCCTTCATGTGTAGCTCTATCCTGTGCCCAGGGACTAAATATTTCTGGAATTCAGTGGGTTATGGTTGTCAGTAAACCACAAGTGGCATCAATCTTTTGAGACCACTGCTCTGGGTGCTTCTGTTGCTACCTGTAAAGCAGGAAAGCTGTAATCCCAAGAAATATTACAGCTGTAATCTCAAGGAATATAACAGCACCACTGAGCAGTTTGTGCTAGCAGGGAAAGCCCTGCTGCCAGTCACAACCCTAATAAAATACCCCAAATGCTGTGTTTGCTGTGTTTTTCTCTAAGAAATTTATTTGGACATTAAAAACATCCAAAAATCCACACACACATATATATATATATATATATATATATATATATATATATATATATATGTATTCAATATTTCACTGCTGTCTACTGATGAAACAACATCATGTCAACAGCCAAGAAGAAAGGCAAACTGGTCTTAAAATCTGGGATTTTGGATCATTTCCATGGGGAGAATCCCTCAGTCCAAGCCAGGGGGCACAAGGAAGGGGCTCATCCCCAACAGCAGCCTCAGGAGCTGATAATAGATGTATAATGGAAGTTTGCTGCTGATTGGATATGTTAGTTTTGAAGGTAATTGATTGATTAGAGGGGGAATTTTGCCACTTTGTAAAGCATGAAGTTCCTCTTTAAAAATGAAGAGCAGCACAGATTTGGTATAGGTTTGTCTTAGATAACTACAGGCAGAATATGAAGTGTCTGACAAGGGAACATGTCCTTAATTCACCCAGAAAAACTATTAGAGATAGATGTTTGGCTTTAGACTGTATATAAAAGGCTTCCTGCATTAAAAGAGGTAAATTTTCCCAGCTCTAAATTAGAGCTATTTGAAACATTTTCCACAGAAGAGTTCTCTGTTGAAAATGCAGTTCCATTGAAGCATTTTCCAAGAGCATGTTGACTCCAAAAGCACTTTTGACTTTCTAAATGTATTTTTTCATACTCCCTCATTTCACTGCAGTGAAAAGCTGAAATGTTTTGTGTTGCCATTACTGTTCTTTCTATCTTGGAAAAAGCTTTAATAGTAATTGTAATGTAAATTCTAATGTTATGCTATCATATATGCTATGCAGGTATATAATACATCTCTTTATGTAGTTATAGATGTATAATATATAAGGGTATTTACACATATATGACAATATAATATTACATATTGAAATTTAATATATTTAATATAAGTATTGTATACAACATGCATTATGTATAGAATATAATATATGACCACATTTGATGTAGAAAATGACCTGATATGCAACATTTGCTGTTTATTGTTGCACAGTTTGGAACAGCACAGAAGGATTGTACCTCATTGAAATATTGCAATGCTCTATTGACATATACTGTCAGTAACAGTATTGATACAACAAGCCATGCCTCTGAAATTTGGAGTTCCTGAAATTCTTCAAAATGTTGCTTTTAGTCAAATTTTCCAATTTCTGCCCAGGACACTTGGCCAGGGAACACAAATCCCCTTTTCTCAACAGGTTGCTGTAGAGCTGCTGGTAACCTGCCCTGCATCACCACAGAGATATTGCTCCAGGGAGGGCTGGGAAAAAAGGAGACCTTCTGTGATAAATATTATGCATATATATATATATATATGTATATATGCATATATATATACATACCTCAGAGCATGTCATGGATGCTGGGCCCACAAGGATACTGGTTTATAACTAGTATCTAGTTATAAATTATATATCAATTATAAATTATGTATATAACTAGTTTATAAATTAGTGATTATTTTTTGTCCCAAGTGCAGCACCAGACACCCTGCACCATCCTCCCCCAAAATCAACCTGCCCAAACCCAACGTGGGTTCATGGAATGATTTAGCTGGAAAAGACCACCATGATCACTGAGTCCTCCCCCAGAACCAACATTCCCAAACCCTACGTGGGTTCATGGAATCATTTAGGCTGGAAAAGACCACCAAGATCATCAAGTCCAGCTTTTGGCTGATCACCACCTTGCCAACTCAGTGCCACATTCCATCCCCTGTCTCTCCTGAAAGGCACAGCTTTGAAACCCCAAGTCCCAGGGCTGGGAGGCAGCAAGTTCAGACAGAGAAATTCTCCCTGTCACGAAGAAGCTGCTCTTTTATTGAGCCAGGCTCAGAGCTGGAGTGACACAAAGGCAGGAACATGGATTTCTGTCAGCAGCTCATGCTCGGCTGCTAATCAGATCAGGGGAGACTTGGTCACGATCCATTACCTGCTGCAGCCCTGTGACTAATTCGTAATGAGGCCTCTTAGAGCAGAGGAAGGATCCTGGGTAATTATCCCAAGAACCACACTCCAGATTAGGTGGAAAACTCAGGTGGAGCTTTAGAGGTCACTTTGTTCTATTAGGAAGAGCTCCTGCCTTCCTCCCTTCCCTCGCTGCCTCTTTGCCTTGGCTCCAGCCTCCCCCTGCACTCGGAGCTCCATGAAACCCATGTGTGGTTGGCCCCCAAGGTTCTCTGTCTATTCTCATCAGAGATCACAGCCTCATCCCCTCTCTCTCAATTTTTTCCCTTTTCCTCCACCTCCTTCCCCCTCCCTTGGTTTATCTCCTCTCTTGTAGGATCAGATAACCAATAGCACTCTATTGATTTACCCACTTGTCTGCCTATAACCTGAGCTGCCTACTGATTTAGCTGCTTCCCCACTTATCTCATGTGTCATCCTTGGGTTTTCATTACCAGCAGCTACCATCACAGTGTAAAACCCTCTCAAACTGCTTATTGTTAATTAGGTAAGAACCAGAACTCAGTGATTTGGATAATCACTGCCATAGTGAAAACAACCTGCATATTATTTTTAAAGGCAAATAATAACAACAATAATATTATATCCACAACATTACTTGGTAAATGAAACCCAGTTTCTGTGAAACCAAAGATTAAAACAGCACTTGCCAAATTATACTCAAAGCGGAAGATGTAATGTAGCCCATTCATCTGAAAAATTAAAATTTGTGCAAGTACAAGGATTTGAGAAATAAAACCATCTGGGCAAATTAGCAATTAAATCCCACATTTCCTTATTTTGTCAAAAAACTTGGGAATAACCTTCATGAATTACATGCCCAGTGAATTTCCTCCTTCTACTGAAGTTGACTTCTTGCTAACCAGCATGTATTTATTTATTAATTCAGCCATGACCTCTATCTGTTGACTTTTGGACTAGCTCCCCATCTGGGACTGAAGCCATGGCTTCTAGCATCCAAATAAAACCTCTGTGACTTTTCCCAAAGATTACGGCCATTAGAGAGCCCCGAAAGCTGATCTGCAAACCTCTTACACAAATCAGCAGTTTGGGAGGGACGGAGAGACGTGGGCAGAATTCTCCTTCAAAAGTGATGGAAGAGGTCACTTTTTTTTTTTAATGTTGGTGTGTGTATCATGCACAGAAGTCCATCAAAATTCAGTGGCAGAGAGGCATTTCATTGGGGTCAGCCCTAGCTCTGCTCAGCTGAGCCTTGTGTGCAGGGGGCTTCCAGACACAGCAGAATCACAGAAAAGAGAAGAGGGGGAAAGGCTCAGACAAAGGGCACTCCTGTCCCGTTTCCACCCCCTCCCTGGTCCCTGGGCCCTACCTTGCAGGTGGAGTTTGCTCTCAGTGCTTTGCAGAAGGACAGAACTCACAGAGTCCAGATTGTCATAGCTGTTACAGCCCAGGGGGCCGGTCCGAGTTTCTGTTACCTACAGAGGATGTAGAAAAGAGAGAATGTTCCCTTTGACTGCAGCACCGCACCTTCCCCAAGCTTTTTAAATCTTTTAATTCAAGGACTCCTTGTCACAAGCTGATATAACCCAAAACACGTCCTCCCTAGTTGGGAAAGAATGCCCCACCCTGCACAGACACTGCTAATGCTTGGTGCAGTCTCAAGCTAAAAAATCAGAAGGAATTGTGGCTGCTTTCTTTAGGGTACCTCAGGTTTGGCAATGGGGTCCTGCAGATTGATGTTTCTCACAGAGGATCTCCATTGGAGAGCATCAGAAGCCTGTAGAGGAATTATTCCCTGGCTTCTCTTATTGGAAAGCAAGAAACAGAGATGGATTGCCAGCCCACAGTGGTGCCTGGTGCTCCCACAGCAGATGTGAACAGCAGCCCTGTGCTGAGGATGGATGGAGGCACAGATGACCTGCAGTGCTGCTGCTGTTGGTTCCTGCCCTCCTGGAATTCACCACGGGTGATTATCTGCTGTCACTGTTTCAATATCTCAATACAATTTCCCATCCAGAAGGGAACAGCCTCAGCCATGAGACAGCACAGAACAATAACGAGAGCTGAAACCTTTCAGAAATGGCTAACAATGACGACTCCATCCACATCACCTTCCCTGGAGTGAACTCAGCAACAATAAAATCCCTGCCCAGTGTAGGATGATTGCTTTCAGAGAAGGCAGCCTTTGCAGAGCCATTTTCCCTGTTTTGTATTCTCTGAGCAGCTTCCCTTCCTTCCTGCTGCAACCCCCAAGCTGTCTCTCAGTCCGTTTCATTCCAGAAGCCTCAGTAATGCCACACTGAGTTTTTCACCATTTCTTGTTGCAAATTCAGCTGAGAGAGGTTTTGCAGCCTTACAGCCCCAGGAGACAAACACTCCTAGGTGGCACAGAGTTAATTTCCCAGACCTGCCTTTCCCTTCCAACCTCCATCACTGATCTGGCTCCTCTGCCCCCTCTCTCCCTTCCAGAAGTCACTGTCACACTTAGTGAAAGTCTCCTGTCCTACACAACCACCACGCTGAATGCCCACCTCTTTCCAGACATTAGTGACCCTGGGGAAATCAATTCTTCAACTGAATAAGAGCAAACCTAACCCTGGGAACAAAACAACTTGTGCTCAAAGAAGACATCAGTCTGGCAAAGCCTTGCCCCAAATCCCTAGAGAATCCATGGAAGGAAGCCAATCCTTTCCCTCTTCCTAAGGCAGGATGTGGTACCTTGATTGCTCCGGTAGAGATCTGGATCTCGTGGAGTCTCCTCATGGTGCCATCACGATCTACAAAGTAGGAGGAGGCGAGCTGGTGCAAGGCTTCAACGCTCTGGGTGGCGTTTCCTGACTTTCTGTCGAGGCGGCTTTTGTCCATGTACATGGTCAAGGCCTCCTCTCCTGCAGCGGGGAGAAAAGGAGATTTCAGGCTGCAAGCAGGGAGAAAATGGCGTCATCCACTGCACCTAAAGGAAGAAAAGTCCCACACCTAGAGCACTCTTGGAGGAATCCACCCTTCCACACCAGCACCATAGGAGGACATAGAGAAACCTCCTCCTCTATTCAGACAGCAAGGCCGAGTCCACCAGACAAGTAAAGCAGCTCCACTGAATTGACTAGACAACATTTTGGATATTTTTCAAGCCAGCAGAGCTTTGCCCATCTGTCCCACCTGAGGCAGGTTCTCTAGAATGATGCACACCTGTCAGGAGAAGATCTCACTTTGTGCAAGTCCCTGTCTGACCTGACTTCTAGAAGGGATGGACGATGACTGCACGTAGAACACAGTGTGCAGGTAGGTACAGTGGATAAACAAATGTTCCTTGGACCTCTTCAGCTCCCGGTGGCATTGCAAAAGGGGAGGGGAAAGGGGATGAGTAAAGGAAATTAATCAGAGGAAAGCACAAATAAGAAAATTTGAACTAACCCCCCTTGCTGCCTTCTTTCCTCCCAGAGAGCCTCATCCAGGTAATATAAGTAGAGAGTGAAAATACCATACAAGATAAGGGACAAAAGCAGGTGATTTTGAAATGGTAAGCTCAGAGAATCTGGGAGAGAAGTGGTTAAGAACCGACAAACATCAGCAGAGACCTTAATGTAACAAAACAGGTCTCTGCTGCTGAGAAGGACTATTTACCTAATAATTCAATTTGTGCTGGGTGAGACACATTAAAATCCAGGCCATTCTTTACAAAAGGCTGGCATTGTGAGAGGTCTTAAAAGGTGGAATGCCATCCTGCATCCTTAACACGTGAAACTTGGATTTAATAAATGAAGAGTAGACACAACTAGAGGAGGAATGTGCCATTTCTACAAAACTCTCTTAATGAGAAGAATGGTGCTTGTTCTTGTTTGATAGATGAACCACTGATGAATGCACTGCCTCTGGCAGTGATAGCATGGTCCAAAAATATGTACCACTGCTTTCAAGGCCAAAAAATGTTTCACTTTTCATCATCTTTGCATAATATTTTTTACGAGAACAAGGACTTACTTTTCTTTAAAATTCTTATTAGCTAAAACAATTTGATTCATCCAAATTATTTCTTTTATTGCATATATGAAAAAAATAACCCAAAATCGCAGTAAGCCCTCCCCCTCACTTTCCCTGGAAATTTTCCAGCTTTTATCTGAAAGCCAAATGCCTGAAAACAAACCAAAAATATTCTGGCGGAAAATCAAAATATTTTTATTAGATTTCAGTTTTTCAAGCAATAGTTATGTTGAGTATTCAGCCTTTGGCTTTGAGATGAAAAATTCCCTTTTTTTTTTTTCTTTTTTTGTGGAAAGAAGGTACTTTTCATCAAAAGAATTGATCAGTTGAAATCTTTTAATTAGTTTTGCAGGACCTAAGTGGAGAAGTTAGGCATGTAAAACTTTGTCTTTAATATTTTGTTAAAAATAACAGACTAGCCTTCCACCGCTTATCAAAGCTGTGGTGGTAACAATGTCATCATTGTTGCCTCTCACAAAAGCACTTTCCCTGGAAAATGACCAGCTTTGATTTCCTTTATCACCATTACCATTTTTTTATGTGTTGAGCTCGTGAGGAGACCTTGGCAGGGATCAAGGCTCTGCCACACCAGGCTCTGTCCACACAAACAAAGCCAATCCATTTTCCAGAGGATTGAACCCCCTGTATCCGATGAGGCACAACAGGTGAATACAGCAAACAGCCAAAGGCACAGGGGATAAATAAAATGTCTGTGATTACTGTGAGGAGCAGTGGTCACTGCACTGACCACTCAATGCAATTTTGAGTTTCATCTCTTTGTGTTTTTCAGGGAGATTTGAAGGAAATTTTATAAAAACTTTCAGTTTTTATGAATCAACTCATTTGCCACTGAAGAGGCTGGATCAGTGAGAAAGTGTATTTTGAGCCAGAATTTCTGGATCTCTCATGTAACAGAAGCATTTAACTTCAAGGAGATGCAGCAGAGAAAAATGAGAAATTATGTTTCGCCACCATTTTGTGAGGCTGTGGCAGGAGAAGGAAGATCTGGGATAATTTTCCCCTTAGCTATAACGCACAGTCATCAACTCTTCATCAATTGCACCAATAACTGGGAAAAAAACAAATTTCTTGGGAAAAAAGTCATGCCTTATATTAACAGCCAGGGCATAAAAATCAGGAGAGAGGAGAAGGAGAAGGAGAAGGAGAAGAAGGAGAAGGAGAAGGAGAAGGAGAAGAAGGAGAAGGAGAAGGAGAAGGAGAAGGAGAAGGAGAAGGAGAAGGAGAAGGAGAAGGAGAAGGAGAAGGAGAAGGAGAAGGAGAAGGAGAAGGAGAAGGAGAAGGAGAAGGAGAAGGAGAAGGAGAAGGAGAAGGAGAAGGAGAAGGAGAAGGAGAAGGAAAAGGAGAAGGAGAAGGAGAAGGAGAAGGAGAAGGAGAAGGAGAAGGAGAAGGAGAAGGAGAAGGAGAGAGAGAAGAGAAATCTGTTCTCTGGAGCAGTGAGGATTAGTGATTCCCCCACAGAAATTGTCAATTTTTTTCCTCCAAAGCAAGAAAACAGAGAAGTCCATGAGTGATGATGCTTTTTCCTGAAGGAGCAGTGCTGTCCCTAGGATTGAGGGGTGCTGAGCAGGAACACTGCTGCTGGAAACCTGTTTTGTGTAGCTCTGTGCAGAGCTGGAAAAGCACAGCATCCCCATGGAGGGGTCACATGGAGAAGCAACTCCTGGATCAAGAGAGGTTAACAGAATTTTCCTGCATTATTAAGCCTTAATTTCTCCTTTAATTAAGTGAATGATATGTTCAAAGTTGTTTTTCCTTGAGGGATTTTCCTGAAAATTGGCTCTCAGCTCTGTGCGCTCCATCCCAGAGCGTGGATGCCCTCAAAGCGACCCTTCACCAGTGCCTTTGTGTCAGAAGCAGGCTGGAGCAGAGCTGGGGTTTTTTTTTCTGGCTGCTCTGCAGGTTTGAAAGGCACCAGAGCTGTTCCTCCTGTGTCCAGGTGTGAAAATTGCAGCGTTCAGGTGCTGCTCCATGTCCCACCCTCGTGGGGACCAAGCAGCAGCTGGCATTTCAAAGCCAGCCAATTTCCTGCATTATTGTCACTCTCTGCCACCTCCTCGGGCACCAGGCTGAGCCACAAACGGCCACAACCCAGGGCAGAGCTGCCTGGAGCTCTGCTGGGGACACCCCAGCTCCTGGGAGAGCCAGGGCACTGCTCCGTCAGGAAAAAGCATCATCACTCACGGACTTCTCTGTTTTCTTCCTTTGGAGGAAAAAAAAAAAGACAATTTTTGTAGGGAAATCACTGATCCCCACTGCCCCAGAGCACAGGTTTTTCTTCTTTGCTGAGTTTCTTAGTGCCTGGTTGGTGCTGTGTAGGGACCAAATCCAAGAGGAGATCTGCTGGTGACCTGACAGCAGATGCTGATTCCACCCAGGCTTCCTGCCTGCCCTCTGGCCAAGGATTCCAGCCTCAGCATTCCTCTAGTGAAAATGAGCCAGGCTGGAATGAAAAAGTCCTGATTTTTGTGCCTTGGTTGTTAATATAAAGCATGATTTATTTTTTTTTAATTTTTTTTTTTTATGTCCCAGAGCTCTTGTTTAGCCCCCAGAATACAATTAGAACGTGTCCTCCATGCATGATGCATGCCCAGCTTCATCCACACTTTCCCTGGGACTGCCATTGCCAAGATAAATCCTCTTTTTCTCCCCACCATTGCTCACCATGCTCAGGGTTTGTGGGGTGTTTAGTTCCAACACCAGTTCTCATTACAAGTCTCTGCATATTTAAAGTTGTTGTGTTGTAAAATCAGGGGAAGAAACAAGCCCCCGTGAATAATTTACAACCTCAGCCAGGCAAAATTAAAAATATATTTTACCATCAAAGGTCTTTCTTATTTTGAGTTTTCAGGGATGTGAGTGGCAAGGAAAAGAGGAACGTCAATGGGAAAAAAGTAAACCAGCAGAAAAAAAATAAAATCTCTACTTGGCTGTCTTGGACTCTGTAAAACACAGTCTTGAAAAGTGAATTCCTCAATAAAAGGCAGTTTATCTTCACCCAGACTTCATTAAGGCCTGAAGAAAGCAGTCACATGTGCTCTTCAATGCTTGGAAACCTCCTTTATTTCACATTTCTTGCTGATGGGATGGACTTGTTTGGGTGCCTGGACTGGAAGAGCAGCCCAAGGATCTTTGAAGGACATCACCACACCAGAGGCCACTGGACTTCAGGGGAACTGTGCCAATTTATCTACCTGCCTAATTTGTGCATGAACCACATGCACACATGTAATCTCATGCCAGCGTCTGCAGAATGCTCTGGGAACAGACAGATGGCCAGAAATTCCTCAAAGTTCACTACAAACACAGCAATGTGGCAAGGCTGGAGGTGAGGTACGGTAGAAGAAGCAACCACAACAAATTTTGAAGTAAAATTGAGCCTTTACCACTGCAGAATCCTTCTCACAGATAGTCGTTCTTGGAAGAAAAGCATTTAAATGAAAGAAAGGCACACCCCAAAGGGGGAAAAGAGCCATGAAAATAATACAGAGTGGAAAAAAGAACCAGGAGTAAACATCAATAGGAGCTGCTGGTTTTCACCCCTCCAAATGTTCCTGCAGCACCACCAGCAGCGCCTGCTCAGGAGTTCATGGCCCTACAGGGCTCTCTCTGATGTCATCCCTGACACATTCTGTGCACACACAGACCTCTCTGCAGCCCTTGCATACACATTTTGAATTTTACTGAACTGCTGTTTTTCCAGAAGTCTGCTCCATGTTAATGCATTCAGCCTTCCGGCCATCTCTTCCCCTCTGTTCACGCTCCCTGCCCAACTCCTTGAACTCCCTTTTCCTGGAGCTCTTTAAAATTCCTCCAGTTCCAGCAAGAAAGGATGCTTTTCCCCCTCTGCATTTGTTTTCATCCTGTGAGAAAGAGGGATGGGCAGGTTCTGTTGTGAAGCTGAGGGCAGTGGTGCAGGGCTGGCAGGACAGGGACGTGTTTCTCCTGACAAACACATTTGGTCAGAGCAGCACAGGGGCACAGCTCCCACCTCACACTCTGAATTCATTTGCAAAGGCTCTTTGGGAGGGTGTGATGGTGTTCACAGGGGTTCTTGGATGAGGGAAGGCATGAGGATCTGACCCCATGTTTCAGAAGGCTTGATTTATTATTTTATGATATATTTTACATTAAAACTATACTAAAAGAATAGAAGAAAAAGTTTCATCAGAAGGCTAGCTAAGAACAGAATAGGAAAGAATTATAACAAAAGCTTCTGTCTCAGACTGTGAGATTGTGATTGACCATTAATTAGAAACAACCACATGAGACCAATCCCAGATGCACCTGTTGCATTCCACAGCAGCAGATAACCATTGTTTGCATTTTGTTCCTGAGGCCTTTCAGCTTCTCAGGAGGAAAAATCCTAAGGAAAGGATTTTTCATAAAAGATGTTTGTGACAGGAGGGGGAGCTGCAGCCTGGCCTGTGCCCCCACTGCTTTCAGAGCCTCAGGGTGGCTCAGACTGGAAAGGACCACACTGGGGCATTTGGTTCAGCCTCCCTGCTCTGTGGGTGATCCCAGAGCACATGGCACAGGACTGCATCCAGCTGGTTCTGGAATATCTTCTGTGAGGAGACCCCCCCCACCCTCCTTGGGCAATTTGTTCCAATATTCCCAAGAAATTCTTCCTCACGTTCAGCTGGAACTTCCAGGGCATCACTTTCTGCCTGTTCCTCTTGTCCTTGTGGCTGGCACCACCAAGATGAGCCTGATCCATGCTCTGGGGACCCCCTCTTTAGCCAGTCAAAAGTGTCTCTGGGGTGAAACACCACGATTTGGTTCAGCAGCAAGGGCCAGACAAGCTCAGGCACATCCCATCAGGTTATATTGGTATTTTTCCAACACCACCCCCCCATCACCAGCCCCAGGTGCCACCTACCTCCCAGGGTGGCAGAGATGAGCAGGTGGGTGCCGTACTTTTTGATGATGGTGTCAATGAACTGCTGCGTGGTGGGTCTCCTGCCCAGCAGGCGGATGCTCCTCTGGAACTCGGGCATCAGGGGCAGCGGGTTGTGGAGCAGGTCCCTCCTCTCGATGGCTGTGTTCCTCACCTTCCAACGGGCAAACTCCCTGCGCCACAACACAGGAAAACACAGCAGGGGTCAGGCTCCCGGTCTGCAGGGGCAGGGGGAGTCGCTGGGGTGGAGAAGGGGCCAGTGCTGTTGGACATCCCCATGTGGATGCACACATGAGGTCATGAGGTTGGATGGAGGGGAAGGGCAGGAGAAGAGGAAAAGTGAGACATTACTGAACAACAGCCATACACTACAAGGGTCAGGCTGGTGAGGAGGTGCCCTTGGCGTCTTCAGAGGTGTCTGTCAGAGAGCTGGACTGCCCTAAAATAAAAGCAGGCTGGTGTTTTCACCCTCCCACACTTTGAGGTCTTTCACTTCTCCATAAATTCTGGTCTCTGTCAGCAAATGGTCTCGATCACAGATCTAGCCCAAGCTGATCATTGCTATATCTCTAATGCCCACAAGCCTTCCTGGCACACTTTAGCAAAGCAAAGCTGAAGAAAATACATTTTCTCCAAACATCTTCATCTTTCAGCACTGTGAGTATGGCAAAAGAGCATTTTTGGAAAACAGTTTTTGAGATAAACAATGTAAGAGGATGGATTCAGATATAAGCAGAGTCCAGGATGAAAGTGGAGGTTTTGTTCATATTTTAGAAAAAAAAAAAACAACCAAGAAAGTGATTCTCAAATCCATGCTTTTAAACTGAGAGCAACTGGGAAAAAAATGAAGTTAATGTTTGCAAAAGCAGTTCTTTATTGCAGGTATCCATTTTGAAACGACACAGAGGGAAATGCCTAGAGAAAAGCTTGCACACCTGCAATCTAAAAATCAGGCCTCTGAAACATCACCAGCTGAGCACCTGAAAAATGAGAAACCTATTAATGTCTTTCAAAAAATATTGAGCAAAGCCTTCCTTAAAGGAGAGGATGTTATTTATACCCATTCTCCTACAATGCACCTGCTCCATCTTCAGCTATCTCCCAGACCATCAGCTCACAGGCTTCTCTGTTCACTTTTCATCCACCTATTCCTGTTACTTGCATTTGAGACAAATATTTTATTTAGATCATAGGTGTTGTGGTTTAATCCCAGCTGGCTTAGCCCCACAGAGCCACTCACTCCTCCTAGAGAAGAGAGTCAGAAAGGTGAAAGTGAGAGATAAAACAGTTCAGCAGATAAAGCAAAAGCTGCACAGGCAAGCAAAGCCAAGCCAGACAAGGAGTTCATTCCCCATTTCCCATCCCAGTCTGGAGTTCAGCCATCCACAGGGCTCCATCAGAGTGACTGGGGGAGACAGAATTCCTCACACTGTGTGGCCCTGGCCCTGAGGCAGCACTTCCCATCAGGGAGTGTCCTCCCAGCACACCAACCCCACCTGGCTGGCAGAGCCTGACACAGAGACACATTTAGAGGCTCAGTACAAAGCCAGGAGCACAAACCAGATTTTTTTCTGCCCAGGTTGATTCTAGACTCAGTCCACTCTGCGTGCGTTAGGTTATTTGACTTAATGTAATTATGCAGGTATTTATTTTGATTGTGCCCCTTCACAACACTCCACGCTGCCTGACAGCAGTTACATTCATCAAAACAGCAAAGTGCCAGCTATTTACCTCAAAATATCTCCTTACACCTGAGCTAATGCCCCCTCTGTAGTTCTTTGCTTTCACAAGCCAAGTGAAAATGCCAAAACAAAACACGCCTCCTACTACATTACAAGAGTCATTAGTGTCAAACCTTGCAATCTGAGGAAACATCCATCCTTCCTAGAAAAACCTCAGTCAAAAGGCAAAAAACCCCATGCAATGGGTTCTTAATACAAGGAGTGATTGAAACAGATCATTTGCTCCCAAGCTGTCTGCAGATAATAAATACATCCCCAATGCATTCCTTTTATGGAGCAGAGGGTGTTCTCTGCTGTCCCGGAATTGTGAAAAAGTTGATTTCCATGATAGATAAAACTTAAAAAGTAAAGACAAATAGTTGTTCTCTGACACCACAGAGAGGTTTCTCCAATCATCCCAGATTAGAGCTCCAATCCCAGACATTGCTCCACAAGGAAATCCCCTTTGAGGAAGGAATGGTCCCTTCAGCAGCTGCACTGCAAGGGAAGAGGCAGAGCTGGATGCTTAAAGACAGACAAGTTTTATAATAAATAAATAGATACACCCATGTTCCATCAGAATGATCACAACTAGCAAGCATAGGAACAATGCCACCTGTGCTTCCTCTCCAAAGAGACAATTTTTGCTTCCTGTAAAACTCAAGCACACATTCAGATTCCTGCTTCCTGCAGTATCCATAAAGTCAGGAGGGACCAGAGCACCCCAGAGCCAGCACGTGTTCAGAAAGGGCTGAGGGAATGTTTCATGCTCCCAATAAAGTACAGAGAGTTTGGTTTTGCTGCTTTGCAATAGATAATTTAGCAGCAAAGAGCTGAAATGTGCAGCTGGTCAGGCATTGATCCCTGCTCTCCTTCAGGGAAGCTGTGGCTGCCCCTGGATCCCTGGAAGTGCCCATGGACAGGGCTGGGAGCAGCCTGGGACAGTGGGAGGTGTCCCTGCCATGGCAGGGGTGGGACGGGATGAGCTGTAAGGTCCCTTCTGACTCAAACCACTCCAGGATTCCATCATATATCAGATCCAGTGTGTCTCCATTCAGGGCAAACTGGGAAGTGATGGGCAAGGAAGGCAGGAAAGGAGAATAACATTTGGATAAACAATGTGTCCAAAGGGAAAGGGGGTTCATTCTCTACATCAGGTCCAACATCACCCCTTGGCACCCCTGGCAGGAAGCAAAAACAGGAGTTTAGAAGGAATCACTGTCATATCTCCAGCCTTTCCTGCTGCCGAGGGACAATCCCAGTCCCCATTAATGCAGTAGAAGAGCCCTGAGCAGAATCTACATCTAAAGCATGACAGTTGTCAGGAGCCAGAACATCCCTCTGGCTGTCCTGAGCAGCCCAGACCCCTGCCAGGGGGCTCAGAGACCCTGGCACAGAGCCCAAAACACCTGTGGGTTTGATTATGACCTGTGGAACACCAACCTTAGATGAAGATCAGCAAGCCACAACAGTTTAAGTAGAATATTAGTGAAGTTATAACGGGGTGGAAAAATAGATTTTGGGGTTTTTAGAATGGGGATTTAGGGGGTAAGATGGAGGGAACTGGGTGTGCCCAGCCTTTCTCCTTCTTCTTCTTGGCCTCCATCTTCTGCTGTGATGGTGGCACTTTTGGATTGGTTTAGAGTAGAAGCTCACTGTCTAACATAGGTGATGGGTATTGGGAAGTAATTGTAAACATTGTACATGTAGTTTTTAGTATAAAGACATAACACCACCCTGGGGGCAGGCAGAGTGCCTGGAACTGTCCTGCTGGATGGACCTCAGTGGGGCAGGAGAAAGAATTTTATAGATAAGGAACAATAAACGTCCTTGAGAGTGAGAAATGAAGAGCTCTGACTCCTTCTTCAAGCACTGGGCTGGGAAAAGAGACTTTCCAATTTTTCTTGGGGTCACTGACCAGCAGAGATCCCAACAACGGTGAAGAAGACTTTTCCACCCAACTGTTATTGATGTCATCCCTCCCTAGGGCTCCCTGCTCCCAGGGCACATCAGCAGGTGAAAGCCCAGCTCTGCTCTGCTCTCCCTGTGCTTGGATGTGTGGCTTCCCCAGCTGACAAGAAAAGCTGAGCAAATATGTTAAGATGAATAATTTATGCAACTAAGTTAGATGTTTATCTTCTGCTCATAGAATATCCATGAACCAGTTGCAATTCCCTCTAAGTTATGCATTATTTGAATTTACTTAGTGACATTTTTCAGGCTTTTTTTATAGGTTTTACATAGCATTTGGCTGTTTTATCTCTTTGTGTGCTGTTGATGCATTGGGATTGGAAACAAAGGAAGGGAACACCAGTACGGTCATCTGCTCCAACCTCAACAGTCAAACAAATGATATGGCCTTGTTAAGCTTCCTTTTTAAAGTCCAAAAAACACAATTTAAACTTGGCTCACTGAATTCCAATATTTTACATGGAAAGCAAACTTCTAATTCCAGCAATCTTCCATGCAACCTACAGAACCCTCTGCTGCAAGACGCACCTGAGGCCAAGATTATGGTACAGTTTTGGAAAATAGACTTAACATTAATAGATATGGCTACTGAAATAATTTAGAATTATTGAGGTCATAAAAAAAAATTATATTTGCAGGGAACAGCATAGATCTGGCCTTAGGGAATGTTCCAGCCTGAAACTCCTGAAGTCTCTGAAGAAACACCTCCAAGAACAGGTTTTCTATTAGCTTTCAACTCTAGATTTAATTGCATTTTCTGCAGAAGCAGAAAATCGGCCAAAATGAATTCAGAGTGCTGGGTTAGGTAAGCAATACTCTTGTCTGTTTGTCACCACTGTATCCTTCCACCTGTGGCTCTTGGGAGGATTTACCAAGGCCTTGCATTTGTGGATAATGGGTGCAAAATGGTTTCCTCACAAAACCATCCTGGGCTGCATTTCACTCTTTATTTCTCTGAGACACCAGTGGCACCACAATCTCTGTGCCACCACCTGGGACACATAGCTGAGGCCTCTACAGCTGCTGAGACATTTTAAAAAGAGAAATATTGCCGTGTGCATCACTCGTTTTCCAGGTGAAGGAGTTGCAAAAGACTCCACTGGGATTAGGGGGCACCCCATGGTACAGCTGGGATCAGTACAGGGTTTTCTGATACTCAGGGGAAATCCCAAGAACCTGAATTTTGAACGGCTTTGGGAAGGTGAGAAAACTCTCAGCAAGGAGGAGAAGGGTCGGTATCCCTGAGGGAGATAGAATAAGGCAAAACTCTGACCCAAGGTCTGGTTAGTGGGGTGAGGCACTTGTTGGGGCTCTGTGTCAACAGGAAGCCCCAAGGGGATTTGGGCTGTGCTAGGAAATGCCCTCCAGGTCCTCAAGAGAAAACCCAGAGGAGCTTCTTTAAGGGCTGAAAGTGATGGGAGGTGCTGAAAGGGGAAGGGAGATGAGAGGGAAGAGGGATGAAGGGTGCAGTGCTGCCTCAAGGATGCACATGCACAGATTGAGGGCTTTCCTGCCTGTGCACCAGCAAGGGGACACACTTTATTTGAACAGGGCTGAGGATGAGAAAACCCTGCCCCTTCAAGCTGCATTAATGAGCCTCCATCAAGGCCAGCATGTCAGGGGCAGAAGGAGCCACTAGGAATGTCTCAGTGCTCATTAGCACTGTGACCCTCCAGGGAAACAGAAAAACGGGGGAAAAAACTACAGAAGAGGGAGGAAAAGTCAAGAGGCTGGAATAGGTACATCATGCAGGCCCACCATCAGAAAGGACAGCAGGATCCAAGGGCAGGAGCATCTCTACCCAGAGAGGGAAGTCTGAGGGAGAGGGGCCATCAGAGCAAATTAAATTCTCCATCACCACATGGCCAAGACAACTAAAGCATGTAAGTGAGGAAAGAGGTTCAACATAGACCTTGAGGGCTGGTGCTTGAAACAAAAAAAGAAATTAAATGTGTTAAATAATGAACAGGAAAGTTTTAAAAAGGAAAGAAAAATAGCAGAGTCATTGAACAAGCCTAAACAGAAGAGCCCAGCCCCTCCAGGTGCTGGATGTGCATCCTTCAGAGCATCCCACCAAGTGCACACTCAAACAGGAGCAGCCCCACCCCTCCCTGGGAACTGGGCACCAGCTCCTTTCTGCTCCATGGCTCTTTGCTTTTTTAATAAAATTTATCTTGAAAGCCACCCGTTGCTCCCAAAGGTGATGGGAGCACACTCTGCAGTAACAGCAGTACACAAACATTATTTCATGCCCTCCCCTTGGCATATTGCCCACATAATTGACTGTGATGTCACCAGGACTCCCTGATGTCGGAGAGATGTTCCCTGGGATTTTGGTGCCTCTGCCCCTGTTTTCTTTCAAGCACTTCCCCATCATTAAGGGAGACATTTTTGGACATGTCTGTGTGCGCTGCAGACAAATATTAGTAGCTGTCAGAATGAGTGTGAACCAAACCAGACAGATTTAAGCCTTGTCTGGTTCAGAAACCAGTTCTGTGTTAGCCCTAAATCTTCCAGAACCCTTCCAGATGCTCCTACAACAAAGCTCTTGGTTTGGGGGTTTTGTTTTGCTCTGCCTTTCCTTTTTCCAGCCCAATTGTCCCAGCCAGAGCCCTGATTATCTGCAGTCCTCAGGATGATGGCTCTTCCAGGTTCCTGTGAGCCCTGGATGCTGCAAACAAAGCCAAGGGACAGGGCTGAGCATGACAACAGCACCACAAAGCTTATCTTGTTCTGCCAGATCAGGCTTTGGAGGAGCCTGCGTGGGGTATCTGTGATTATGGTGGGGTCAGTGATATTTCATTTCCAGTCTGTGCCCTCAAAATGCCAGACAGCCCCAGGCTGAGCAGTGCAATATTCCTTCAGCCTCTTCCCTATCTAGGCCAGCATGAAGAAGTCACTCTTCAAAGCTGAGCTTTTCAAAGGACCTGCAAGAATTAGTTTCCTGTGAGGGTTTGGCACTCGTCCCCCCTAATCTATTTAAAAAACCTCCAGTCTGTAGATTTAAACTAGATCCAAATTAGACAGAGGCTGAAGCTCTGCCATGAGAGAGAGAAAAAAATTAAACAACAAAAAAAAAAAAAAAAAAGCTAAAAATTTCATTCCAGAGAAGTATGAAAAAGAAATCACTTAAGCTGAAAGTACAACAGCATTTTGCATAACAACCAGACAAGCAGACAGGCTCACTTATGACAGCTGGCAGGTGAATGAGATAAATAAATTGACTATTGATCTATTGATAAAAGCTGCGCTGTCTGCAGCAGCTTTATTGCTATAAGGGCATTTACCTGGGCAGGACTGAAGCAAGGGGAGGACAATCAGAGTTTGAATCCTCCTCCACCTGGTTCCAAAGGACAAAGGAAGAATCTCCTGTTGCTTTTCCCCTTGTTCTGCCCTTTGGCCATGTTCTTGGTGTTGGCTGAGGGGTCTGAAACCTCAGATATTCCCCTCCTTTTTGGCAAGAAGTTCAGCCTGCTCAAGAGTTTTGTTTTCATCTCTCTAATCATTTTCTTAAAGATATTAAATTGTTACAGAGTTGAAAGCTCTGAGGTTTATTTTTGGAGAGAGAGGGTGTGGGAGGTAAAAAAGGGGTCCAGAGCAATATGACAGTTGCAAGAATCAAAATTAAATAAATTTACTTCAAAGTTAGAGGAATTTCATGTGACCTTGAAAGCCCCTTGGTAAACAGGTTGTGCCAGCACTGAATTAAAATCCAGTCAGACAAACATGATTCCAAATGTTGTGCTTGCTCTTAGGATAGGACTGCATTTGGGTCTCTTAGGAAGCAACATGGAATTTCTGGGTGCCCAAAAGATCAATTTCTTAGAAAAAAAACTGACATAAATTGAAGACTCAAAGCAGAGTGATTCAGCATAGGTAAGAACAAGTTAAAAGATAGGTCATTAAATTTGATCATTATTAAGTTTGTTTATTATTAAATGTGATCATGGCCAGGATGGGGCTGTAATTCTTAACCCTAATTTCAAATCCAAGCACCATGAAAACACGGTAGAATGGGTTTTGACCCTTTCAGCTGCTTGGGATCACCTCTAGGTAATGCATTTCTGCATCCTCAGTAACACACAGTGACGTTTGAACTTCTTCAGCACAGCTGCCTTCCCCAGCCCTCAGTAACAGGATCTGTTACCAAACCCCACCAGACCCAGGTGCTGCAACGCTTCCACCTCACCCACCAGCTCCAGTGCAAACAGCTCGTGGACATTCATCCCCCAGCTCTCCCTGTAAGGTTATCTGTGCAGATTTCCTTGCAAAAACCCCACACCTTGAGCACTGCACAGACCCTTCCCCACGCCAGCCTCCATCAGCATCAGCCACCCCACGGATGTGCTGGTGGGCGTTCCCATTGACAGTGGAAGGTTTTAAAATCATAGAAAATTCGGAGAGTTAGAAAGAAAGTTAGGCTTGGGAAATGTTAAGGGTAGGCCCTGGGAAATGTTAGGCCTTGTGTTTGCTAGATCATGTGAAACTGCACCTGTGTAACCAGTATATGATAAATGATATGATTGGTAGATGTGACAATTATTTAGTAATTAGATGTAATTATTGTTTAGCCATGAGGAGAATCATGAGAAACCGTGTTAGGGGTTTGAGGGGGATCATGAGAAATCCATGCTTGGATGAGATCAATGTATACAATAGAAGGTTTGAGGGGGATCATGAGAAATCCATGCTTGGATGAGATCGATGTATACAATAGAACAATATAAGTTTAATAATCAATATGTAAGTTATAAAACTATAGAATATAAAACATCTTCAATCCTGGAACCATGGCGGGTCAGATTTGGGTTTGTGTCCCCTGACACCCGGAGCTCTTAATAAACCATATAACCATTCCACGATTATGTGTTCCTGAACTAACACCATGAGTGCTGACACCACCCCAGCTGTTCCACACTGGGCTGACAGCCCCTCTGAGCCCCTGCAGTTCCCATGGGCTTGATGGGAGCTGCTGGAAGCAGCAGTGACATCTCTCCAAGAGCTCGCAGCACTCTTCACGTCACCGCAGCTTAACAATCGTCATTAATAACAGCAAACGTTCTGCTCTGGAGCTGTTTGCTCCCCAAAAGCTCACCCAGACCACACATGGTTTATCAAGTTGCTGGGGAAGCTGTTCCAACAAGCTGCAGGTTTCTGTGCTGAGATGGACAGCGCAGAGACACCCAGTCCTTCACTGTGAATTAGGATAAAAATCACAGGACAGGCAGCAGAGCAGTTCTTCCACTAAAATACCTGACATAGCCTAGAGAAACTCACCTGTGAATCAGGCATTTTGAGTTCTCTGCTTGCCAAAACAATGACACAAATATCATTTTTCATAGCAGGGTCTTTTGGATTTCTGTCTCTAGAAGTTTGACCCAGAATTCACAATCAAGCTGATCCTGGAATGTCAAGGAGCTGTCAAGAAGAAGCTTTCAAAGAACGGCACTTCTGAAGCAATGGATGGAAACATCTGAGTCATTCAAGGAATCTGAGGAATTTGAAAGCTAGGATAGCTGGCATGATTGTTCTCTTCTCCACACTTCTTTCAATTCCCTTCTTTGCAAACAAATCCAGGGGGAGGAGGGCAGGGATCAGCCAACAACAGGGTGGAAGGGAAGCCAAGACACAGGATGCTGAGACAAATAAGGCTGTATAGAAACATGTGGCACAGACAGAAAAAATGTCCCAAACCATGCAGTCTGGTGCTGTACCAATTGGTTTGGGGGGCAAAGGTGGGAAAAAGAAAAAACTACAAATAACTCCAACAAAACAAAGAAAAAGCCAAACAAAACTAACACAACACGCAAACATAACCTGACAAAAAAGCCCCAAACCCCAAAACAAACAATAAATCCACAAAAAACCACCCAACAAACTAGACCTTTTCATGCTGATGTGCTTATTGGGACTGTAGTAAAGTAGAGGATTACACCCTCGATGAAGTCCCCCCCTTTGTGGCTAAGTAGTACATGACAATATTTAAATATTTTGTAACCAAGTTTGCAATGGAAGTCAGGCAAGGAAAGTTTAATTTGTAGAGCAGATAAATCACCCAGCGGTGACTGGCCCATGTGAAGCTCTGGTGAGCCCTTGTGACCCCATGGGCCCTGTCAGCAAGTGGTGCTGCCCCAAAATTCACCATGTGGGTTCAGAGCCTGCCAATGCTCCTAGGAGCACAACAGCACCAGTCAAAGGCTGTAACAAGAACACAGTTTGGAACAAATAATTTCATTAAATTGCACTTCCTTCATTTCCTGAAGATAGGAGTGTGTGTGGACCACAGGCTTTTTTCCCAATTTTAGCTGTAGCGAGCTGATAACCTCAGCCTGTGACACCACAGCCCCAAAGTTTGCTCTGTGCTTATCATGATTCACAGTTTGCTCAGATGAAAAACCTGAGAAATGGCCCCTTGAACCTTAATTCCTCACGTTGCAGTTGAGGGTACCTGGCTGCTGCACTGCCTGCAGCTTGAGCACGGCGTTTGTCAATACTGGGAAAGTAATATCAGAAATTTAGCCTTGATTGCCCTTTTTCTCAAGAAAAAGCACCAAATTTTCTCCAACACAGCATGCAGCTATGTTTCAAAACTCGAGCTGTTGTTAGAAAATGGAGCTATCACCCCTCCTCTGGTCAGTTGTGCTGCTCACTTGGCAAAGGCTCAAATTCACTGATTTAGGAGGGGGGGAAAAAAAGAACAGGAGATGATGTTTAAATACAAAGCTGCTCCTGCCTCCTGTACCCAGCTGAGCCCTGCTGGCAGAGCCACCTGGGCACAGCTGCCAGGCTTGTGGGCAGAGCAGGCAGTAATGGGAAAGTGTCCCCTGTTGCCCACCCCTGGCCCTGAGTCATCCTCAGCTGATGGAGACACCACCGAGCACTCCAGGCAGGAGCTGGGGGGAGGCTGGGATGCCTAAAGGCCACCAGTTGGCAAAGTCACCTGTTCCCACCAGGGATCCTTCACTTCAGGGCAGCTGAGGAGGGTTTTGTGCACATAAAGTGCAGTGAGGAGAGTCCAGCCCATGCCCACCCTTCATGTGGAAAGGTGTGCTCCAGGCTGTCGCAGACATCTTTTATGAAAAATCCTTTCCTTAGGATTTTTTCCTCCTGAGAAGCTGAAAGGCCTCAGGAACAAAATGTAAACAATGGTTATCTGCTGCTGTGGAATGCAACAGGTGCATCTGGGATTGATCTCATGGGGTTGTTTGTAATTAATGGCCAATCACAGTCAGCTGGCTGAGACAGAGTCCAAGCCACAAACCTTTGTTATCATTCTTTCCTATTTTATTCTTAGCCAGCCTTCTGATGAAATCCTTTCTTCTATTCTTTTAGTAAAGTTTGAATGTAATATATATCATAAAATAACAAATCAGCCTTCTGAAACATGGAGTCAGATCCTCGTCTCTTCCCCAGTCCGAAACCCCCTGTGCACACAGTCACACCAGGCTGCACAAAGGGGATCTGCAGGGAAGAAAACTTGCAACAGGACAGGCAGACTAAGCACTGCCTGCTCACAAAGATCCAACAGATGGCCACCAGGCTCAGAATGGCACAAGGGATGGGATTATCCCATAGCCTCATACCCCTATATCCTCATACCCTCGTATCTCATCTCCTCATATCCTCCATCACCTCAGTCATTGCAAGGGGCCTTGCACGAAGCTTCTGGGAGTACATGGCAGAGGTAGGAGAGAGTGAACAAAAGCTGTGTTGAAGTAGTAAAATAAATCTACACCTCCCTCGTGCTTCGATCCTTGCCGCTTAATTTCTATAGTGTTGGGACATTATTTCCTCTGAGTTGGTTTAGGAGAAAACAGTGGTTCCTCCTCATGGTCCCTCAGTTCTGTGCCTTCACCCTCAGAGCTGGGGTTCAACATCCCTTTGCTTTCTAAGCTGTGCTGTTCCACTCAGGCCACTGGCCAAGGGTTGCTTTTCAATATTCAAGCAGGAATATCCACAGTGGTTGTATGCAGAGGATGCTCCCTCTCAGTATAGGATTCAGATGCTGGCTGGGTCTGAAATTACTAGCAAATAGCATAAGATAAGAGGTTAAGGGCTAAAAAAAAATTAGGCTGCAGAGTATAGCTGCAGCAAAATTCGAGTCATACATAATCAGAGACATTTGTGCTTTGCTCAAGATTAAAAAAGAAAAAAAAAACAGTCCCCAAAAGCCTATGACATTTCAGAATTACAGTAAAACTGAAGAAATTTTCTCTAGGAAAAAGGTGACCCATTTCCTCAGACTACATCCCTCTTTAGCAAAAAAACTGAACACAAGCTGTGAGAAAGCCTTGAATATTCCCTGGTTGCTCCAAAATCTCATTTCTACAAAAATCAGTTTTGATGTATTTAATTTTCATTCCTAGTCATGCCATTTCAAACTCAGGCATGTTTTGATGGAGGAAATAAAAAGACTGCAATAAAATAAAAATTCACAAACTCATGAAGAAAGGCAATCTCTTTGCATGCTGCAAAGTGGCCTGCAATGAAAAGATAACCATGCTTTTTATGCAACACTTCATAAAGAAAAAGCTTTATTTTTGTCCTGTCCTAGCTAGTGAACAGGGACTTGTGAATGCAAATGCTTTTGTTTCCTGGGATCTGTTTGTGAAGCTCTGAGGCACTTGGTTATTCAGGCACATGCTTGGCAATTTCCCCATCATGAGTCATGTTTTCTTTAGCTGTTATTTGTGACTTTGATATGTGGATCTCAAAGCACCTTTAAACAAATGTGTCACTGTAGATGGAGAAGCTAAAGCAGCAGGAGATGAACAACTTTTCCAAGAAACAGATCCAGAATATAGCCCAACCATGAAGAAAATCCACACAGATTTAGAGACATGGCAAAGTATTTCACTAGAAAGACTAAAGCAGATGGTGGGGTCATGGCTGAAGTTGCTGCTCTGTTCTGCTGCCCAGGGCTCAGTTAATCTCTGCCTCCACACCTCACTCAGGGTGCTGTTGATGTGCAAACACAGCCCCACATCAGTTACAGAGAACAGAAGCAGGGCCAGAACCACTAAATCATTACATTTGGTAAAGACCTCCAAGACGATGCAGTCCAACAAACACCCAGCAATGTGGTGGCACCACATTCACCATTAAAACTGCCATATCCACACAATTTTTGAACCTTCCAGGGACGGTAACTCCACCACTTCCCTGAGCAGCCCCTTCAATGCTGTTCAACAATTCCTAATACCTAAAACATCCTCTGGTGCAACTTGAGGCCGTTTCCTCGTGTCCTGTCAGAAGTATGGCCATTAAAAATCACCACTGCACAGGTTCCCAAATCCCAGCCCTTTATGGAGGACACAAAAGCCATGTGCAAGCATGTCACAGACACATTTTATGGAAAATCCTTTTCTTAGGAGTTTTCCTCTTGAGAAGCTGAAAGGCCTCAGGAACAAAATGTAAACAATGGTTATCTGCTGCTGTGGAATGCAACAGGTGCATCTGGGATTGGTCTCATGTGGTTGTTTGTAATTAATGGCCAATCACAGTCAGCTGGCTGGGACAGAGAGTCCGAGCCACAAGACTTTGTTATCATTCTTTCCTTTTCTATTCTTAGCTATCCTTCTGATGAAATCCTTTCTTCTATTTTAATATATATCATACAGGAATACAAATGCAGGATCCTTCTGAGGATGAAAATTCAGTCTGAGGGCATCAGATGCTGCAGAAAAGCTGAGGAGTCACCCCAATCTGTCCCTTCTTGTGGAAGAGGATTGAAACTGGGTGATCTCTAAGGGCTCTTCCAACCCAAACCATTGCTGCATTCCATGGAAAACCTCCCCTCATGGCTGTTTCAGGAGGGGAGGATTGGGCAAGGTTAAATTTTCAGTTCCTATTCTAATTCCAGATACACACACACCTGAGTTAGGGATTATGTGCTATTGCACATCTGAGCCTGTGCTCCCAAAGAATGAACTGAACCCCAGAATTTAGAAGCACATGCATATGTATATATTTATCTACTGAGCAAAACAACAATATCTGCAATGCTTTTTATTTGCCTTCTGTGTTTTGAGATTTAAAGACTTGCATTTTCTGGCTTTCCTCCGCAATCCTAAAAGACAGCCTATTCTTATTTTTTTTAATGGAAGTTGTGAGTTATACAATTATATGACTCAAGCGTGGAGTGCTTAAAGGAGACAGGAAAAAAGCAAATGTGAATCCCCCAACTCTTACAAATACCAGAGGAACAGAAAATAAAAAGCAATATCTTTGCAGTCTGGTAGAGAGCAGGTCCTGATCTTTTCTCCTACTGACTGGAAACCTCACAATCCCCAGTTTTGAGCAAGTGCCAGGAGGAAGGGGGACAGGAGTACAGATACTTCCTTGCCCTGGGCTAGGTCTTTATCCTTGGGAAACAGCTCTGCCCTCTCTGGACTAGGATAAATCCCCAGAGTAGCTGAGTGATGCTCCAGCAGTGGGATGTGTTTCAGTACTTCCCTCCACACCAAGGCATCCAGCTTCCTCCTTTTTGGTGGAGTTCCTTCCCCTCCTCATGATTCCCAGCCTTCCTTTCCATGTTTCTCTCCCCCAGCAGTGTGCAGAGCAGGGCAGACACAGTGTCCTAACACACCACATTCTTTGTCCTGCCAAAGAACCTGATACAAACTTCCCCCAACCTGGAAACCTAATGGAGGGCAGGGAGGCTCCTAAAACTGTGGGAGGAATGAATTATCCGGCTCTGTGCAAGAGCAGCACCCAGAGGCCTCCACAACAAGTGCACGTTTATCTCACCAAGATCTGTCCCTGCTCCTTCCACTGCCCCTGCCAAAGCCCAGCTGCTGCCAAATCCCATCTCCACGTACCAGGAGACACTAAAGTGTCTTAGTGCAGCTCTGATGCTGTTCCTGGTTTAACTCATCCCCAACAGGAGACAACTCTGGGCATCCCCACCTCCCCTTCCTGCCTCTCCTTGCCCCGCTTTTCCCTGTCTCTGGAAGGGCAGGTGGTGCCTGTATTTAAAGCCTCAATCTTCCTGGGCACCGGACCGTGCCCAGCGGCGCGCTCATCACCAGGGCTGAGTTTCACTGACTGATTGTTTTCTGATTCTGTTTGGCATTTTATCCTGGCTGCATAGAAAACTTATTATGAAATCGTGTTTGTGTTCCATAGATTATATCTGTGGCTCGCTGCAGCGGGAGTGCTGAGCATGGCAGGCACAGTCAGAGACCAAGGTGACAGGGACCGAGCTGCAGTGCAGTCGTGGTGCTTGCAGGGGACAAAACAGGAGCCCCTTGGTCAGCCATGGGTTATCCTGAGGGTGGGATGGGTGAGATAACTGTTAATAATTAGCAGTTGCAGTTCTCCTGGCCAGATCCGTGCCATATGCCACAAATAAATGTTCTACACACAGAATAGTTTCATGTTAAATGACTGCTACAGTCCCTGCTGCTATTAAAAATGCGTTGGTGTTTCTTCTAGATAGTCTCAGCTTAGAGCTGCTGTTTATTTGCACCTGTATAGAGTCCAACAGCCTGTGATAGAACCAGAAAAATTATTATTTATGATTTTGGTTGTTCCTTGGGGTCTGGGAGCAGTCAAGACTTGAGAGATGCAGACTGCAAAGAGAGCACCCCAGAGTCCCTGAGGTTCAGGATTTCACGGTGAGTTCAGCCAGAAGACACTTTTGGAGCTGCATTTGGCACAGAAATGGAGCAGCCATCCCTTCTAGCCATGGTTTTCCGTGTTCCTCCCAGCTCCATCCCCTGCTCACCTCCCAGCTGCACACAGAGGGTCTGACGGGTGGCATTCAACCTTCCTCCCTCAGCCTCTCTCATGGGGAGAGCTAAACACGCAGACTCATGTTTTGCCAACTGCCTGGCAAAAATGTTCCCTAAACAGGGAAGGTGCCCAGAGAGAGATCAAGGAGAAAAAGCAAGTTTTACCTCTGGAGAAACAACTAGACATGGTGTGATGGGCTTCTTGGAGAGATGGAAATGTGTTCCAGCCTCCTTCTCTCCAGAATTGTTTCTGCTCTCTAGAATATGCATTTCAGGAGGGAGCTCCTCTGTTTCCTGAGAACAAACAGGTCTGCTGGATTTTCCTGCCCACTTCAGCTAAAAACAAGAGGCACCTCCTTGTTCACAAGTTCATCACAAGATGCTGGAGGTGCCAGAGGCTCCACATCAGTGGAACTGGCCAGCTGGAACAACCCTCATGTATCTCTCCATCTCATTGACTCTTTGTTCCATTTCAGTCTCAGCTGAAATTGGATCTTTTATCTCTCCTCCCCTGCCTGTGACTGATTTTTCCCCCTCATACCATATCTGCTGCTATTTATGATTATTCCCTGTCGCTGTCCTGTTTAATGCTGCAACATGGTTGGGATGATGGTTTCTGTGGATGGGGGAAGAAAGCAGAGGGACCCTGTCCTTTACCCATCACAGAGGAACTGACTGGATGTGGTATTCACAGTCTCCTGACAGAGATAGAGAAGAGAAAACAGTTCTTATCTTCATTTGCTGCTCTTGTTTAGCACATGTGGAATGTGTTGTAGAGGTTGTTTACCCAAAGTGATTTGTTAATTGGACTTTGCTGATGGTTGTTTAGATTAATTGGCCAATTGGGCCAAAGCTGTGTCGTGACTGTCTCAGACAGTCACGGGTTTATCTTTAGTATCTTTTTAGTACAGTTTTAATATAGTATTAATGTAATATAACCTAGCTTAATAAAGCAATTGTTCAGCCTTCTGAATCATGGAGTCAGAGCACATTATTTCCCTACATTGGGGTTGCCCTGAA
The DNA here is from genome assembly GCF_035770615.1 of Melospiza melodia melodia. Taxonomy (NCBI): domain Eukaryota; kingdom Metazoa; phylum Chordata; class Aves; order Passeriformes; family Passerellidae; genus Melospiza; species Melospiza melodia. The sequence goes on from NC_086215.1 coordinate 6,653,898, forward strand.
TCAATAACTGAACATGTCCCAGCACTGTGGGAGATGGGAATCCCACAGCAGCACCTGAGCTCCTTCCTGCCCAGCACTATGAAATGTCACAGTGCCATTGAGGGACATGGTTGTCAGGAATTCTGGCTAAAGTATTGAGCCTCCAGGATGAGGGGCTCTCCTCACAGTGAGCTGGGGGCACCACCTCACTCCAAAGGGTCTGCTGTTATTTATGATTTATTCTCTGTCGATGTCTGCTGCAAAATGGTTGGGATGATGGTTCCTGTGGATGGGGGAAGAAAGCAGAGGGACCCTGTCCTTTACCCATCACAGAGGAACTGACTGAGCATGTCCCAGCACTGTGGAACACGTGAATTTCTTACTGCCCATCACTGTGAAATGGCACAGAGCCTTGGAGCCATCCATGGTTATCAGGAACCCTGATTGAAGCAAGGAGCCTCCAGGATGAGGGGCTCTCCTGACACAGAGCTGGGGTCACCACCTCACTCCAAAGGGTCTGCTGCTATTCATTATTTATTCTCTGTTGCTGTCCTATTTAATGCTGCAAAATGGTTGGGATGATGGTTCCTGTGGATGGCGGAAGAAAGCAGAGGGACCCTGCCCTTTACCCATCACAGAGGAACTGTATGAACACATCCCAGCACTGTGGGAGATGGAAATCCCACAGCAGCACCTGAATTCCTTCCTGCCCATCACTGTGAAATGGCACAGAGCCTTGGAGCCATCCGTGGTTATCAGGAACCCTGGTTGAAGCAAGGAGCCTCCAGGATGAGGGGCTCTCCTGACAGTGAGCTGGGGGCACCACCTCACTCCATAGGGACTGAATGCCTTTCTGAGAGGCAGCTGGGATGTTCCACCTGCCATTGCACAGTCTGCACCCAGGCTCTGAACGCCCCTCAGCTCTCGCCCTTTCAGGACGTGCAGGGTTCAGAGCAGCAAGACACGAGCAGTGTCTCTGGGAGGCTCCTTCCCACACTGGGATTTTTTATCACGCGAACGCCACGCTGCAGCTGGCTCTGGGAAGTCTTCTGCCCACACACTAAATAAATTCTGGTGTGGTGCTCTGCTTCTCTATGGAAACCGTACCCTGCATTTCTCTCCATAGGATTTTTCTCATTTCAGGCCCCATAATAAATTAACGAGAAGATGTTTTCTTTACACCAACCATAGGAGAGACACTTTTCTGTACTCGATTAATCTTTAGTGATCTATATTAAATATTTATCTGAAGAAACGAGGCCTGTATTGCAGCAACATTTTCTATTATGAGACTTTATCATATCAAAAGATATTTTCCTGGTGCTGACTCCTTCGTCTGTACCCAGCCAGCATTTCCAATGGAAGGGCAACTTTCTTTTTTTTTTTTTTTCCCTTTCTTTCCCAGTGACCTTTTCCCTCCATAACAAGCTGCTGATATGTTAGAATTTACTGGGTTATAAACATTTTTTATCGAGTAGGAGGGAGCTGGGTGATTTGGCACCAGCTTCCCTAATAAAACCCAGGGGAGAGGCTGCAGAGTTTGACTCCAATAAAGGCCTGGAAGGAGCTGCAACCCTCTGGGATGCTGGTCACGAATGACAAGGGGAGCTGGGCAGTGTCAGTCACGTCGCTTCACTCTGCTCAGGCACTTCTGGAAGGAGTCCAGCTCGCTGGCACAGCAGAGGGAGCTGGGAGGGTCCTGGTAAAAGGCTGCTCTGTTCTCCCCCAGTATTTCTGAAATTGTGTGATTTATCACACGGAGCAGTGAGCTGGGAGCCCTAAAGCCTCTGGTGCAGCAGCTGTGAGCTGGGGAGACACTGAACAGTTGAGATAACTCAGAAGGGATGAGGGCATTGGTGCTGGGGTCAGAAATTGTCAGATCACAGTTTATTTTTGAATAAGGGAGTGGATTTTCCTACCTGAGGTAGACTAACATTGGCTAGAGATAATCAGAATTAAGGCTGATCTATTGAGGCAGTGCCTAAAGGAAACCCAGATGCAGTATCCTGCTTTCTTCAGCTCCTGAACAAAACCACAGCAAAAAGAGATGGTCCAAGTTCGCCAAGAGCTCCCAACCTTCCACATCTCTGCCTCCCAAGGGAATGGAGCTTTAACTGGTCAATAACCAAAACACCAAAAGGCTGAATAAATCACCTCAGGACTGGAGATACACAAATTAAAAATGTTTAGTTCTGATGATATATGACTGAGCTGTTATTTTGACAAATAGCTAGTGAATAATATATCTGACGAACTGCATAATATTTTGCTAATGATTAATTTATGCATTCCAAACAAACAAACAAAGCCCAGCCTTTTCCTGCACTATCCTAAAGAACTCTAATGGCTGCAAAGAGCTTGGAGATCCCTGGATGAGCCGTGTCTGTTATTCCCCCTTTTATCATTGTGCATTTCTAGTGATTTATTACCAGGGAGAATAAATTCATGGTTTATGTTATGGATGGCATAATTTCAGAGTGCAGCAGATCTTGTTTAAAAATTCCTGATTTTTTTAAAAAATGTAAAATCTACAGGAATTTGGCACTTGGGCAGTTATCTACCCACACAATTGATTAAACACCTTTTTGAAGCCTGAGACATTCTGACTGGAGAAATGTTGTTTGAGATGCTGTCCCTAGGGTTAGTTACTGCAGGATATTTACTACAGGACAGAAGTCTGTGAGATTTAGCTGAGGATTGCCCAGGCTGTGCTTTTCCCTCTCCCTCACTCTCAATCCCATTCAGAAATACAATTTCTGGGAGTTCTCCGAGAAGATAAAGGACCAAAGAGCAAGAGCTCTTCCTCGGAGCTTCCCTGCGAGGGCGGGCTGATTGATTACGGATCAGAGCCTGCCCCAGCTTCCCTTCCTCAATGAAAAATCGAGAGCTCTTAAAAATTGAATAAAATATGCCGTTCTGAGAAGGATTTCCACTGGCACGAGCACAATAGGAGGTAGTAGTGAGTTGCTCAATATTTCTGCGCGCTCTGGCTAATCCTTTACTGCTCAGTCCCTGCGCACTCTCCCCGTGGCACCTGAGGATAACTCATCTGTAATTGGTAAGGGCTCCAGCTCCGTGTCTCCAGACAAAGCTTAAATCGCTCACGTTTGGGAGAGCTCCAGCTTCAGCTGTGGCTGGAGCTGCCCAGGAGAGGATTCCTTTTAGTAGCTGCTTTCAGGCCTGCAGAATCTGGCTTTGTTCCACGTTGGAATAATCTGGAACAGCTTGTAATGTTTTCGCTGGACAAAAATTTTGTCAAAATAGCTCGTTCCTTAGATCTCTTGCTCTCACCATAGTCACTGGTGACCAGAGCAGATAGGGTATCAAAAATATGTTGAAGCCAATTCATCAGCCTGAAACACTCTACACCTAACGAAATAAAGCATTTTGACAAAACCTTACTGTGGAGAAAATGATTTTCTGCCTCACCTTGACAATTTTATTGCACCTAAAATACAAAGACATTTCCATTCTGTTGTTTCCCTCCACCCTCGTGGAATTTCATCAGTTCTGCTCCTCTTCCAGTGCACAATCCCTAAGACTGTGAGTGAAAATCCTACTTCAGTGTTACAAGCACTTGTGAGACCTTGACTGGGAGCTGAGATTCTTCTGTGCCAGCTCACAGGCTGCCACTGTGCATAGAAATTCTTTTCCTTTGGATGCTCACTCACAATTGTGCAGGAGATGGTCACCAACAGAGCTGATCTGTTCAAGTGGGAGATAAAATACTGTCTTTTTTAAAGACCTGATCCAAATATCTCAGTTCCCCGGAGTGACAACAATAAACTTATTTTTATGACTCTTCTGCAGGAGAAAATTAAGTCCAAGTACAGTTGGCAATTATCCTGTAAGCTTATTATATAGTAGCATTCAGCCCCTTGCACAGTCTTGGTTCCTGGTTTGTTACATGCTGGAAGAGCTGGTAATTTCTGTCCCTTGTTACAGAGTCATTTCACAGGGAAGCACTCTCAGATTTCATTTAATCCACTGTGGGCTGTGCAAGATGCTGCAGACACCTCAGCAGCTGCGTGCACCTCAAACATCAGTGGTTCTGTGGGCACAGAGCCATTTCTGAGTGACCACAGAGCCCTGCTGGCTCTGCCACCTCCCCATCCTTCAGTGTGTGTGGATCCCAAACAGAATCACACAGCCTGAGTAAATCTGCATGGGGAAGGCAAGCAACAATTGATCCCTCTTCATCTTATCACATCAGCATCCCTGCTGCTGTGTCTGCAGACATTCCAGGAGTATTGCTGGGGATTCCAGATGTCTTGCAGTGCCCAAGGCCAGACTGAATGGAGCTTGGAGCAGCCTGGGACAATGGAAGGCGTCCCTGCCCATGGTAGGGTTTGGAACTGTTTAGTTTTTTTTTAAATCTCTTCCAACCCAAAGCATTGTGTGATGAATAAAGAACCCATGAGTGGTGCATATACCCATAGAAATATTGGCACAATTCATTTCAACATTCAACTTTTTTCTCCTTTCAGATCAATCTAGTTCATCTGAGGTCATCAAACAATTAGCAAAACTTCAGCTGTGGCATTGCTAACTCTGCCACAAGTGTCTGTTCCCTGTGCAATCCTGTGGTAGGATGGAAGATTCAGGAATATATTTCTCCCTGGGTTTGCAGTGCTATTGCTCTGTGGCCCGCTCTCCCTGCTTATGCATGCTGAGGAGATTTGCTGTTATGAACCGTGCCACAAAACTACCGTCAAACTCAAATTTAATAACCTAAGTATTATGAAAATCAATATTATGGCTATTCTCATTCATATGATTAACATTAATATAATTTGGGGAAATATTTATGCTGCAGCAGTGACTGGAGACCTGGATTAAGAGGAGATCCTGAGCAACTCCACAGAAGAAAAGACACCATTGTTTCCAGACGAGCACTGAAATGCAATACTCCATCTCTGAGTCTCCATGGGCTCGGATATTTTATGTAAGTTACCTAATAAGATAACAAACCAGCCTTACAATCCCTACAGCCACACTGGTGACAGTTTGAAAATCATGAGTCAAGCTCAAAAAAAGAATTAAGAGATTGCTTTTAAAATTCATGAGACTTTTAAAATCTGATAAACTTCAGGGTTTTTTCTTTCTTTCCTTTTTTTTTTTTTTTTTGCCTTCTGCTTTCTGAGTATGTAGGAGTCGTATTATCAAGTTTTCCTCTGCAATTATGAGGGCCGTAAACTTACTTTAAAAATTGAGTTGAGACATTTACATAATCACAGGACTCTGAAAGTGTGGGCTTTGAAGAGACATTAAATAGTCTTGAGATACAGTTCATCATGTGACTTGGCAACACTCGCTGCTGAACAGTACAGCACAGACTCCAAATATCAAATACTCCCAAGGAACAGAGAGGAGTCTTTTATGGGTGGGAGGGGGGAATCTGACACTTTCACAGTCTGCTCATGAATGGGGGAGAAGGGGAGGAACACAGGGGAAGCAAAACAAGGAGAACGAGGAGTGTGGGACTATTCACTTTGCTTTAATCAGAGATGGAGCTAAAAAACTCCTTGTCTTATTTCTATATTTCCTGCTTGCCCTTAACCATGCCACACACGCTTTTCCCTGTGTACCAGGCTCTCTGATTAGCCCAGCCCTGGCTGTGCACCTGCACTCCCAGGGACAGCCCCAGACATCTGAGGGGAGTTAAAAGTAATGTTCTTTCTGGGGTTTTCACTCAAGAGCTGGAAGGTAACACTGATATTTTTGATGCTGAATATCCGCTGGGTGGGTTTGCCTTTGCTGAAAAGGGAATAACCAGTATGAGAGAAAGGGGAGGGAAAGCAAAGTGAGGTTGGGTGGGGTGCAAGGGCTATGGAAACACCTTTCTGGGGTGCATGGATAATGAAAACACCTTTCAGGGGTGCACTGATAATGAAAACACCTTTCAGGGGTGCACGGATAATGAAAACAGCTTTCAGGGGTGCATGGGCCTTTTAGGGATGCATGGATAGTGAAAACACCTTTTAAGGATGCATGGATAGTGAAAACACCTTTTAGGGATGCATGGGCTATGAAAACACCTTTCTGGGATGCATGGATAGTGAAAACACCTTTCTGGGATGCATGGATAAAGAAAACTCCTTTCAGGGGTGCGTGGACAATGAAAATACCATTCAGGGGTGCATGGATAATGAAAATAAATTTGCAGGGATGCACAAGCAATAGAATTTGCCCTCCAGAGATAACACAGCTTCTCCCACCTGCAGGTTGCCATGGGGTTCAAGTGTTCCTCACTGGTCAGTGCATCCTCATCCAACCTGAATGCCCTGAGTGTTCTGTGATGTTCAGATCTCAAATCAGCACTGAAACCCAGCCCACACTGCAGCAGAGCTGCCAGTCACCAGCAGCCCATGCAACCCATGAAACCTGTGTTTGCAGCTTGCCAGGAGACACTTTGATTGCAGGAATGACAAGCTCCAAGTGTCAGGATGCTTCACTGAGTCAGAGTCCAGAGCTGGTCCCAGCTGTAAGTAGCAGGGGAACTCTTCCAGCAGCTTTTCCATGGCACTCTCACTCAGGGGAATCAGAGCTTGTTGCAATATCAGGCATTTTGGAGCCTGCAGGCCCTGGTGAGAGCACAGCCATCAAATGGGGCTCTCCTTCAGCAAGCTTTGTGTATCCCTGGGAGATGGAGAATATCCAGAGGCTTTTCCCTAACTGGCCTCTAAAATGCCTGGTTTTACCCTACCCTTGCTGAAACTGATGGCAGGAGAAAGCACAGTGCAGGGTTTGGGGCCAGTAGGTGTTGACACAAGGGGACATTAAAGGCGTCCCTTCAATTTGGGCTAAGGGAATCCAGGAGCTAAGGGAATCCAGGAATCCTCCTGCCTCAGCCCCAGAGCAGAGGATTTCCATGCTGCTGCCTAAAAAGTGCTGTGCACCATTGGCAGGTTCAGTTAGGCAACTCTCACTCCTCCAGACATTTTTCCTGTGAAACTTGTGTGAAACCTGGCCCAGAAAAGCTGCAGGACAGCCCTGAGCAACTCAGTCTCATGGGTGGCATCCCTGCCCATGGCAGGGTGTCTGGACTAGATGATCCCAAGCCTTTCTAGGCTTCCATAATTCCATTTAATTCTGCCATAGCACAGCTTTCTGGACTCTCTCTCCAAAAAAGCTCTTTCATTGCAAGCAGAAGCACAAGCTGGCTTGACCTGATTGAGGATTTGATGGAATGGCTTCCTCTCCCCGCTGCTCTCCCCTCTGCTGGGAGCCATCTGCACATTAAAGCAGATGTTGGTTGCACTCAGGTCATGTTTCCAAGCTTTCTTTCGTAGCCATAAGGACTAGAGACTCTTCCCTCCCTGCCTGCACTCATTTCTTAATTAAAGCTTAAATTCTGATGTCGTCACATGACTGCAGGAGCAGATCCCCAGGCAGGCATTTAGTGCTCTGTGTTGTCAGCAGGGCTTTGATTTAGAAGCATCACAGATCCTTTAGAGGATCCCTCCCCTCTGGAAGCCCCAGCCTGGCCCAGCTGCCACTGCCAGAGCCCAGGGCTCCCTCTCAGGCAGCTGCTGGAGCAGCCCAGAGGCTTTCCCACGCCACAGAGCGTGGGGATGGGGAGCACCTCTGTCTCCTTGGAATAATGGTTCCAGAGCCAGGCAGCTGTGAGGAGTCTGGCAGGGAGGGAGGAGGAGGAGGAGGAGGAAGAGGAGGAGGAGGAGAAGGAGGAGGAGGAGGGGGAGGCAGCAGCTGCACTGCAGCACCTCATCCCAGAGAGCTGGGTGGGTGTAAGCACCATCCCTACCCATCTCCTCTCCTCCCTCTCTCCGTGGTTTTCACTGGATGGGGTGTATTTGACCAGGAAAAAAAATCATAATTCTACAGTGAAGGAAACCTCACAGCAGCTTCCTGTAAAAACTTTGTGGTCACCATGGCAGTGCTGGAAGAGTGAAGAGCTGCAGGTGTGAAAGGGGTTCGGTCCCAAGAGCTCCCAGGCTTGGCCACCAGCAAACAGAGCCCTGGTGAACACTCCTGGCAGCCAAAGCTGCCTCCATCAGCCCCATGCCTTGGAGCAGAGCAGGTCCCTCCTGCCCAGAGCTCTCCTGAGGGAAGCTGGGCTGTGCCAGGACACCTGGGTGCTGTGTCAGCTCCTTCCTGGGCACACACGTGGGCAGCAGCACAAAGGAAGTGCTGGCTCTGCACAGGAATATTTGACATCACACTGCCTGCAGAGCAGATCCTGCACAAAGGGCTGGCCCAAACCCTGCTGCAGGCAAAGCTGAGCCCAGGCTTTCTTTGTGTCCTTGGGTTCTGTACCTGCTCTCAGCAGCTTAGCCCAGGAAATCTGCCTGGATGGCTCAGGCTGTCCTGGTGGACACTTCTTGTTCCATTTACAGAGCCTGGTGGGTAGCAATCAGCAAAAAAGAAAGGGGAAAAAAATATCCTTTCTGGAACCTGAGAAAAACATTGGAGGGATCCAGAAATATAAAAGAAAAAACCCTAAAATGCCTTCTCCCAGTGCTACTTGTGCCAGAACAAAATTATTCTGTCTATCTAACAGGATGACTTTTTTATTTTAATGTAACAGCTTCTCTGCTGAAATAAGCATCTGCCTGGTTTGAAAACAGAATTAATAAGATTATTAAAAAATAATTTTTAAAAGCAGCTAAAAATATTTTTATTAAAAAAAAAAAGAGAGTGAAAGCTTCTCTTAGCCTTGTTAGCTTTTAAAATATGTTCCCAAGCCACTGGACCATAGTGTGCTGCTCTGGAGGAATCTGAGATGAATGTGCAGAGTCATTGCTGTCACAGCATGCTGGGAGCAGCCCTGCTGGGCACAGCCTCCACTTGACATGTGGAGGGGAACACTCCCCCACCATTCAGGAGGTCTCTGAAGGGACAGCATGTGGACATCCTTGTCCAAGCCCAGCAGGATGCAGATCTCTTTGGAAAGGTTCAGTGACTAAAATATTTCTGTGCTCCTTCTGGGATTCACTGGGAGGAGGATCAAAATGTTTTGTTACGGATGGAGAAGGGGAATTTTCCTGCTGGAAGATGCAGCTCTGGAGATCTGTGCTAGCACTCGGACAATCCAGCTGAGAGCTCCCCTGGATCAGCAGGCAGGGCACTGATCTGCCTTTCCAGGCACACAGCTCACAGGAGTGCTTTTCTCCAGAGGAACTGGTGTGTCCTGACCACAGGAGGACACATCTCATCAGATGTGAACTCACCAACTGCTCTGCCTCCACACTGTTCCATAGCTGGGCGTGCGCTCCCACCTTCGGATGCAGGGCTGCCCTTCTGAGCCTGGCCAGATTTTCTGCTCCCCTATTTCAGCACCTCCAGGCATATCAAAGGCTGGTGCCATGGTGCCTGACCACAGGAGCCTCATCAGGATGTGAATTCATCTACATCTCTGCCTCCACACTGTTCCCATGGCTGGGCATGCGCTTCCACCTTCGGATGCAGGGCTGCCCTTCTCAACTTGGGCAGATTTTCTGCTCCCCTATTTCAGCACCTCCAGGCATAACAAAGGCTGGTGCCATGGTGCTTGACTATGGGAGCCTCATCAGAATGTGAACTTATCAACTGCTCATCAGAATGTGAGAATATCAACTGCTCTGTCTCCATTGCTGGGAGTGCACTCCCACCTTCAGATGCAGGGCTGCCCTTCCTGAGCCTTGACAGATTTTCTGCTCCCCTATTTCAGCAGCTCCAGGCATATCAAAGGCTGGTGCCATGGTGCCTGACCACAGGAGCCTCATCAGGATGTGAATTCATCTACTGCTCTGCCTCCACACTGTTCCCATGGCTGGGCATGCGCTCCCACCTTCGGATGCAGGGCTGCCCTTCTGAGCCTGGCCAGATTTTCTGCTCCCCTATTTCAGCACCTCCAGGCATATCAAAGGCTGGTGCCATGGTGCTTGACTATGGGAGCCTCATCAGAATGTGAACTTATCAACTGCTCATCAGAATGTGAGAATATCAACTGCTCTGCCTCCATGGCTGGGAGTGCACTCCCACCTTCAGATGCAGGGCTGCCCTTCCTGAGCCTGGATAGATTTTCTGCTCCCATATTTTAGCAGCTCCAGGCATATCAAAGGCTGGTGCCATGGTGCCTGACCATGGCAGCCTCATCAGAATGTGAACTTATCAACTGCTCATCAGAATGTGAATTCATCCACTGCTCTGCCTCCACACCGTCCCTGTGCCGCCTTCGTATGCAGGGCTGCCCTTCTGAGCCTAAGCAGATTTTCTGCTCCCATATTTCAGCGTCTCCAGGCATATCAAGACTGGTGCCACCTTTCCTTCCTCTTGCCCTCCGTTCTCAAGAATATCAGAGAAGGAGAGGTGTGTCCTTCTGTCAAGCCCTGCAGCTGCCAGGGATGCTCCCAAGCCGTCACCATCCCAATCCAAAGGCAGCCGGAGCAGCTGCTCCTCCAGCCTGGCCAGGGCCAAGCTCTGTGCCTGCTCACACACCCCAGGACAAAGCTCTGCACAGCTCAGCCCCAGCCATTCCCTGCCAGCCCCTGCTCCTGCCTTCATTCTGCTTATGCAAATCCATGGCAAGCTGCACATATGCAGGGAGCTGCATTATGCAGGGGATGTAACAGCAGCAGTCCCTGCACTGCATGTGGAATGAAGGCTGGGGCTGGAGGAGATGCTGCGTGATGGAATTGTCTGGTTCGTGCCCATCACTGAATGGTTCCTGTTTGCCAACTGCTTTTGGAGATGCTAGACAGGAATGTAAATTGTGGCTTTCGTAAAGTTGCATAAACGTGTAGTAATGTCATTTTTAGATGAGCATTTACATCGAAGACAACACCGGGAGGCTTCATTGTTTACATGCACTATGGAAATGGATTTCAGGTTTTGGTTTACACGCATTTATTTACACGGCATGTACTGATTGCAAACCAATGTACATCACTCCTTTACAGGCATAATATAAACTAGGGGGATTCTGTATTTTTGCCTGGATGAATTTCCATTGCTCATTCCACATGGAGCAGAGAACCCCCTTTCATCTCAGCTCCCTCTGTCCTTCAATTGCCGTGCTGTCTCTCCTAAAAACCCTTCCCTGTGACTGGAAAACAAAAAAAAGCTGATGTCCCTTTTAAACACATAGCATAAAACCCTAATAAGAAAACCTTGTCAGCAGAACTTCAGCACGACTAAAGAACCCTAAGCAAAGATTAAAAGGCCTAACAGTGCCCATCAATTCATACCTGAGCTAAGCACCACCTTAATGCTGTTTGAGAAGAACGTTCACGGTGCTTCCTTGGATGCTTCAGACATGCAGTCAAGTGGAACAGGGCTGAAAACCTGCCAGGCTGCGTGAGAGAGGATCTGTGGGTGCATTTTGTCACTGTCACAGCGCCTGGGTCCCAGCACCCAGCCTGGTTTTGGGAAGCACCACGAGCTTTCCCAGGCACAGCTGCGTTCCTGCTGCTCATCCTGGCTCTCACTCCTACCCAGCCACACTGGGGAAATTATTATTGCGGTTTTTTTCTTTATCCTAAGATGCTGAACCCAGAGAAAATCAAAGCTGGACCCCAGGGAATTTCAAGATTTCATAGTCACAGAGTGAAAAGGACAGTCAGTCTTTTTTTGTTTTTCAGTCCTTCCCTAACTCAAGGTTATAAAAGCTCCTTGTAAATTCAAACTGAAGAATAAACAGCTAAACACAATACACTCAAAATCAAAATGTTCCTCTTTCGACATTTTTGAAGTGGCACTGCTTGACTTCATATCTTGAGATGAACTTTAGCGCCTTAAAAATTGCAAAAAAATAAAAAAATCACTGGATTAATAAAGTGAAAATAAACAGCACGGTTTAAAACTTTCACTGAGCCTGAAATGAAATGTTTCAATGTTTTCATTTTACTGAAAAGTTGAACAAACATCCATTTCATATCAACCCATTTTTAATATGATTTTTGTTCTGTACAACCAGTGAACCACAAAATCAATTCTTTGTACTGCTCTACTGACCAGTAGATTAAATTCAATGCAATAAAGAGACAGCAAAAACAGCCAATGAGGAATGGAGAGAAGAAGGGCCAGAAAAAATGATGGAAACAGCTCTTATATATTCTGTCTGTGCCACAACTTAGCACAACCAAAACAACCTCACAACCACTTTAAAAGAACTTTCATGCACATTGCTGCAGGAAAGAGCAGCTTCACCTGTCCCCTTTGTCACCCTGCTGCCTCCATCTGCACAACCCTGTCCCTCTGCTATGCCCTGACCACAGAATGAATGAGACCAGGAAGTGATCTAGTTAAAAATTAACTTTTTATTTATTTTATATTTTATTTTATTTTATTTTATTTTATTTTATTTTATTTTATTTTATTTTATTTTATTTTATTTTATTTTATTTTATTTTATTTTATCTTATTATTTTTTTCAGCTCTCGGACCGTTTTTCTGCCAGGTGAGTTCCTCAGCTCTTTGAAATCACAGTTTTACATGAAATCTGCCCGGCAGTTCCCAGTGAGGAAAGGCCAAACTTCTGTAGATTGGAGTCAACTTTAGCCCGGAGAAAAGGAGGCTAAGGGGGGACCTTCTTGCTCTCTACAGCTCCCTGATGGGAGTGACAAGTGACAAAAGGAAATTACCTCAAGCTGAGCCAGGTGAGGACATCAGGAATTTTTTTTTTTTTTATGGAAAAATCTGCCCATGGAGGTTTGGAGTGCCCATCCCTGGAGGTGTCCCAGGAAGGGCTGGAGGTGGCACTCAGAGCTCTGGGCTGTGGACAAGGTGGGCATCAGGCACAGGTTGGACTCGAAGACTTTTCCAGCCAAAACAATTCTGTGATTCTGATATAAAACCAGCCATAAAACCCTCACAATCACTGACCAGCTTGGCCAAACCCAGTGCCTGATGTAAGAGTAACATTTTGCTTTTGCTCAGAAATTATAAAAGCTCATTTTCCTCCCAGCCAGGCCAGGCAGTCACACAAACCCTGGGGCTGTGTGTGTGCCCTGGGCAGTGCTGGGTGTTCTGGAACACATTCTCCAGCCAATAAATTGGTGAATTTACCTTGAAGTCAACAGTTTCACACATTTATGTCACAGAGAATCTGGCTCATTGTTTTTAATTTGCGGTGCCATAAAACTTTGAAAGTTTTGTGAGACAATTTTGTGAGACCAATCTTTTTTCCTCCTTCATTTTTTTTTTCCTCTAAGGGAAAATTCAAGCAGCAGAACAGCATATGCATTTCTAAGTCTGCTGTAGCCTGTGCTATGTGCACAGCAGAGATGCTGGCTTCAGGATCCTTCTCTTCCTCTTCACTGAGGGAGTGACACATTTAGGGAGCACATAGCTGCTCAGATTTGTGGGTTTTCTAGGACTAAATAAAAATCTAGTGTGGTTGAATGCATTCACCAGCGCAAATCCCTTTACGAGCACACAGTTTAGTGTCCACTCTGAACTGGAGAAAGAGGGAAATAACACAAATGCTGGTTAGATGGGACCATGGGGGTCCCTAATCCGGCCTCCCACTTGAAGCAGGACCAGCTCTTGAGCACATCAGCTGAGGCTTTGTCCTGACAAGCCTTGGAAATCACCAAGTCACTTTAACCTTGAAAGTCACGCTCACCTCTACAGCCACAACAGCCTTGCTCTCCACAATACCAGCAGTTTCACTCCTAACCTTACTAGTTCTCTCCTTACTATCCTAGAGATAGCAGTAGCGATAATCCAAGCCTATGTTTTCGTACTCCTACTGAGCCTCTACCTACAAGAAAATATCCAACTCTCAAAGGCACACCAAGCACATTCTTATCACATGGAGACACCTCTCACCTCTCCACTGACTTGTCCTAGACCTGCACTGTTTCTCCTGAGGAAACAACATTTTGGGAGAAAAAAAAAAAAAAAAATCAGCTTTTTTCCCCAGGCAGCATCCCAACCAATTTCTGTCCAGCTTGTGCAGCCAGTTTCTCCCAATCTTTCTTGTCCCACAAGCTCCTTTTCCTTTTTAACTATCTGGGACCTTGCTGTACCAAGTGTTGGTGAGTTATCAGCTCTGTCCTGTCACTCTGCAGAGGGAGGGATGGGCAGGACTGGCTGCTTTGGTGCCACCTCCCTCACTAAGTTTTGATTTAAGCAGACCTGACAGAGGTCTCAGAAGGATTCTGTATTTGCAGATTTCATGAAATTAGGCAGCCTCTAACTGGTCCCACTGCAGCAGAAGCTACAAGGTGAGCAGATCTCCTTTTTATACCCCAGGGTTTCCCTGCTCCCTTGCACAGACAGCCAGACTTCCCTGTCCCCACTGTCATTTCAGAAAATGGAATTAAACTCCCACGCACGGAAAACACGCATTCCTTCTCGCACATGCACGTTCCACTCGCAGCCCTGTGTGATCATCCATTTTATATTGCTGCTGTCCCTTATGTCCAAACATCTTGCAGCTTTTAATTAAGTCTGCCCAGCAATGCAGAGCAGGCAAGTGCTGTCATCTCCTCATCTCCCCTTCTCAGGGGGTGGGGAGGCAATTGGGGCACGCAGGAATGAGCTCACACACAGCCACAGCACAAACCTGGGGCAAAAACCCAGGTCCTGCCTGTGTCACCTCTCTGCCACTCCATCTGTGGGCTCCCCTTTCCAAAGCTCTGTGTCCTGTCCCTCTTTTCCCTAGAATTGGCAATGGCAATCTCTGCTCAGCTGGATGAGCCCATCTCACCTTGTCCCTCTTTGCCTCCCCTCTCTGACACTGAACAAAGCCTTTTATTTTTCTTTTAAGGAAAGAATTTTTCATTGTTTTTGTTTGGGGTTTTGTTGTTGTTTTGGGTTTGGTTTGTTTGTTTGTTTGTTTTTTGGTCGTTTTGTTTTTTGTTTTTTCTAGATCTTGCTTCAGCTGAGCAGCATCATCAGGGAAATTCCTGTCAGTGCCTCTGCCTGGCAATTTGCATGGAGCATTCCAGTGCTCAGCCCACTTTTTTGCTTTGCCTTATAGCTAAATAACTTCTGAGAGAAGAAGCAGAAAAAAAAAAAAAGGACAACATGACAACATACTTCAAAGCAGTGGGCTGAAGCTGTTAACTGTTCAGTGGTAACAGGGATGTTTTCTGGTCTGAGCAGGACCCCAGTCCCAAAGCCAAGCTGAGCTTCATCTGTTCCCCAGCCTTCCTGCAGTACCTCGTACCCCAGGCTCTCATGACTAGGAATAACAACAAGGATGGTGATAATGAATATTCAGACAACCCACAAACCACTCTCAGCATCTGCCATCCTATCTGCATTAGCACCAGTGTGCACAGATAATGATCAAAGCAGCATTTTCCTGCCAGAGGCCCCCCTAAACCACCCTTATTAGTATGAATCAATGCTGACTAATGTGCTTCCCTAATGCAATTGTATCCACTCCTACTGTTCATGATTTAATATAAGACATCTCCCCCTTTGCCTGCCTTCCTCCTAATGCCACATGCAAGGTGGAAGCCTTGACTGAGGGTACCAGGAAAATCAGAAAAAAAATTTTTACAAGAGACCTAAAATCCACTGAAATGAAATGCATGGAAGGAGGTAACAAGACCTTGGGGTTTTTAACAGTGAACTGTCTGCTCACTATAGGATGCTAGACCAGCATCCAGGCTTCCTATGAAAGATATCATCAGCTCTGAAGTTCTACAGCAGTTCTGCTTATGCAGAATATAAAATAGCCCTGCTCACTGCAACAGGCTCTGTGCTGGGTGCTGACATGCTCTGGACTTCACTAATGATAGAAGAAAATTCCTTCATGATTTTATGTTGCTTCCTTCCTAGCATCACCTGCAAAAGGGAGAAAATTCTGCATTTTGCCTTATGCTGCTCTCAGCACCACCAGTGGCTTTGCCTTGGTGGCTTTCCAGTGTAAATGACACGGCCCTAATGTGATGTGTCCATGTTTCCACACAGCAGGACACCAGGGAAACCACCACTAAACAGCCAACAGTGTTTCCATTAGGGCTGGGTGAAGCCCTCTGGATTGATTTCACATCCTCTCCAAACCCTTGGTCACTGTGGCTGGTTTGGGTTCTGCTGCCATCAGCCCTGGGAGAAGAGCAGGGGTCAGGCCAAACCTCCCTCAGCAAAATCACAAGGAACTGCTTGACAGAGCAACAAACTAAAAACCAGCCAACCTAAAAAAGTATGGGAGGAAAGGGGCATTGAAGGAGAAGATTGCACAGAAAATTCCCATGCTCCATATCAGCTGCTTTCCTAAGGAAAGGATTGATATCCTTAATGCAGGATGTGTGCCTCCCTTGGGCTAGCCTAGTGCAAAGAGCAATTGAGAGCCATCTTTTGGTAGGAAAGAGGCTTCTATGTTGGAATTAAACAGTTGACAAAATCCCAACAGCTTTACAGATTCTCGGAGTCAATTTAAGGAGGCCACAAAATGAGATTTTACCCCTGTGGGTTTCAGTAAAACGGAATGTTCTGCGAGAGTGTGTGCACAGTCTAGCTCTTAACTGTGAGAATTGGCTGTGGCTCCACTAATTCTCCATAGCCAGGCTGAGCCTGATATCCCTTTAAAAATGCATGGGCTCAGTTTTTAAGTGACCAGTTCTGCCAAACAGGGCCAGATATTAAAAACAAACAGCCCTGCAGCATCCAGCCAGGCTCCCACCTGATCGTGGCATCTGCTCTGCTGCAGCACGTGAGGCTTTCTCCTCTTCCTCAGCTGAGCAGGTTTGTCCCAGAGCTGGATTTCCAAGGTGCTCAGCTCCCAGCAGCTCCAAACACCACACATGAGTGGCATTCCCAAGCACTCAGCCCCCTCCTTCAGCTCAACTGTGTGGTGTTTGGCCATGAGATGCCCTTGCAGTCCTCTCTAAACTCTCTCCCCAATTACTTCCACTGGATTTTTGTCTTATTTCCAGGGTTTTTTTTGGGAATGCTCAGGTCCCAGCAGCTCCAAACACCACACATGAGTGGCATTCCCAAGCTCCCTCCTTCTGCTCAACTGTGTGGTGTTTGGCCATGAAATACCCCAGGTACCCTTGCAGTCCTCTCTAAACTCTCTCCTAACTACTTCCACTGGATTTTTGGCTTATTTCCATGGTTTTTTTTTTTTGGAATGGTGACTTCTCCAGCATGGTCATTATCTGCAAGACCCCTCTCTCAGACACCTGCCATGCACACAGAATGCTGATGCCCTTTTTCTCCCATGCTGGGAGGAGGGTGTTGTGTTCTCCACCTGCTCCACATGTCTTTCATAAATGGTTTAACAACATTAAGCAGAAACAGAAAAAACAGAACAAACAACTTCCCATACATAAAATTCATCTTGAACTGAGGTAAGACTTTAAATTCATATTAGTTTCCTACAAACCAAAAGGGAATTTGTTCCTTTCCCCCTGGCAGATAAAACAACAAACCACAGGCTTCACAGGCAAACAAACTCTTGGCTCCTTTATAAAAGTGGAGGAGGCACAGCCATGGCAAAGGCTGCTTGCTCAGGGTGTGAATCCTCCATCACAGGAGACCTCCCAGGTTCCCCACAAACCTCTGTCAGATGTGACACAGGTATGCCTGAGCCTGCCTTGGGGGAAAGGCTCAATTAAATGACCTCTCAAGGTCCTTGCAGACCCGTTTCTCCGTGATGCTCAGAGACAGGATCCCGGGCTTGATGGATCTGCGGCCTGACCCACAGTGACAGCTCGTAGCCATGTCTGAACACATCCATCGTGTGCCTCTGTGCCCCCAGCCCCTGCAGACTCTGTGCTGGCATGCTGGGCTGCACGGCTCTTTAGCAAAGGGCACAGCCAGTGCCAGAGGCGAGGAGCAGGGCAGGGATCTGCGGGCTGGGTCACTGTGTGTGTTGGCAGGCAGGGCAGGAGGGGAGCTGGGCAGAGCACAGCCAGGCAAAAAGGCTTTTGGGAAAAGGCATTTTCTCTGCTGCTCTGCGCACAGGCACCAGTGGAAGCAAGGCAGTGCAGCTTTTAGGTTTTGGGGCTGTCTTCCCCCTGAGCTGTTTTGGAGAGGACAAGCCAGGACAATATTTTTAACCTGCTGCAGGGAAAGGGGGTTCTGCACTCCCTGGAGGCTGCAGAACAAGAACATTTTTCTTCCCCACACAGAGCTGATGCCTCACAAATCTCTGTTACTCTGGCTCCGTGCCCATGGGACAACACTCCCAGCACACAGGTGATTCCCTGTAATTCCCTGTGATTCCCCCTCCCCATGTCCATGTCCATGTGCACAGTGCCACAGGCTGCTCACCAACATTTCCCTGCCCACCACTCTGCATGGCTGTGTCTTTCTGAAGCACAACAGGACCATATAATTATGTAAATACACACGTGGCCGGGAGAGTTTTTCAGTCTCTTTGGGTTTCAGCACAAATCTCCCGACACTTGCTGGCTTATTCCCCTTCACTCCAAAGTGCCTGCTGCTTCAAAAGGGCCTTCATGTGAGCACCCCAGCTTTTCAGATTAAAATGAGGAGGAAAAGGGGTGGTTCTAGATAGCACAGCTGGCAAGAAGAGTTTGAAACAAGTGACAGCTAAGGATTAAAAACCCAGAAGGCAAAATAAAATCCGAATTCTGCCTATCCTCTGTAGGTTTTTTTAACTCTCTGCAGTTTCTTAAATCAAGATCACAGTTCTTGGGCCAAGTCCAACTTACACATGGAGATAAATCCTCAAAGATCCGTGGTAGGGAGCACACAGCCAAGGCTCCTACACAGCAGTGTGAGAACTGTCACGCTGACGTGCGTGGTGACATCTTTATGTGAACCTGCAGCTACTGGCAGTTCACATGTACGAGTTTGGTACAGAGGCTCGGGCTGTCCAGAGCTCCATTGATTTGAAAAAGCTGCTTGGGAACCTGCCTGTGAACTGTCTGTCACCAGGAATGAAGAACACCCACCCCCTCAGCTCCTTTTCATCTCACTCTGTGCTGTGCACATTGCCGCGACACTGCGGCGCCTTCATCTCACTATCAGAGCGCTCCACCCCAGCCTTTGAAGCAATTTGCATTGCCAGCTGGGGGCCTGGGGGAACCAAAGCAGCGTTGCCAGGTGGAATGGGGACAGTGGTGCAGCTCTCAGCCTGCAGCCCATGGGAGCTGGCAGAGCTCCCAGCACCCAAAAACTCGTCCAAGGCACAGGAAGCAGATCGGAAATACAAGGTGACCCCGGTGGGAGGGAGGAATAACAAGGAGGACTCCATGGATATCAGAAGGCTCATAAATTGGAACACAAACCCTGTGAGGAATGTTTGAAGGAGCTGGGGCTGTTTAGCCTGGAGAAGAGGAGGCTCAGAGGTGACCTTATTGCTCTCTACACCTTCCTGAAGGGAGGCTGCAGACAGGTGGGGTTGGTCTCTGACAGAACCAGAGGACACAGTCTCCAGCTACAGCAGGGAAGGTACAGGCTGGATATCAGGAAAAAGTTTTTCACCAAAAGAATAATTACGTACTGGAATGTCCTTCCCAGGGAGGTGGTGGAATCACCATCTCTGGATGTGTTTAAAAAAAGGCTGGACATGGCACTGGGTGCTACAGTTGAGGTGTTAGGGCACAGGATGGACTCGATGATCTTAGAGGTCCCTTCCAACCTCATTATTCTGTGATTCTGTGATTCTGTAATTACCTTATTATACTATATTATTCTATTCTGTATTACACTACATCGAAACTGAATCTGCACAAGCACCCAACTCAATTCCAACTGCCCAGAACCTCATGACTGTCTGCTGACCCACAGCCTGCACACACATTTGGCCCTGACAGGCCAAGGAAACAAAACACCATCACCTTGGGTAAACAATCTCTGCATTGCATTCTGCTTTGGCACAACACAGGAGCAGCCAATGACACAAGAATCGTTTTGATCATTCTTTTCCCTGCTTCTCTCAGGTCCAGAGCATGTGAATCCCACAGAAGGCGACATACCTGTATATTTTATATCTGGTTGTAAATCCTTGACGATGTCTTTCCACAAAGGATAAGTAGCTCCGTGAGTGGTGGAAAGGCCCCCTGTCTGAAATAAGCCAATCAAACTCCTTGGAGACATGTTGGTTGGTAGCAGCTGGGTCCTGGTGGGAGGGCTGTATGAGTATATGGTCCCATATAAACAGGAGGTAGAGGAACTCAACAAGCCTCCAGTTCATGCTTTTCTGTCTGCCTTTTTCCTCTCATTCTTGCTCCATTCTGTGGAGTCCTGTTGGAAGAGAGAGGGGATAGGAGGAAGGAAAGAGAGAAAGAGAAATGGAGGGGAGGAGAGGGAGGAGGGAGAGAAAGAGAGAGATTAAAAATGCTCGGATCCTTTGACAACCTTCTCTCAGGGTGAAAACAGACGTGAAAAACCAAGTACTAAAAGACTTCAGTTTGCCTGTGTTCCACCTTAGAGTATTTGGCAGTGTTTTATTCATGTATTTAAGTGGTGCCTTTAACCTCCTGAGCATATACCACCTTTGAAATAACCAGGTCCTGACCTGAGACATCCTCACCCCAGCTCCTCCATCATTTCCCTCGTGAAGTTCTCCACAGTGCAGCAAAGGCGAGTGAAGGCCAGGCACTGGAGGTGGCTGCACCCTAGGCTACAATTACCCCTTTATTGTCCCTTTAATGCTGTGCCAGAGAAACGTGTCTCCTGCTTTCATGTCTCTCTGATGATCTCTAATCCATACTCTGTGCAACCTGAGCAATCTATAAAGACCCAGCTCTTACTTTCAAGTGCTGCCAAAAAAAGAAATAAAACAAAATAATTACCCAGGTCTGGCGACAGCACACACGGACACACAGACACACACAACGGTGAAATCCTGCCAAACTCTGACAGATAAAAATGTCCTCACCCTGCTTTCCTGCTGGGGAGGTGTGCGTGGTGCAGGGGATGGGGTCTGCTGGTGTTTCAGGTATGGAGGGACCTTGAGGCGCTCCTCAAGATCAAGGGCTCTGCAGGGTGACAGGCTGAGCATGCACATTGAGCCTGGGAGATCCTTCCCAGCACCTGGAGCAGGGCACAGTCTCACTGCTACTGTGGGAGAGCAGCAAAGCAAGGCTGAGTGTCGCAGACATCTTTTAGGAAAGATCCTTTCCTTAGGATTTTTCCTCCTGAGAAGCTGAAAGGCCTCAGGAACAAAATGTAAACAATGATTATCTGCTGCTGTGGAATGCAACAGGTGCATCTGGGATTGGCCCATGTTGAATGTTTGTAATCAATGGCCAATCACAGTCAGCTGGCCTGGACTCTGTCCAAGACACAAACCTTTGTTATCATTCTTTGCTATTCTATTCTTAGCTAGCCTTCTGATGAAATCCTTTCTTCTTTTAGTATAGTTTTAATGTAATATATATCATAAAATAATAAATCAAGCCTTCTGAAGCATGGTGTCAGATCCTCATCTCTTCCCTCATACTCAGACCCTCTGAACACCGTCACAGCTGGGGACAGCCCTGTGTGAGCCAGGCATGTGACAAGGCATATGATGAGTGGGAAGGCAATCCGGGGGCAAGGTGCCCTGCTAAAGGTTACACAGCAAGCCTTGGGTACAGCTGGAAGAGAGCCCTGCTCTCCTGACTCCCATTGCCAGCATCTCAGCCCTTGGCTCATCCTCAGCCCAGCCAGGCTGCTGGCACCCTGGCACTGCTGGCACCGTGCCCCAGATGACAGGTGTCACCTGTGACCGTGTTCATGGGGGTCTGAGGATGAGGGAAGAGATGAGGATCTCACTCCATGTTTACAAGGCTGATTTATTATTTTATTATATATATTATATTAAGACTATACTAAAAGAATAGAAGAAAGGATTTCATCAGAAGTCTGGCTAAAAATAGAAAAAGAAAGAATGATAACAAAGGTTTGTGGCTCCGACTCTCTGTCTGAGCCAGCTGACTGTGATTGGCCATTAATGATAAACAACCAACATGGGCCAATCCCAGATGCACCTGTTGCATTCCACAGCAGCAGATAAACATTGTTTGCATTTTGTTCCTGAGGCTTCTTAGCTTCTCAGGAGGAAAAAATCCTAAGGAAAGGATTTTTCATACAAAGATGTCTGTGACAGTCACCTCCCACCCAGGATGGTCCCCTCCTGCTCCCACAGCAGCAGCTCAGCCTGTTGGGCTGTGCTCCTCGCCCCTGGGAGCTGCTTGGAAAAGTCCTCTCCACGCTCACAGCTGGTTCCTGCTCCTGCCTTCTGGGTTTTGTGGAGGGAGTGCCAGCACTGTGAGCTGGCAGTGATCTTAAAGCTGCCTCCCAAATCTGGGAGCACAAATTGTGCGCAGGACAGGTGATACCCACCTGTTTCTGTAAAACACAGTGCAGAGAGACTGCAGACACTTTTTAAAGCAGGAGAAATGAGGCTACTCAGAGCTTTGTCACAGTGAGAGTTCGCATCAGGCTTCTTCGTGCATCTCCAGAAAACTTTCTGGTTTTGCGCCTGAGTCCTCTAAAAGTTTGTAACTCCCATAAAGAAAAGATTTTTCTGAGAGTGTAGGAGAGGCATGCTAGAGGTGCCAGCTGCACTCCCAGCACTGTGTGTGAGCCTTGGCTGCTGGGAGCAGCAGAGCACAGAGCAGAGGTGTTCGTGACCAGCATGGCCATCCCTCTGCTCCAGGAGCTTCCCCTGGAGCATTGCAGGGCTGCATGCCTTGGCAATGAGTGTGTGAGCTGCTGTGCAGGTGGGCTGGAGCCCTGGGTGTGCTGGGCAGCTCAGGAGCCCTCTGTGTGTGTGTGCCAGGGAGTGGGAGCCTGCACGTGGGCGCAGCATGTGCTCGAGGAGCTGCAGCACAGAACTGAGATGTGTAAGTCATAAAGATGACACTCAGCTGTGGCATTACAGGAAGAAATGGGGGGGAAAAAAGTATGAGAAAGTCAGCCAATGTTTGATTTTTCTGTTGGTCCTTTCTAATTGCAGATGGAATATTGCTGTTATTAAACCTGGTGGTACCTGCAGTTCCTGTTGTTCCTTTTCTGGAGATATGTTTTTAACATCAGCCTTCACCTCTGACTCTTATTTCAGCCCTGAACAGGGAGGTTCTCAGTGCTTAGCCCCTCACATCACACACAGAATGGTTCTGCTTTTCCTTACAAACCAGGGGAGTTTCTAGCCTTACCCTGAGGGCAACAGAGCACAGAACATCCCTGCCTCCACTCACTCCTGAGCCCAAGGTGATTTCTGGGGAATGCTCCCAACTACAGCCCCACCTTCAGCACCTCCAAATTCCAGTTCAGAAGTGGATTTCTACTGCTTCTCCACCCAGGCTCCTTCCCTGCCAGGCTGTTCTTGTCCCATCAGCTCAAACTCAGCGTGTTTGCCATGAGCTGGGTGTGCAGACAACAATCAGCTGCTCTGTACATGCTGTCCCAGCTTCCTTGGTTGTCTGCTCATTAAACTCACCCAAAGCTATTTCCCTCATCTGCCAGCCTGGATCAGTTTTCCCTTAAATATTTCACTGTCTATTGGATTTCTGTTGCAGAGAGAGGAAGGGAGCTCTTATGTACCCAAGTGGGGGAAAGCCTCCCTCCAGTTTCCAGCACAGTGCAAGTGAGAACTGAAAAATGAGAAGAGCCAAACAAAAATGGGCCTCAGAGAAATCCCAGTGTGTCCTCCTGCATGTGAATATCATACACTGGGGAAATATCAGCTGGTGAAAGAGAGGAGATGGTCCCTAATTCACCACACACCATTCTTCATCCTCTCTTCCTTTCCTTTGGGGCACAGCTGGAGTCAGGATGATTGAGGCTGTGATGCTCTCATCCAGGAGGTAAGATATGGGCAGAACATGCCTTGAGACCACTGGAGAAATGATCACATCTCCAGCCTGGAAGCTGCCTGGATGAGTTCTGAGGGCAGGGAGTGGTGCCCGAGGCAATGGAGGATGGTGGAGCGCAACTGGGTCCAGACTACTATCACACCATCAACTTTAATTTTTTAGTAGTATCTTTTTCCCCCCTGTAGCTGCTGTAGAGATGTTGTTTCACATTAAAGATTAATCCATTCCACAGGGCTGGTCCCCATGGAAGCTATAAAGCTTACTAAAGTGGGACTGTCTTGTGTCTGAGGAAATATTGTGAGGTGCACTCAATCCACCTCCTAACAAGCTTGAATCCGAAATTAATTTTTCAGGTGTCTTTATGGGACTCCACTGATGTGAAATGTGTTTTGTGGGTTTGGCAAAAGGAACCAGGCAAGAAGCAGGGTGGGAGACCCCAGGCTAAATAACTACATCTGGCACAGAAACAACCTGTGGACTAAAGAGTGGGCTTGGGGGAGCCAGACACTGGGTTTTGAGCCAAGAATCCAGTGTTTTGCTCAACTCTGCCCCAAACTCCCCCTATGACCTTGAGCAGTGCCCTTACATGTGGAGTCTTGGCCCCACTTTCCAATTGTCAGCATGGAGTCACAATGGGGTTTGTGTGACTCTTTAGACCAAGGACTTGCTGGAGAGGCCAGAACTGGGCTGTAGCATCTCCCAAAACACAAACCTGCTGTTTGCTTTGTGTCTTTCCCAAGGTGTTCCTGCCCCACAGTGAATGCCAACCATTTCAGCAAAGGGCAGCAGTTAACAACACCCAGCTCTGCAGCCCATCCCCACGAGAAAGAGAGAAGCACAGCACAGCAGGGAGGGAGCTGGGTCCTCCTGGCTCGTGTCAACAAACACCATCATGCAATCATCACATCTGTTAATAAACACGATCCGTGGGTGAGCCAGGACACGGCTCCAGTTCACAGCAAACAAGCAGTGGGAGAAGGAAATGTTGGATGTGCTGACTCTGAGTCATGGTACAGTCATTTTCCAGCTCCATCCAGCATGGAAGCTCATCCCCCAGTGCACATGGAGATCCCTCCTAAAGCCCCTTGGAGTTTGTTAGGTGGCTTAGGATGCCCTTTTCTTAATACCAATTCAGCCTGGAACATTAAATGTTCTTTATCTTATGAGTCTACAGGATTCTTGGAGGAAATATAGGCAAGTATTTTCTGTAAAGTGCAAGTTGTATTTGAATGTACACTTAATTTCTTTGTGATTGATATCTGTGTGTTAATTATATTCTATTTTCAGCAATACCTTCGCTGTCACAAGGCAGTGCCTTTTATCCAAGGAGTTCAAATTGAATTAGAGACATTAATTAAAGCTCTCAGCACTCTAGTAAGGCAGGCAAGTGCTGTTACTCCCATTGTTTCTTGAAATAAGAAGAAAAGAATAGAGCTGGATGTCTACTTAGCCACTTAAAAGGTAATTTTTATACAGTGGGAGAGCTCAGAGTGATAGATTTTGCACAAAATTATACTGCAAGGTCTGTTTCATCCAAGGGAGGCTGTGCAGCCCCAGATCCCTGCTATAAACAGGCAGACAGGATGCAGGTGCTCTGACTCTCCATCGCTTGCTGTGAACACTCCTCTGCCTCCTGGGATTTTCTACCTTTCCCCTAACCCCTGTACCTTTCATTTATCTCTTCTATTAGATCCAAATTGATCTCACGCACATCCCTTCTGTTTTCCCATGCTCGTTGTTGTGAACTATTTCCATCAGAAATGCAGACTCAGGAAAGAGAAATTACTGAACACATTATTTGCAGTACAGGAATAAGTCCCCTATCTCTTTAAGCTTCATGCACCAATAATTCTTCCTCGTGTCCCACATTTGGTTGTTGGCAGGTTGAGAGAGGTTTCTGCCTGCTGCCATTTACCAGAGGGAAGAGGCTAACAATTGATATTTGTATCTGAAACAGTTCTGCTCTTCAGCAACTTCACACACGGCTTTAGGATGCTGATAAATTAGTAAGAGACTGAAGTGTCAGGGGAGAGATGAAACAGCTTATGTTAGTTTAGAGCTCAACCCTGGAAAGTGACGAATGTCTGACCTCATTTCAGAGAACAGATTAAGTGTACCCTTAATTTTAAGTACAGGATGTGCTACTCTATCTTGTATTCAGCCATGCCTGCTTTGGGTTTGTGCACTCAGACTCATGGACAGCCAATTGCTGCCCCACACCTTTAGGATTTAACTTGTGGAGCAGTAACATTTCTGTCCTGTCCCCTAACTGAGAGATGGCCCATGAAAATATCAGAAAGACAACATCTTGTTCTTTGGAAACCCTTCCCAGCAACCCAAGCAAGCTGGGGACACCTTTCCTCTGTCAGGGCCAGAGGAACTCAGGCAATGTGGATGGAAAGGGAAGCCAGTCTGTCAGAGTTTAACTCATATGAACTGCTGAGGATAAACCTGAGCTCTGGAAAAACAGAATTTGGGCACTTGTGACCTAGATGTCTTTATAGCTCAGGCTGCAGACACTGATACCTGCCTGAGTCAGGGCTGGAGCTGCAACTCAGCACTGGCTCTGACTCTCTGGGTGACTGTGGCATACAACACCGTAAAATCCCAAATGGTTGTAAAGCTGTTTTTTCAGGGAAGTGGGATTTCACTATTTCAGGCAATGATTGGCTAATCCATCCCCAAATCTCAGTAATTCCGCTCTGATCAGTGTCTAAATTTACATTATTCTTTCACCACTCCAGTTTTAAATATGCATGAGTGGTTAGACCTGCGGGATATTCATCAGCCGAAATATTTTTGGGTGAGGAAAGGCAAGGAGAGAAGATGAGAAATATCTCTCCAAAAATTCCAACAGAGTCCACAAATTCCCTTCACTTTCACCAAATTGCTCATGCTGAAAAAAATAATGATTGGGAGATGTCAGTGTTTGGGTTGTGAGAGCTCCAAGGAGGTTTCCAAATCTCAATTTGAAACTACTGGAGCTTTTTCTCCTTTTGATTTGTCTTTCCACGCCCTTCAGATGGAACAGTGATAAAAATATCACTTTTTACCCCAAATGACTTGTAGGAGAAAAGATTTTTCTTCTTTTCAGTTTATCAACACTTTGCTCACAACTTGTCAGAATATTCTGTGAACCAAAACCGCCCCACAAACCCTCTTTTATTAACGCAGTTCAGCCAGCAGCCTAAAGGGAGCAGGTTTTGTGCAGAAACTCCAATTACTCCTTGGCTGTAAGGAGGCAAGAATTGTAATGTAACAGCTCTGTACCTACTCTTAGCTTGTTTGTCCCCACATTTCAGCTAATTATAAACTCCTGGTGTGATGATGAGGAGAATGAGAGGCGGCTTCAAACCAAGCAAGAGTAGCAGGTGACTCCACCAAGCCACAAAATCAGGTGGTGCTGGACAGAGGGAGTCCAAGCTCAAAAATCCTGATCATAAATCTGCTGTCCAACGTACCAAAGTCATTGTTCTGAATTCCAGGCTCCACAGGCACTTGGGTTAGGGCTCGGTGAGGAAAGGAGATCTGTCACAGACATCTTCTGTGAAAAAGCCTTTCCTTAAGAGTTTTCCTCCTGAGAAGCTGAAAGGCCTCAGGAACAAAATGTAAACAATGGTTATCTGCTGCTGTGGAATGCAACAGGTGCATCTGTGATTGGCCCATGTTGGTTTGTTTGTAATTAATGGCCAATCACACTCAGCTGGCTCGGACAGAGAGTCGGAGCGACAAGCCTTTTGTTATCATTCTTTGCTATTCTATTCTTAGCCAGCCTTCTGATGAAATCCTTTCTTCTTTTCTTTTAGTACAGTTTCAATGCAATACATATCACAAAATAATAAATCAGCCTTCTGAAACATGGAGTCAGATCCTCGTCTCTTCCCTCATCCTCAGACCCCTGTGAACACGGTCACAGAGATCCTTCTCACAGCGCTCCCTTGGTTGGGAAAAGAATTAAAATGAACTTCTGCTCATGCACACATGTACATGGGATAGGTTTATGGCGCAGTGTCACAGGGTTGTGAAGATGGTGAAGGGTCTAGAGGAGAAGCCATGGGAGGAGCTGCTGAGGTTTGTCCACGCTGGAGAAGAGGGGACTCAGGAGAAGTTGTGGCATTCATGTTCCACACAAGGGGAGGTGGAAGGGGAGGCATGGATCTCTTCTCTCTTTGACCGGTGATGGGATTGGAGGGAACAGCTGGATCTGGGCCAGGGCAGCTCAGGCTGGAGCTCAGGGAAAGGCTCCCCAGGGAATGGGCATGGTCCTGAGGCTGCCAGAGCTCCAGGAGCCTTTGGACAGCACTGCCAGGGGTGCCCAGGGTGGGGTTGTTGGGGTGTTTGGACATGAGCTGCACTGGACGATCCTGATGGGTCCCTTCCCACTCATAACTCTGCGATTCCGAAGCCAACCCTGCTGAATCCAAGTCTGGAGCAGTGGGTGCTGCACAGACAGCAACCAGCAAGGCGGTGCACGCCCCAAAAAGCTCAGAATCCATTTAGGAGAGCAAGGACAGCAGATGGCCGGGGACAGATGGGGGAAGGCAAGGGAACAGTGAGCTAATCCCGCTCAGCGGGCTGCGGAGCAGCGGTGTCAGCACACCAGCAGCCCAACTGTTGGCAAGAGTTTGAGAGCTATTGTCACAAATGAGAGTTAAAAATAGGGAGACTGGATAATGAGCTCGCTTTTGTAGATGTTTGTGAGGAACTCCTCTCATTTGTGAAGTGGCAGAGACAGAATGAATATAGATGATAATAATAATAATGATAAATTGCACTTTTCTGAGCTGCTTATTAAAAAAAAAAAATATGGCGGGGTGTTGAGCAGTGATTTCTATTAAGCACTGCCCTGAACTTGAAATTATTCCTACTATTATTAAAGTATTGTCCTAGTTAGTCCACTTCCCCATAATTTCTTTTTAAGTTACACAAAAAATGCAGCTCTATCTCCTGTCTTCCTCAGTATTTATACACTTCATATCAAAGTCCAGTAATCTTACAAGCATTAATAGATTTTTATCCTTGCAGCAGCTTTAGGAGATGGGGAAATGCTGCTTTTTTCCATTCAGCAGGATGGGAATTGAGACATGGGGTAGATTAATGGCTTGTCCCAGATCATTTTATGACTGCTTGAGGAATTCAACCCAAATCTCTTACGTCTCCTTGCAGTACCCTTCCCACGCACCTTCATGCTACTATTCCAGAATTAGCTGGGACTTGCCACAGAGCTGCTTAGAATTATTTTGGATTGCTCATTTCATGTCAGGAAAATGCCAATTCATAAGAGGCAAAACACTTTGTAGAAATTTGTTGATTTAAGGGGGGGAAAAAAAAAAGGCGTTTTGATAAAGTCAGCTTTTCTTCGGAACAGACTGTGTTGAGTGTTCCGTTTGGAAGGGATTGGTTCAAGATTGTGTTTTGTTTTTCATTACATGTTGAGTAACATACATTGAAAATCAAAATCAAGTGTTTTCTTAAGCTGTGTGTTTTGACTGAGCTGAAATAGATTTTGTAATTTATGCACAAGAGGAAATATCCAAATTCATTTAATACTTTTCTCACAATTTGGAAAAAGAAACACCTGCAAACCAGACACAATAAACTGAGCAAAAATCATACTATTCCCTGCAATTTTTACTGGAAATTCAGGAAAGAGTAATCTGAATCCTCAGTTTAATGAGGCCTGTGCCAGCATCCAGAAATCCTGGTTTTTGCTTTCAGAACTCTCCATCCTGGTGCCAGTCTTTCTAACATATTCCATTTCAAAAATTGGGACCTGTAACCTGAGAGGCTGAAGGAAAAAAAGTTGGTGCCAAAACTCCTCTGGAGAGCAATAATGTAATTTTCAATCCAAGAAAGTGAACTCGTGTATCACACCTGAGAGTCTGTGCAATATTTCTGTTCCAAAGTTCATTCCTGGGAAGAGACTTTGTCACCTAAGCTCACATGGAGTGATCCCACTCCACAGGGCTTGGAAAATGCAAACTACCACTTCTTCTTTCAGTAAAAGAAACTGAGATTACCTAATCCTTGTAAATGGCTTATCTTTACATTTGTCTTATCTCTCTTAAAAGGAGCTTAGCCTTTGGCCGGGTTGTTGTGTTCTAAGAGTGGAGGAGCAGAAGGGGTTAAAATCCACACTAAAATCCATTCCTTCTCCTGCTGCTTGGATAATGCCAGCCTGCCTGCCAGGATGAACGGCACCACTGGAGCTTCCTCTGGGCACCACATTTCACCGCCACTCAGCTGGATGGAGCCAAGAGAAGCAGGGGCTGGTGAAGAGGGGAGAGAAAAGGGACTCTGAGCTGTCGCTGGCAAATTCCAGCCTTGGGCAGCTCCACCTTCCTTATCCCCACCCCTGAGTGGAAGAGGAATTTGCCATAAAACTCTGTGTGCATTTAACCCCTGCCAGGGCACTCTGGAAGCAGGGTGGCACCTCCCAAGGGTGGCATGGCTCAGGCTGCTGTGGGGGAGCAGAGCTGCAGGCAGGGCCAGGGGCAGCACAGCTGGTCCCTGATGGGGGCTCCATGTCCCTGCAACTCCCTGGGGCATCACTTAGAGGTGAGTTCCACAAACCGCTGGTCGAGGTGTGCAGGGCACTGCTCTGAGGCTGGAAACACGCAGGGTCAGCCCCTTCTGCAGCCCAGCCACCTCATGGAGGAGAAATTAGATGCACTGCACATCAATTCAGGCTAGAAAAGTGAGCTAGAATGAGTGTTAGCCCCAAATAACAGCATTTCATGGGCAGCTTCTGCAGCAAAAGTCAGAAATCTGGAGCTCAAGCTCTGCCATTGCAGGTTCTTCTATTGAAGAACTTCTATTCAAAGTCTATTGAAGTCAATGAGCCTTGGGTTGGATTCTCATTGCAAAAAGATAATCAAATACCATATTAACTCTTAATTTGGAACAGCGTATTAAATTAGAAACTCACATTAACCTGGAACTGCATTTATATAATGAGAAGATTTAAAAGCTGTGTATCACGAAGGTGGGAGAACTCCTACCCAAAGCTGTTCTCAGCAGCCCTGAATCCCAGAGCCAATCTAGCTGCAGCACTGCATTTCCACCTATTCCCCAAGCCCTGAGCCTGGGATTTCCACTGGGACAGAAGGCTGTGTGGAAAATAAAGCCATCTCCTCCTTACCAGTATTAATCTGTCAAGCACAGAAGGCTGGTACCAGCCAGGCTCCAACCAAAGCCAAGAACTGGAAAATCCCAGAGGATCTTGAGGATCTGCACTGGCATCACAAACACCGTCTCCCATCAGTGCACCAGCTCTGCAGCACAGATATGCTAAAAAAATTTAAAACTGGAGGAATTCAGTCTTTTCTGGGATTAAAGTTCAACGCCATCCAGGCCTGAGCATCTCCAACATTGCAGCCCTTTGTTACCCACACTTGAGGCCACCTCTAGCTGTGAGCTTTATTTATTTCCATCTCTGAGACTGTTCTGCTCTGTGCTTAATCCATCTCCTGACCACCTGGAGCGTTTGAGAGTCTTGGCTGTGATGCTTGTCTGTTTGGATAGACTCTAAGCAGAGCTGGTCAAAAAATTTTGACAGAACAGTTTTTCGCAGGAAAACGCAGCTCCCTCAAAATCGAAATATTGCATGGGAATGTCAATTTTGACAAACTTTTTTCGCGTTTAAAGTGTCAAAACAAATCAGTTTGATTTTCTCTCTTCATTTCAGTCATGTTGAAATGTTTAATTTTGAGGAAATAAACACATTATTTTTGTATTGTTTCAATTAATTTGTTTTGACATTTCTACACATTTTGTATTGTATTGGTATATGTTTAGAATACATTATACAATGCATAAAGCTGTTTATTTTATGTATTATCATACAATGCCAAATACTTCCCACAGCATTTTAGTGCTTCAGCACTAGGGAACAGAAGATATCAATAATCTCAAATTATTATTGCTTTTAAATTTTAGGTCATAAGAGCCTTGTGGGATCATGGTTCTCCTTCACACTGAAGTTTATAAAAAGCCACCACATGTCAAAAGGCAAGAATTTCCCAAGGAAATTGTCCATTTTCCAAGCAGCTCTGTCAGCTCAATGACAGCAAAGTACAGCTCCTCTCCCTTCTGCACACCAGAAAACCAACTCCTCTACTTGTTAAAGGAAAAAAAAATAATAGAAGAACAACAAGAAGAAAATGCAGATTTTCCCAGAGTGGAATTTGTATGCAATGTTTTCCTGAGCATCAGGGATTTAAAAGTCTGAATACCATTGACCTCCTGGGACCTCCGTCTTCCAAACCACTTACGTACTTTTAAAAGATGTATTCCACCTCCTTCCTGGAAGTCTACCTGTTTTTTTTGGGTTTTTTTCTTGCTTATTTGAAACCACATTTCTGTTCCCCTGCACGTAACAGAGGGGAATCACTCCCTGTGAATTTCTGCCATGCAGGTGGTGGGAAAAGTGGGTTGAAGAGAAGGGCAAAGCAAGAGGAAAAAGGGAGGGCGAGGAGCTGAGCCTGAAACAAGGCAACTCCATCCATTCCTTTTATTCCAGCGGGAATAAAAAGAAGCATCCCCAACTTGTGGAGATTTATTTGCAGTGGAAGAGGGGGTTTTCAGTCTGCTTTTCCTCTGAGTGGGACATGCCCAGTGCGCCAGGCTCTGTGGTTGGAAATCTGAATTCCCCCACGCAGCTGCTGGGAGTGCACCTCTGAATGCAGATCTGCCTGGATGTGTCCTCGTGCTCCAGCTGGCCTGTCACTATGGATTACAGCTCTTGGCTAATAGTGAGCACTGCTGGAGTCTGAGACTTCCATTAAAAGCTGATGTTGCCACCTCCCCGCCCCACAAATGGCTCCATCCCATCCCAGCTGACGTTTCTGCGCCCGGGGCCTCATCTCTGGGGTGGGGAAGGAGCAAAGTGCCTCAATTTGTCTCTGTGTTAGGCAACAATGGAACAAGTCGAAGGCAGGAAAGGAGGTTTGAGGATGATCAATTTTGAAAACTCTGGGTAATTTACTTGAGAGCTGACCTTACCCCTTGTCACCGGCACATTTGTAGTATTGGAGCCCCATCCTTCTGACAGCAAAAGCACAACTGTGTCGCAGACATCTTTTAGGAAAAATCCTTTCCTTAGGATTTTTCCTCCCGAGAAGCTGAAAGGCCTCAGGAACAAAATGTAAACAATGGTTATCTGCTGCTGTGGAATGCAACAGGTGCATCTGTGATTGATCTCATGTGGTTGTTTCTAATTAATGGCCAATCACAGTCAGCTGGCTCGGACACAGAGCCCAAGCCACAAAACTTTGTTATCATTCTTTCCTTTCTATTCTTAGCTAGCCTTCTGAAGAAAGCTTTTCTTCTATTCTTTTAGTATAGTTTAATGTAATATATATCATAAAATAATAAATCAGCCTTCTGAAACGTGGAGTCAGATCCTCATCTCTTCCCCGATCCAAGAACCCCTGTGAACACCATCACACAACTGAGCATGGAGTTACCCCCTGGAAGAGCCCTTGAGGGAAATGCTTCATCAGACCAAGTTACACTGTGGAGTGTCTTTGGGAAGGAGGAATGCTCCTGCAGGGAGATATTGCCCATCCGTGCCAGACTCTGCCAATCACAGCGAGCCCTGCAGTGCCTGAGGGTCCGAGGGCAGCTGACAGATCCAACAGAGCTGGCATGGACACTTGACCTTTCCTCAGTGCCAGGAGGAGATCACTGACCAGGAAGAGCAGCACATGCTCAGGCAGGCTCTACAAAGGCAGGCAGGAAAGCCTGGAAGAGCCGAGAGCTGTTTGTAAAACAAACAGAGCAGTTTCAGCACAGCCTGTGCACTTGGCCGGCGTTGCCATCGCTCGTGGGCAGGCCCAGGGGTGACTCCCAGCTTGGCAAGTGCCAGGTGCCATCACAGCTCCTTCTGCTCCAAGGGAGACGTTCAGAATGAATGCCTGCAAGGCTTCCACTGGAATGCTGAGAGATTCACACCTTTGTGGGCTGGGGGAAGGACAGGGCACGCTGAGTGGCACTGCAAAGTTTCCCTGGCATGGTGTCCTGCCAAAGGGGGTGAGCAGTCCCCTCCACCAGCCTGCACACATTCTCCTGCTGGAACTCCTCATCCTGGATGGATCCTGCACGCCCCCGCAGCTTCCCAAAGTGACTTTGAAAGCAATCCAGAGCTAGTGTCACATTTGTGTCTCCGACAGCCTGACTCCCAGAAAGATCCTGTGCAATCAGCTGGCCAAATCCAAATCTGAAAAACACCTCCATGGCTGGTCATGATTAATTAATTCTGCCTTGACATTCCCCAGGGCACCTAGCAGCTAGTCAGAGCTGCCAGAGAAAGAGACACTGCTGTGGGAAAGGATAAATAGTCTTTCCTCAACTACAGACATCAAATTAGATAATAAATAGTTGGCTAGATACATAATTTTGTATGAGTGTTAAATTAAATGCAGAACAGAAATACAGCTGGCTTATCCCTGTGAAATCAAAGGTGTTGGGAAGGAGTTTCCAAAGAAAGAAGAGTCTGCTGTGCTCATGAAGACATAGCCTGAAGTTATCTATCATGGCTTATGTGACTGTTTACAATGACACACAGCTATTCTTGGACATTTTATTCCTGGTATAATATTCTCAGATCTGAGCAGCTCAAGGAAACTTCCCTCTAATTTATACTTTTGTTTTGTCCCTCCTCCTGTAGACAAGACTGTCGCAGACATCTTTTCATGAAAATCTTTACCTCAGGATTTTTTCCTCCTGGGAACCTGTGAGGCTTCAAGAACAAAATGTAAACAATGATTATCTGCTGCTGCGAAATGCAACAGGTGCATCTGTGATTGGCCTCGTGTGGCTGTTTGTAATTAATGGCCAATCACAGATCAGCTGGCTCAGACTCTCTGTCCAAGCCATAAACCTCTGTTATTCATTTCATTCTATTCTTAGCTTAGCCAGCCTTCTGAGGAAACCTTTTCTTCTATTCTTTTAGTGTAGTTTTAATGTAATATATATCATAAAATAATAAATCAAGCCTTCTGAAATATGGAGTCAGATCCTTGTCTCTTCCTTCAACATAAGACCCCTGTGAACACTGTGTTCCCACAGGAACAGAGTTTGTCCCCACCAGCTGTTGTGGGCTTATCCTGTGCTCCTCAGGGAGCTGCAGCTGCCAGCCCAAAACAGGGGCTCTCCTGTGTCCCCCTTAAACACTTCAGTCCCCTAAACCCACAGGTTCTGCCCAGATTTTCCCAGGGACCACACGGCAGAGACTGCAGTGACAAACGGGGGATCCTGCAGGAAGCTGGCAGAGGTGTGGTGATACCCTGGGCTCAGGTGGGCAGCAGATGGCTGTGGGACCCCTGCCAGCACAGGGAGCACAGCCAGCACCATCACCCCTGTCTCACTGGACGTGCACATCCACAGCTGGTGCTCCTTCAGTGCCACAAGCCCCTGTGCACAGACCCAGCCACACAGCTCAAGGGCAGGGTGCCCTGGTCTGAGCTCCTGTCACAGCACAGGGCAGGGCTCTGCTGGTTCCCTTACACATCCCCCAGTCCTGGAAGCCTTTGATTTGGCCCCTGCATCCCTGAGGAGACAAGTCCCACCCTGTAGTGGTGTTCACAGGGGTCTGAGGATGAGGGAAGAGACGAGGATCTGACTTCATGTTTCAGAAGGCTGATTTATTATTTTATGATATATATTACATTAAAACTATACTAAAAGAATAGAAGAAGGGATTTCATCAGAATGCTGGCTAAGAATAGAACAGCAAAGAATGATAACAAAGGTTTGTGGCTCGGCTCCTTGTCCGAGCCAGCTCACTGTAATTGGCCATTAATTACAAACAACCACATGAGACCAATCACAGCTGCACCTGTTGCATTCCACAGCAGCAGATAATCAATGTTTACATTTTGTTCCAGAGGCCTTTCAGCTTCTCAGGAGGAAAAATCCTGAGGAAAGATTTTTCATAAAGATGTCTGTGACAGTCACCTTGCAGACATGTTGATGTTCTCCTCCTGAGACACTCAGTTCAGACTCTGCTCCCGTTGCAAGGAGGTTTCTGAGCATGCAGGGGCTTCCTCTGCCTTCCTGCACCTCATCCAGAGCCTGAAATCAGCTCACATCATCCTGATCCTCCTTCTTTGCAGCTTTCCTTCACCCACCTCGCTCCTCCTTTCTCCATCACAGCAGGCACAGCCAAGACATGTTATTAACACTTGCCACTTCGTTAGCAATCTTCTCCAGGAGGAGCAGGGGAGAAGAGAGGAAAGCCTGCAAAAATTGGAGAGTCGGGAAAGTTGGATTAAAGGAAGAGTAGCAAAGACTTGAAGGTGTGAATGAGAAAGTGTAGGAGTAGAAGGAGTATGAGACGAATCTAATGGGTGAGAAAGAGATTTATAATTAATCCCCAGGCTGGTGAGAAAGCAGGGAATGAAGTCAAGACCATCCTCATCTCTATATGGCTCTGCTCCTGATTTACTTTGACTTCAGACAGATCTTTTTATTTTCTCCTTTTATCTCCCATCACTCTGGACCCTTTGAGTATCTGCTATTTGAGGTAGGAATTGTCTTTAGCTGTGTGCAGCAAAAAGGAAACTGCAATCATAGGCACTAAAGGATGCGAGACATTGTTTTTAGCACATCCTAAAATTAGGCTCAGAAAAGTGCTTGGGGATTGTCTGCCAATGTTTATTAATTCAGATTGAATTCATGAGATAGTTACTGTCAAAAAGTGGGGTGGGAAAAAATTAAAATAATCAAAGTACATGACTGCATTATTTCTTAATGTAAATGCTTCATGATGAGATGTCTATAAAGTGGATCCAGAAGGAAATGTTAAAAAAAAACAAAACCAGCCAAAAGTGAAATAATACGGTTATGAAAAAAAAAAAGTTATTCATTTATACAAAATTCAAGTTTTAAAATTATTTTCTACACTCTTTTCCTTTTAGTCTCAAATATAAAATCTTTTTCATTCTTCCCCTGCTACACTAATTATATTTAAATACCTAAAAGTAATTTTTCCCTTCATTTTTTCTTCCCGAGCTAAACTGATGAAAAAAAAAAAAAGAGAAATCATTATACACCTATTCCTACCAGGAATTCCAATAACTGTCTGTCAGATCTTCATAACAACATGAGGGATCTCAGCAAGGCTGAGTTTCTCTGAGTTCCTTAAGCTGGTGACTTTCAGAGTCCTTTGCTGTCTTCTAGTCTAAACCTGCACTCAACAGAGAACTTAAAATGAAATAATTAGATTTACAGCAAAATAGATGAGCAAAGCTCTGTATCAAAAATGAGTGAAAAGTTCCCAGGAAATAATCCGAGAGCTAATTTACTTTTTCCATTAGAAATTGCCATATGCTGCTGGTTTATTTTAAGACAGTGACACCATCCCTTTTCACCCTCTATTTCTCTGAAATCTTCTTTTTCACTTCTCCTGGCTTTATTTTTTTTTTTTTTTTTTTTTTTTTTTTTTTTTTTTGGGATCACCACAGAACCAAACAGGCACAAAGTCCCTACGGAAAATTGGAACATGTGATGTCCAAGTGCCTGTGATATTAAGCCAAAAAAAAAAATAAAAAATAAAAAAGCATCAGAGCTCCCTCCATCAGTCATCCCTGACTCAAACCCCTGAAGAGCACTTGGAATGAGACACAGGCACAGCCTGTTCCAGGGATTCTGCACCCATTTTTGTATCTGCTTTCTCCAGCACAGGACCCTGCTCACAGCAATCATAGTCCTGGAAGTATTCGGGGAAGCAGCACCTGCTCAGCTCCCTGCATGCAGAGGATTTAAAGAAAATTAGGTATGTGTGTAGGAATTGAGCATCTAAATATCTGTGGATGTTTCCACATTGCCAAAGATCTCAGCTCCCTGTATTAGTTTGCTCTTGGAGTTTCTCCAAGAGGAGGAAACAAGCTTCCCCTCAGAAGTAACCCGGTTCTGGGTATATTTTGCTTTATTAACAGCAGTTTTGGGCAAAATGAGCAAGCATTTGTGCTCCAGTGGTTTATTGTCATCTTCCACAGTCCTGCAGCACTGTCCCAGCAGATGCTGCATGCTTGAACACTCTTCATGTGGGGCATGGAAAATGCACCCTGAGTGTCTGAATACAAAAATTCTGCATTATTGGGCTGGGAATCAGTCCTCATGTCCCTTCAAGCGCCTGGAATTTTAAACTCACACCTAAAAATAAAATCCAGAGTGTGTCTCAGCTCTCCTGTTGATTTCCTGTGACCCTGTTCACAGGGGTTCTTGGATGAGGGAAGAGATGAGGATCTGACTCCATGTTTCAGAAGGCTTGATTTATTATTTTATGATATATATTACATTAAAACTATTCTAAAAGAATAGAAGAAAGGATTTCATCAGAAGGCTAGCTAAGAATAGAATAGGAAAGAATGATCACAAAGGTTTGTGGCTCAGCTCTCTGTCTCAGCCAGCTCACTGTGATTGGCCATTAATTAGAAACAACCACATGAGACCAATCCCAGATGCAGCTGTTGCATTCCACAGCAGCAGATAATCATTGTTTACATTTTGTTCCTGAGGCCTTTCAGCTTCTCAGGAGGAAAAATCCTAAGGAAAGGATTTTCCATAAAAGATGTCGGCGACACCTGGAATTTTAAACTTACACCTAAAAATAAAATCCAGAGTGCGTCTCAGCTCTCCTTTTGCTTTCCTTTTCCTGAGTCCTGATGGAGGTCTGGAGACCAGACCTGTGCAAGGGCAGCAGAGTGTGTTTGTCCCTAGCCCTTCCATCCACGCCTGCCACAGCACAGAGGGAAAGTCATGCCCCAGCAGCATCAAAAGTTGTCCCTCTGATGTGACACACGAGGGTTTGGGGACTGCACTTTCCTGGTATCAAGGCTTTACAGAAGAGCTGCCTCAGAGAAGCAGCAATGAGAAAAAAATAAAGTGCAGCCATGAACAAAATCTGTCTTCAAACTTAAAGTAATGAGAAGCAGTGCAGCAGGATGCATTGGTAGGAAGGAGCTATCAGCCTCTTTTGCTCTTCTATGTAATGCAGGCAGCTTTATCATTAATTGCTATTTACTGCAAATGCTGAAGTTGGGAAAAAGATGAATATGAAACAGCAGCCTTGATTCAGCATTCTTCAAAGAACAATGCACATGTCTCTGTGTGTGTGTGTGCAATTGCAAACTTCATTTTATGTACTTTGTATGTAAAATAGTCATTTCTGTGTGCAAGGGAGGCAAACAGATACAATTAGAATGTTCTTCCCTTATCTATTCCAGTAAAAGGCAAGCTCTGCCAGTGATCTTAGGCAATGAGAAGAAAGATTAATTCAGGCCAGATTTCTGAAGAAGGAGCCATTTTATTGGGGTGGAGGAGAGGGAGAGGGAAACCAGCACTGCTTTTACCCAGCGCTGGAAATGTAAAGAGTCAGCATAGCTGACTACTGCTTTTTGAGGAATTATATTTCCTGAGGATAGGGGTTGCTGAATTCTTTTAAAAATCCAGATTTTCCCTCATGCCAAACTTGGATCCAAGTTCCCTGGGCAGTTCCCATCCGCTGTGTGAGCAGGAGGCTCAGAGCTGTAGCGCTGAAGGGATTCAGCTCCTTTGCATGGAAACACATGCATTTAAAAAGCTCCTCTGCAAAGCTCCCAGCCTAAGTGACCTGCTCAAGGTCATATATAACATGTCAGTGACAGCACCATGATTGAACTATCTCACTAGAGCTCTGCTTTATTCACACAGTGCTGCTGCATCCCAAAGCAGCCACTGCTGCCTTCCTCTCCTTATCTCATCCTCCTTAGAGACACATCTGTCCTGTGCTCCGTAAACCATAATATACCTGTAGTCTTTTATTCACTATCTGTCACTGGGCAGTTTTATTACAGATCCCTGAATTATCCAGCCTAGACTACAATCTACTTATTCCTGTCAGCCATTCTCGCTCCCAACCCTCGCCTCACCTTTCAGCCTTGGCAGTGTTTTAAGGCTTTCAGGTACTTGAAATGCAGGGACAATTCTGATTCTCAGGGGAAATCCAGCAGAATTGCACCGAGGCCAGCCTGCTGGTCTCCCTCTCTTTCCTAAATGCAGATGGTTGGAAATCAGGAGCTTGCACTGGTTTCTGCAGTCTCATTTGAACCAATCCTTCAAGAATACTAACAGCTGCCATTTTAGACCTCTGATCCCCATTCTTGCTATCCATAAAATTTTATTCTCCTCCTTTCTCTGCTCGTTTCATCAGAAATCAATCTTCCAATAATGCAGGTAAATTGCAGTCCTACCTTACAGCTATTTTTTTTTTTGCATGCATCTTTCTGGTGAATTTTGCAGAACAAAAACTCCCTCATCCATCCTTCCCAGCCCAGGCCATGAGCACAGCAATCATCACATTTCCACAACACCTCACTGGCAGATTTGCACCTGCCACTCACATCTGTCTCTTTTTTACCATCCAGCAAACAAAGGACTCGTTCCTCCCCGATGTGGCAATTTGTCTGAGCATTCACACCTGCCCCAGCAGCGAACTTGGTGTTCCCAGCACCAGCTCCCACCTCCTTCCTCCCAGTCACACACCTGTCAGAACTTTATCCCATCTATTGATGTGCTTTCCTCACAGCCATCAGCTGCCCATCCTCCTGAAGGGAGCACTGTTTTATTACCTGACCATGGGAGAGCATCTCTGTTCACCCAGAGGTGCTCATGGCCAGTGCTGAAGTGGCCCTCAGCAAGTGTCACCTGCTGAAGCTGAACTTCAACAGCCTTATTTCTCTTCA
Organism: Melospiza melodia melodia; assembly: GCF_035770615.1. Classification (NCBI taxonomy): domain Eukaryota; kingdom Metazoa; phylum Chordata; class Aves; order Passeriformes; family Passerellidae; genus Melospiza; species Melospiza melodia. The sequence goes on from NC_086215.1 coordinate 6,694,282, forward strand.
CCCAAATTCTGTGACCAGCAACAGGAACAGAAAGGCTGATGGGAGAGGAAAGTTATGGAGAAAGGCACATTCCTCCTTAATCCCAGCAGCAGGTGATGGTGGATGACCCTTGGACTGTGCCCAGTGCAAGGGACCCTCAGGAGGATGGGACTGTGGGGAAAATATGGGGAGAGGACCCGGCTCCATAGCTGATCTCTGTCCACCCTGTCACTCCTGCCAAGCTGCTTTGGTTAAGTCTCAGATTTTCATGCACCCACTCGTCTCTTTCACAGCATCCCTGCATCAGCTCGGGCAGATTCTTTAAGGTGACATCTTACAAACACCTTGGGGGTTGATTTTCCAAATGTTCCCCATATCCCATGGCAGTATTTAAGGTCCTGTTTTCTGTAATGTTCTGGTACCTTTTGCCACCAACTACTTTCAAAATCAGTCAAGGCACGATTGCAAACTGAAATGCTGCTACTGACAGGATTCGAATTGTTCTCCAAGCCTTGTGCTGCATCTCCTCTGAGGTGACAGCATTCCCTGTTTCTTTCCCCCCTCCTCTGTCCAGGCAGCAGGCTTCTGGGCACAGAACATGGTGCTGGGAGCCTCCAGGCCCGTCCCAGCTCTGTGCCATCCTGCAGATGCTGGTGCTGATAGAGGACACCGAGCTGTGCAGCTCAGGGTCACTGCTGCTGCCTGGAACCACCCGCTTCATGTCCCACTTCAATATCTATTCTAATCACTGAAATTACTTTTGTGGGAGTTGACACAGAAGAAGAGATTGCTGGATTGATATTCTGTCTGGCATTGATGAAAACCTTTTTATAATACCTTAATCCAGCACCCACAGAAGCAATTTGCTAATCTCTTGCTGACTTAGCTTCCAGCGGGATCGACCATAGGCAGTCACATTACCTGGCCAACCATATAATGTTCTTTTTATGCAGAGAGAAAAATGTCCTTCCTGACCCCAGAAGATGGTCATCCTCTGCTTTGAAGCCTGAGACCTGATTACCATTGTCCCAGATTGCAGGGCTGCAAATGCTATTAATTGCTACAAAGTTATGTAGCCTTTTACACTTCAAATCCATCCGGACTTTCATCTCAGCCACATCCTGCAGCAGGGAATTGTGTGCCTTCACTATACACTGAAGAAAGGACTATTTCCTTTTAATTTGCTTTAAAAGTTGCGCCCTTTAATTTTGATGTGTCCCCTTGTTCTTCTATCATCAAAGTTTTAAAATACTTCTGATCACGTTTCATTTTAACCTTCATATACCTTTGTGCTGGAACCTGAATGTCCCTCCTCACTCCCAGCTTTCCCAGACTAGATGAACTATCATTTCCAGCCTTCCCTTATTTAACTTGTTAATATTTGTAAAGCAATTTAAAATGTATTAATATGGTTCAATTATAATATCACTTCTATTTTCCATCCTTCCTTTTAATGTCTCAAGTGTCCATCTAATTTGCCATCAATCTCCATTGATTCTCCCTCTGATGATATGTTAGTCTTTATAATATCCCGGGGAATATTTCTTCTGCCTTCCTGACCAGCATTTTGGAACAAAGAAGCTGCATACTGATGAACCATAAACATGATTCACTCTGCACTCACCGTGTGTATGGATTTGCTGTTGTTGCTTAGGCTTTGGCCTTGGAAATCAGTTTCATAATGTCCATGGGGCTGTATTTAAAAATTTATCTGTGTGATTCCAATTGCAGGATCAGGCTTTTTGTGGTTCTGATTGCTCTGGGTCGGTGACAATCGAGCCCAGCTATGAAAAAGTCTGTGTTTGATAAACTTTGAGCAATATCTGAGCACTCAGTGACACATCCTGCAGCAGCATAGCCTTTGAGACAAGAGATTTCGACAACTATCCAGTCACAAAAAGGGGAGAAAATTGAGATTTGGTTATTATTTACTCCTTGTCTTTCCCATAGAAAGCTGGGAGACACCCAAGGAAATTATGTAGTACTAGATCTAAACCCCCCCTCCCCAAAAAAATACTTCCACAGATGACCTGTGACTTACTCCATTACTGCAGAATGTTATTAAAACACAAAGCATGAAAGGAATCAATAAAGAAATAGTCACACAGAGGATATTCCATCTGGCATTGCAGATGACAGTCCTCAGACAACCACTGACTTTGCATGTCCCCACACAGCTGAAAGGTTATCCCAGGAGTGACAGCACTCATCCATGTCTTTCTGATCCCTTTAGTGTCCTACTGTTGTGGTTAGAACACTTCTCAATTTTTTCCAGTCTTAACAAGGCCCAAGCCAGCTTCATCAGCAAAATATATCCCTCCTTCATCCCTCATCCTCCAGCAAATTCCCTGAGCAACACTTCCAGCTCCAATCAGTCTTTTCACCTTAACTCTTCTCCCAAAAAGCAAAAAGGACTGCTGCACATGTATCTCTAACTGAATAAAAAAGACTAGTTTAGTTTTATCTAAATATTTCTTAACTCAAATTTCCGCTCTTTGGTTACTTTAGGTAAATATTGCAGGAAAATCCTGGTTTTCGCTGGTTGACCAGATTTATCTATTCACTGGCCTAAAACATGGTCCATCATTTTCAAATACTTTACAATTCTCTTTTAGGAGAGTGGAAAAGGCAGATAAACACATTATCAGCATTCTCCAGCATAAAACAGCAAAGCCTGGAGTTGTTTTGCAGAAGCGACTCCGAATTTGGACGACATGACAATAAGCAATTCTAGAAATAGCTGCTCGTCTTAAGGCTATGTTATAGGGATCCTTGTTGCCGCTTTCTTCTCTCTGTTCACAATTTTAGCACAAACACTGTGCTTTGTTAGTCCTTCCCTTTGACTTCCTCGGTATTTCTTAGGCATTCTTTGGTCTCAGCTTGTACCTCCAAAGCTCTCGCCGCTGCCTCAAAACACGCCTTTGATTCTGACTGCAAACCTCGCTCGGCACAGAGCAGTGTGGGAAATGGCTGGGACAGCATTCCTGGTCCAGGCAGGAAGGTGGTGTGAGCCAGGAGGGACCCAGGGCCACATATGTACCCCAGCATATGTCAGAGGGCTCTGCTTACCCGCTCACCATCTGCCCCTGCCTGCAGAGCAGCCACGCGCCAAGAGCAGCCCGCGCCCTGCCCTGCTGGTGTCTGCTCCACTGAGCCCACAAGTCCAGCTAAGGATTCCCACCTGCTCATCCCGCTCCTCCTGCCTGCTCTGAATCCCCAGCCTCCTCCCTGGGGGTCACAGCTCGTTTCTGTTCATTCTTCCCCTGGTTAGTTTGAGCTGCTTTGTGATTTTCCACAAATTCCTTTTATTTATTTTTTTCCTGCTCCCGCAGCCTCACCTGAAATGTGCTGCCTGCATGAGGTGATGGTTTCAAAGCTCACCCTCCCTGTCTTCCACCCTGCTTAGCAAGTCAGCATCTGCAGCTGTGAGGATAAATTACCACAGGGGTCTCCAGTGTTAGCAATGTATCTGACAGGCACACACACAGCCAGGGCAGGGTAAAGAAATGGCTAAATGGGACCGGTTGTGCCGACTCAGGACTTCTGGCCAAAACTGCATCCAAAACCGTGATGGACACAGTGGAGTCCAGAGCACAGGCCAGGTTCTAAATCACACTCTAAATCAAAGCCTAAGAAAGAGATCCTCACTCACCACAGAGCCAGTTAACAGCCCTGGCTTCGACAGGCTGCAGTGATTTACAGCGAGAGGCTGCGAGCTTTTCACAGGAACTTGCTGTACAACATATTCCAGCTGTAATATGCAAAGATATTAAAGTCCAGGCTGTAAGAAGACCTGTCGTAGGCTTCAGGATGTATCTCCTCTAAATACCAGGGTAAAGGATGTACTTCCTATCAGGACAGCAATGGTACACGTCCCAGGTATGAAAAGACTCCAGGATCCAGAGCTACTCTATTGGAAATTGGGAGTGTGAAGAATGGATTGGAGGGAAAGCTCCCTCTATTCCTATATTCCTTTTTGATATCCAACAAAAAGTGCTGGAGCAAATCGTTGGGGTTTTGTTGGTTTTTTGGAGCTTCTCTTCTGTGTGAGAACCTCTCACATCTTGGTGTGTCAGCCGTGAGCTGACTTTGCTGTAATTCATGACTGTCTGGGAGGGAAGATGTCTCTGTGATGGAAATGCTTCACCAAATAGTGCCCACTGCTAACACACACACACACAGAGAATTGTTCTAGGGCTGCAAAGCTGTACTGGTGCTTCTGGCACATCAGTTTCTACCTCTGCCCAGCATTTCCATCAGTGAACAACAGCATGTGTCTGGCAAAGGCAATTCACTCCATCCTCCTCTGCAGGTGACCCTCTCTAGATTATTCACTCCTCCATGACTTACTGCTATTCCTATTGCCACTGGAAGAGGTGATCCATCAGCAGTGCAACTGGTTGTTTTCCTGGAACAGGAGCCAGGAATCACACATGTGAGAGTTCAAGCACTGGGGAATGCCATGTCAACACCCAGAAAAATGCCACCACCACGGGTGCCACCATGGGTCCCACTCAGCCACAGCAGCAGCTCTGTGCAGAGCTGAGCTCTGCCAGCTGCGCCGTGCAGGCAACAATAAAATGGATGTAGAACACATGATTTCAGAAGAGCAAATAGCAAAAACAAATAAGCATCTTTTTCCTGTGAAGCTGCTTGCAGGTTCTGCCTGAAGGCTGCAGGAAAACAACTCCCCAAGCAGGGGGCTGTAAATGTTGTGTTAAACTCCCCAGCCCAGGCTCAGGGGAATCCTGGGCCTGACTCTTGTTTTCCTTCCAAAATGACACGTTCATATACCCAGTTTATGCCACCTCCACTTGGGATGTGATCCAGCATTCCTGAAATAAACTTAAATCCTTCCATAGCCTTCAGCTCATGTTAATCAGCTGCTCCTCTGATTTCTGCTCTTTCTCCCATTCCTCCCTCCCGCTAGTCAGGACTTTTCCTTCCCTGGCACTGCATAGCTTAGCTCATCAAGCCAGCAACAGCTGTCCCGTGCCTACTCCAAACCCTGGGAATGTCACCTCATTTATCTGCTCCATCTCTACCCATCCTCTCTCCAGACAGAAGTACCTGCTAGATATATCCACTTTGCTTCCCCAGCTCTCTCTCCTTGATAACATTTCCCTTTCCCACACCACCTGCAGCCGCCAGCCCGCTGCAGCCCTGGCCAGATGTGCTCCAGGCCCAGCACATCAGCTGGACGTGGCCATGCAGAGGCACAGCAGGCAGGGGAAAACCTTCCCTGGCACCCAAGAACACTCTGGAGCACACACATTGCCGGGAGGAGATATTTATTTTGCCCTGACTCAGCTCAGCACCATTCCCTAATTCTGCATCCTGTTCTGGCAGCCATCTTCCAGGGAATAGGGGGAGAACAGCAGGACCAGTCCCCAGTCCATGGATCTGTTTAGAGATCTGTGTGTGTGTGTGTGTGCGGATATTCTCCCTTTCTGAAAAGCTGCTCTATGTGGCCTGGAAGGAAATGGGCCAAGGTCTTTACAGTTGTTAAAAATCTCATGATACTTTTGCAAGCAGGATGGTGTAAATCAAACAACTGGGCACAAGCTTCCTCGGTCTGGGTAATTTATATTCTGCCTCACTAAGTTCATCTCTGCACTTCCAATGCATGAAGTGATTTTTCACTTCCCCTGTAGTATTTGCTGGCACGGAAAAGCTGCTGGGCTCTGTCCCAGAAGTAGCTGCATTTCATCACCGGGTGAACGATCCCTGCTCGCACCGGGCCGCCTCCCCGCAGGCTGCGCTCGGCTCTGCCCTCCCCGCGGCTCCGGAGCGGGAGGAGCGGCCCGCACCCGCCCAGCCGCACCGGGGCTCCAGGAGCGGAGCCCCGGCGGCACCGAGCGCCCGGCCCCGGCCCCTCCGCTCCATCCGCGGCTGGGGATACGGGCGGGGGATGCGGGCAGGGATGCGGGAAGGGAGGCGGGCAGAGCTCAGGGCAGGGATGCGGGAAGGGATGCGGGAAGGGATGCGGGAAGGGATGCAGACGAGGATGATTACATGCTGAAGAATGCGGGCAGAGATTCGGACAGGGGTGCGGGCAGGGGATGTTGACGGCGAATGGAGGCAGGGATGCGGGCAGGGATGAGGGCGGGGGTGCGGGCAGGGGATGCTGCCGGGGAATGCGGGCAGGGCTGGATGGTGATGCGGGCAGGGACGGACGGTGATGCGGGCAGGGACGATGCGGGCAGGGATGGACGGTGATGCGGGCAGGGACGATGCGGGCAGGGATGGATGCTGATGCGGGCAGGGATGATGCGGGCAGGGATAGGCGCTGATGCGGGCAGGGGTGCGGGCGAGCCCCGCTCCGCTCCGCGCCTGGCGCTCCGTGGAGCCACAGCGCCCCCTCCTGGGGCCCGGCGGCACCGCCCGCCCGCCGCGCTGGCGCAGCCGGGCTGAGCCGGGCTGAACGGGGCTGAACCGGCTGAACCGGGCTGAACCGGGCTGAGCCGGGCTGAACCGGGCTGAGCCGGGCTGAATGGGGCTGAACCGGGCTGAACGGGGCTGAGCCGGGCTGAACGGGGCTGAACGGGGCTGAACGGGGCTGAACCGGGCTGAGCCGGGCTGAACGGGGCTGAACCGGGCTGAACGGGGCTGAGCCGGGCTGAACGGGGCTGAACGGGGCTGAACCGGGCTGAGCCGGGCTGAACGGGGCTGAGCCGGGCTGAGTGGGGCTGAGCTGGGGTGAATGGGGCTGAACCGGGCTGTACGGGGCTGAGCTGGGCTGAGGAAGGCTGAACAGAGCTGAACAGGGTTGAGCCAAGCTGAGCGGGGCTGAACTGGGCTGAACCGGGCTAAGCTGGGCTGAACGGATTTGAACGGGGCTGAGCCGGGCTGAACCAGGCTGAAAGGGGCTGAGCAGGGCTGAGCAGGGCTGAACAAGGCTGAGCCAGGCTGAGCAGGGCACGGGGTGTGTTCCCTTTTTGGGGCATCCCTCCCTGATTTCCCACCTCCGAACGCTGTGTCTCACAGTGCTCGGGGGTTCTTCACCCTCATTTATGTTCTTCAGCGATTTTTTCCAGCCCTCCCCAATTTTTTCCTGCTTTCTCTACATCTCTGCATCAGCTGTAAATACCAAGTCCTGGCTAAAGTCTAGAAATCCCCATCCATTCCCAGGAGCTGGGTGCAGATCTCTGGTTCTGAAGTCAGTTCCTGCCACGCTCTCCTGAGCAATGCACCTGGAGAAGCTGGTGGGGCTCCTGCCTGCACAAAGATGGGAGGATTTGGCTTTGAACTATTTCTGTCACACAGACAACAATGACTATTGTCTGCTGGCAGACCCATTCCCACGGAGTGTTTAGCATCCGCCTTACACACATACTCCCAATGTAGTAAACAGTGGTGGTTAGGAGGGAACAGAGACAAATCCCGTGCCGTTTCTTTTGGGACACATTTTACCTAAAACTAGCCAATCCACCATATGTTCCTCCTCTCCAAAGTTTTAACCCAGACTTTAGTCAGCCTCGTTAAATTCCTGCTCTTGGAGGCTTGTGTCCTCACTAGGCCCTACGGAAAGAGGGGAAGAGGAGGAAGGTCAGAAGGGGATGTTAAGTGCCTCTAACACCAGTGACATCATCCCCCTGTGCCCACTCTCATTTCTGATCAAAGGAGCATGCAAAGGGAGCATCTGTCCCCTGAGGATGGGAGGGATTTTCTGTGAACCAGGGTAAGACTGAAGTGGAGCCTTGCATTGTGTGTTTTAGCCATCGATGTGTATGTGGTTCTGCTCACACACACTCACACACATTTTAGAGCTATGTAACTCCAGCAGAGCTCTTCCCATACTCCCAGACTCCAGCTCCTGATCAGAGAAGGCATGATGAGTATGGAAATGCCAGCGCTCCCCCAGCCATTTCCCTGCTTCCCTGTCTGCTGCTCGTCTGCCTTTCCAGTACTGAAATCATTCCCGAGTCCTGGGAATCTGCAAAGAGCCATAAAACAAGCGTAGACACACCAAATGTAGAGGGTTTTCTGCTGAGTTGCAAAGGGCTTTGGAGTCAGACAAACCCCAAATCAATGCTTGGAGCCAACTACAAGAGAAGAAAGCTACACTGGAGGAACAAACCACCTACAGCGAGCCCTGCAAATACGACAGCGTGTGTGTGCGTGTGTGTGTGTGTGTGTGTGCTCATGAGAACTTCTGAAGGTTCGATTTACATAATAAGAATATCAGTGCAGCTATTTCTGCCCGTTCAGTGTGCGTGGATCCCACCTGCGTGGCTGAGCGTGCGGGAGCTGCGGGGCTGCAGAGCTTGGAGAGGGGTTTGCAGAGTGAGCCCGAGGGGCTGTGTCTGAGCCCGGGGTGGGCTGTGAGCTCCACAGCATGTGCTGCCTGTGCCTGGCTTGTACATGCTCCAGGGAGAGCACGGTGGCTTGTCTGGGGTGTGTGGGAGGGAGAGAGTCCAGGGCTGTCTGTCTGCTACTCGCAAGCAGAGCTGATCGATATTTTTCCTTTATAAGGAATTTTTTTTTTTTTTCAAAAGCCTTTCATGTTCCTTACACCAAAGCCACATCTCCTCTTTACTCGCTCCCTCCTCCTCTCTCACTGTCTTCCCAAATACTTCTCTACAACTCCTGGGAAAGCAGATTTACTGCCATGAACACATTATTATTATGCAGCCAGATGAGCAGCCAGAGTAAAGCATGAAGGACCCTTCTGTCCTGCCTAGTGCAGATGTCAATCACACGGCTAAATTCAAACACCAATTCTGCCAGCATTTCATCTGCTGCTGGGTTCCCTCCATGAACAGGAGACTGCATCCAAGTGACACCTCCTCCCTTTCCCCACTCGCAGGTACCAGCACGGGGGAACTCTCCAAAGCCAAAACACACACACCTATAACCCCCCTCCTCTCTCCAGACGGTCTCTGGGGCTCTAGACCCCGGGGATGATGCAATGGCACGGAGATGCCCTCCGTCCCGCCATTCCACAAGGACTGGGAAAAGGCAAAGTTACGTTCCACACCAGCCTCGCAAGCAGCACCGAACGGGGAAAATGAATGTGGGGAAAAGCCATCTCCAGCACCGTGGGGTGCAGCTCCCCGCCATCCCTACCCTCCCCCGGCTCTGCCGCTGCCTCCCAGCCCCGCTGGAAGTGGAGGCAATCAGCCCAGTGTGGGATTCGAGGCGACAGACTTTCCTTTTCCTCCGCGATTTGCTTGTCACTTGCGAAAGCGGAGCAGCGGATTAAGTGGAGATGACACCATCTCCTTGGGGACGGTCCCCCCCTGCTCCGGGATGTACGGATACTCCGGAATACAGATGGATCCCGGCTGCCTGCCACCCCCACGGCCAGCCCAGCCGCGCTGGGGCTGAACCCCAATCTCCGGCCATGCTCCAGGTGTGGGGGGGGGCTGCCCCAGTAAAAACCAGCGCTCCCAGTGCGCGGATCCCGGCACCACGCGTGCCGAGCGGAGCTGCGGGGCTCGGCCATCCATCCCCGCGGGCAGGGGCAGCGCAGGGGCCGCGTTACACAACGCGCGGCAGGACGGGGGAGCCGGCCCCGGGCACGGGCAGCGCCGCAGCCGCAGCGCAGCAGCGCTCGCCCGCCTTACCTGATGCTAATGTCCCTCTGTGGCGGAGATCGGCTCGCCCGTGGCTTTTATTCGGCTCGGTAGGAACTTGTGGGAGAGCTTCTCTGTCCAGCTCGCATACTGGGTGCGGGGCTGAGACTGCAGGCGTGAAAATCCTGGGGCTCTAGCAGTCCTTTTCATGCTCAGACAGAAAATCCCCTTCCTTGATCCAGATCGCGGGCATTAAGGGCAGAGGCAAGGGAAAAAAAAAATAAAATTCCGCTTCTCCCCTTCTTCCTTTTCCTTTTTCTTGCTTTTTTTTTCTTCCCCCTTCCTGTGCCCCCCCCTCTCTTCTGCTGCTCAGTTCGTAGCCATCGGGGGAAAGAGCAGAGGCAGCAGGGAGAATGGAGAGGGGGTTAGAAATAAAAATGAAAAGAGCTCCAGGAGGGAAGCGAGAGGCTGGGCTTGCCACCGGAGGAGGGGCTTGGAGAGGGCTACAGAGGATGAATGGGGAAGAGGAAAGCAAGGCGGAGCCCCGGCTTGGCCATTTTATTCTAAGAAGTGTTTTGTACATAATTAGAGAAGGGGAGGGGCCGGGGGCAAAAAGGAGGGACTTAAAGCTCCGGCCAGACGGAGCCTGGGCCGTGGGAAGGGAGGGTGAGACCGGGAAGGGCCGCGGGATGGGGATGCGGGAGGGGTCGAAACTTGTCCGAGGGGGGATCCGAAGGATTTGGGGGAGGAGGCTGCAGCGGGGCCGGTTGCCATTCCAGGAAGACCCCATCTATTTAATTTAATTTTTTTTTTTTTTTTCCCTACCGCCCCGCCTTCAGTTTTCTCCTCCCGGACCCGGAGAGCTCCAGGCTGGTGGGAGAGCAGGATGGGCAGGGTGGGCAGGATGGGCAGGATGGGCAGGATGGGCAGGATGGGCAGGGTGGGCAGGGTGGGCAGGGTGGGCAGGATGGGCAGGATGGGCAGGATGGGCAGGATGGGCAGGGTGGGCAGGGTGGGAAGGCTGGGCAGGGTGGGAAGGATGGGCAGGATGGGCAAGATGAGCAGGATGCTCCCGGCCTCGCTGCGGGGATCCCGGCTCTCCGTAGGGAGCGGGGCCGTGCCGAGCCGCTCCACAGCCCCGCCGGGCGGGAGCGGTTCAGCACCGCGGACAGCGCCGGCCGTGCCGGGACAGCCGGGCCGAGCCGGGCTGAGCCGAGCCGGGATGAGCCGGGATGAGCTGAGCCGGGTCGGGATGAGCCGAGCCAGTCGGGTCCGGGCCAGGCCGAGCCGAGCCGGGCCGAGCCGAGCCGAGATGAGCTGAACTGAGCCAGGCCAAGCTGAGCCGGGTTGAGCTGAGTTGGGATGAGCCGAGCCAGGATGACTGAGCCGGGTGGAGATGAGGGGAGCCGAGCTAAACCGGGCCGAGCTGAGCCGAGCCGGGCTGAGCTGAGCTGGATCGAGCTGAGCCGGGCCGTGCCAGGAGAGCGGAGCTGGGATGAGCTGAGCTGGGCCAAGCTGACCCAGGCCGAGCCAAGCTGAGAGCAGCTGAGCTGAGCCAAGTTGAGCTGAGCCAAGCTGAGCTGGGCTGAGCTGAGATGATCAGAACTGGGCCAAACTAACTCTGGATGCAGCCAGCTGTGCTCCCAGTCCGGCTGTGCCCTGCAGGTGAAAGTCCCTGCGCTGGGTTTGGGGATGGCTTGGGATGAGGAATGGAGATGGGGCTCATTCAGGGGAATGACCCACCCAGATAAACCTCAGCAGACCAGCAAAGGCAGCCCAGTGTATGGGCAGAGCTTAACAAAGCTGTGATGTGAGGCTTCCAGACAGGGACCCTGAGGTTTCCAGACACTACCCCGAGGCAGTGGTGGGGCTGGGCTGGGCTGGGCTGGGTGATGCTGACAGCAGGAAAAAAATCAGCCACCTTGTGCACAGTATGTGGGCCAAGGAGGGCAGTGGGACATTCCCTCCTTCCTGCAAGGACAAGCCCTTCTCCAGCATGCAAGGACACTCTGTCCTTCTCTCACCCATCCCTTGTGGCTACAGAACATTTTCTTAAGCTAAATCTTCAGCAAATCTTTCCTAAGCAGAATTAGAAGCTTTTTCGTTAGCTGCAAGCTGCTCCAACAGGGCTGAAGCTCAGCTTATGGCAGGGTGCCCAAATCTCCTGAGTTGTGCCTTTTTTCCAAGGGGCTGTTCAGCCACAAAGCACTCTTCCTGGTGAGCCACCTTGGCTTCTGTCACACTGGCTCAAACAAAGGACTGAAATGATTCTCACAGACTCCCCTGGTGCGAGGCCAGAGAAGAAACTCCACAGCAGGGAAAATTCAGGAATTGGGTCTTACACAGAACTTATAAACAAAGTCAAAGCCCTTGTTTAAACAAATAAATGGTACTTGGGGTTTTCACCGGTGTGTTTTTTCAATGATGCTCTTGGCGTTTACCAGAAGTAGAAGGGGAAGCCTTGTGTCCTACATGAGGCTGTTTGGAATTAAAGCAAAGGCTCCATGAACCTGCAGTGCAGCCACAAGGGATTTACCAACTCAACCAATGCAACAGTTCTGGGTGTCTTTCCTCACTGCACCTGAGAACGCTTCTGTGATTTGGTCTAGCAGGTTTGGAACCACCCAGAATGATATTCCATATTCCTGTGAACAGGGAGAGAGAGAAAACAAATAACGTGATACTCTTCAGGCACCCAAAGGTCTCACAGACCTAGAACATTTCATCACCCAAGGGCTGTGTCAGGGGAGGGTCAGTTTGGATATCAGGGAAAGGTTCTTGTCCCAGAGGGTGCTGGCACTGCCCAGGCTCCCCAGGGAATGGGCACAGCCCCGAGGCTGCCAGAGCTGAGGGATTGCTTGGACAACACTCAAAATGACAGGGTGGGGTTGTGGGGGTATCTGTGCACGGCCAGGAGCTGCATCGAATGATCCTGGTGGGTCCCTTGCAACTCAGGGTATGCCATAATTCTGTAATTCTGCGATACAAACTCTCTAGGAAGTAACACTTCCATCCACAAAATCCAAGTCAACCAACTCCTGGGGCACATGTCCTGCCCAGAAATAAGATTTTCTATCAATATAACAAAAACAGAAGTAGAGGAAAACATAAAACAGTGTAAAAAGAGTAGTTTTGCTTATGCTTTTCCCTGTCTGCCCCGCTCCAGTCACACATGCACTGCTGCTGCCTTGTTCCCAAAGCTGTGACTGTCTCTGTATCAAAAGAGGATTATTTGGTGCATTGAGTATTCAACATGTTCTCTTACAGTATTGTTGTGTTCAATGAGCTTTGCTCATCTGAATGGACACTCACTGCATAGTCCACTGGTTTAATTTGCTGCTTTGGAAACCTAAGCAGGTTACAGCATATTTGGCTATGTGTCTGTTCTTATGTGTCAAAGATAAGGTTTCTGGATGCCATTTTTAAAAACAAAATTATTTCACTTCAGTGGCTTTCTCTTTTCAGTGGTCTCTTCTTTTTAGTCTTGAGTATTTCAACTCACCTTCTCCCTACAATGAACAAAGCCTGTATCTTCACCCCAAATCAGCAAAGCTCCATTGAACAAGGATTTCTATTTCTTCTTCCAGTAAGGAATTTTTTTTTGGAGCTTTTAACAATTTTAGCGCATCCTATCCTCACTTTTTTCACCCTTCTTTCCACAAATATCTTAAAATAAATGTTTGGATTTCTTCAAACTATAATATTGTTCATTATGAAAATAGAAACCAGTCTATCAGAAGAACAGAAATTCACAACACATAGAGTTAAAAGAGAGAGTCTCCAATTTGCATGCACTGGGCAAGCAAAAACATATGGTAGTGATGAGGATGGGGAAACAGTAATTTGGGAAACAGTAATTTGGACTCTTTATTAGAAGTTCAGGAAGAAATCACACGGAACTGAGAGACCTAGAAAGCAGAGAAGTGCCCATGTTGATCACTCAACAGCTACCACAATGATGGACAAAGAGGTTTTCCTGGTGTGTTCCAGTTGTGCTGTGGGTGTGGGTTAACCCCAGTGTTCAGCTCAACACAGCACAGTCATCCCCTCACTGCCCTCCAGCCTGCACTCCAGGGGCCTGGGGGAAGAGGAAAGGGCAAATAAAAGCAAGAAAACTTGGAGGTCAAAAGAAAAAAATTTCAAAACTGAAGTAGTAGAAAATTATTAAAAGAAAACAGAAGAAGTGAGACAAAGGCAAGCACTCACCATGTTCCACAGGTAGACCAACACCCAGCTGGATCTCAAACAAAGATGACTAATCTAACTAAAATCCTCTTTCCCCCATTTTTTATTCTGAGCAAGATGTTCATTATCGAAATCATCAGTGTGTTAACAACAAATATTTTGGTCACAGACCTTCAACAGGATCCTTTGAGCTGCTATAGAGGAAATTCACTCTACCCCAAACAGGCCAGCATGAAGTGCCATTATTATCTCTTGCAAAAGGAGCTGTATGTGCCAGCTGCACACAGTGAATTCTTCATCTCTGTTTGTGATTCTGCAGCAAAGCTCATCCAGAGTCCCATGAGCTGGTGAAGATATTCAGACTCCACTCTGTGTTCTTCTCATGCTACAGGCAAACTTTTCTCTCCCACATATCCTGTTGTGTTGTCCTCCTTGAGGATGCACAATGTATTCTTGTCGAGGTTTCACAGACTTCATTGTTTATTACAGGCTAAAAATGGATTAAACTTGCTTTGTGAGCATTGTATTGATATTCTGGTGCTCTCCCAGTCTCTTGCGAAATATATTTCCTTTTTTCCCTCTGCAAACAATAGCACAGCAAGCAGTGATCTTACCCAGGCTGTGCTTTGTGCTGGCTGCAGAGAAATCCTGTGCACCAACCAGATTCCCATCAGCTGCTGGCATCCCTGAACAGCTGGAGGAGCGTCCCAGTGTTCCCCAAGCAGCATGGGTGACACAAAGGGCTCCACCAGGCTGCTCTAATGGATGGCACAAGAAGGCTGTGAATGGGCTCGAGGGTGAGGCCAAGAGGCAAGGAGCATGCAGAGCCTGTTTCCATCGCCCCCAAATGCAGAATTAAAGGTTTAAGTTGAGTCTTCTGCAGTGGCTGGGGAAAGGATGAAATTCCCAGCCAAGGCAAAATGCTGGCAGGTCCCAACAGAGTGGGAAGAAGCTGTTGGGAAATGTTTTGTTGTTGTTTTTGTTTTTGTTTTGTTTTTTTCTTATAGAAGTTTCTAGTTCCCTTGCATTAAACTGAATAAACCTTCTCGGTGCACTTCTTAGATACCTTAAAAATTCTGAACTCACTCATCTTTCCAAATAGGTTCCCCATCTTTGCATTGTTCCTAAATTAATATATCCCAAATTTATCCATTTGGATAAATCCCTTTCCAGGTTCAAACTAACAAAGGCAGAAATGCCACAACTTTAGAATTGAACTCCAGCTGTCCTGGGCACTCACCTTTCAGGACAATTGTTCTGAGCACCATGACCTTCTGGGGTTTCAGAATTACATTTTCAGTTTCATGAGATTCAGCTTTCTAATTAGCTTTTTTTGTATTTTTTCCTTCTGGTCTGCTTCTTAGCAGATGTCTTGTGAGAAAGAAGTAATAATAATTTGTCTTTCACTGAAATTTAAAATAAGGCAGCGACCACTCTGAGGTCAAATCTAGGAAAATAGAGTGGGCAGAAGGAGCAATGAGAATTGGTCGTTTCCCAGCTCCAAAGACTGTTTCCCCACTGTCATTGATATGACAGTTTCTGGCCAAGACTAGATGATACAAATTAATGATTTGATCCATTGGATTCATGGGGAATTATATCAGGCCAGACATTTGGTCTCAGGTATTCATCTAAACATTCTCTGCAGTTAACAGAAAGTGGTAATTTTAACTCTACAGGTGTAATCTTCCTGTTATCTTAGACAGTGTCTTTGACATGGCTTGAATTTCCTTCTGAAATTGTCTCTCTCTCTGTTGACTCTAAAGGGAACCAAATCAGTGCTTAGATGAATTCCTAAATTTTAGAAGGATGAAGCCAGAGGATTTGAATACTTTCCTTTAGAGCCTATATCTGCTGATTTTCCCATTTAGGCACAAATCCATATTCTTTATTAGCAGTCTTTCATATTCCCCATTGTTGCTATTGTGTGGGACCAAGCACAAGTCATCAGTATTCATCACCTGCAGTTTAGTTTCCTTCTGAACTTGGACTGTGACTTTCAAAAGGGAACTACTTGTAACTCCCAGCCCATCATGAGCTGCACAGAAGGCTTCAAGCCTCACTCTGCCTCTATCTGCAATCACTCAGCACTTCAGACCACTCAAAAAAAAAAAAAAAAAAAAAAAGAAAAAAAAAACTTGGCAGATGAAACCCATGTGCAGTCAAATGCAGGGACTGGAATGTTCAATTGATTTTTTTTTCTTATTCCTCACTCCAACATGTCTGTGTTCTTGTAACTGTTTCATATCTCACAGAGCCCCCATAAAATTCACAGCTAAGGAGATGGCAAAGCAAGAAGTGTGGTTATTATGAAGCAGGCATGAGAAAAAGATGGTTTAACTTGACTAAAAGAGGTGCAGAAGAGCCACTGTCATTCAGAGTCTCAGCTAATTCTGATGAGAGTGAGAGGGTCAGTGCTTCTGTTCTTGATTTCTCCATCCAGCAGGGAAGGCCCTCCATTGGATGTGAGCATGGAATAATGGTAGCACCCCCAGGAGAATTCCAGGTCCTGCCACAAACACACATCCCACTCATGATGTTCAATTGATCTGATCCATTGAAACTCTCTGGGCTGTTGTTTTCAGCCTCTGGGAGGGGTGGCTTTGCCTCTTTTTCTCCCTGGATTATAAATAACAGCCAAGTCTGTGTGGCTTTCTGCCACACAACACAGCAGGGAAATTCTGTTTCCTGGAGCCTAAGGTCCAAATCTCCAGGACAGGGAGCCCAGCATGTTACAACAGATTCATGCAACCCAAATTCACTTTTTTCAACAACAGAAGTCCAGGTCAGAGTGGACCATCACCATTATCTTTGGACCAATATACCTGGCAAACACAGGGGGAGGAATAAGCAAGTATCAAACATAGGGGGAGGAATAAGCAGTAACTTTTATTTTTTTTTCACCACTGGGTATTATTTGTTATTTATTTGGGAGAAAATCTGAATCAGTGAGGAATGCCATGTCTGAGAGCATGCTGCTACTCTGAGATAAGTGCATTTTGCCTCAGGTATGCAGTGAGTCACCAGGTTGATGGCTGGTGCATTCCAGCACCCTGAGAAGTGGAGCTGTTGTTACCTCACAGTAACCACATGCCTTGAGCAATATTATTTCTCACCTACAATGGGGACTTTTTATCTGGTTAAGACAAAGTGATGCCATCGATTTTCAGGAACTGTGTTGAAAGTGCTTCACAAAAAACTCTGCATAAACGCAGCGCCTCGGGCTAGTCTGGTTAGTGGCCAGAGCAGGAAAGGACAAATCAAAATATTCAGGAATCTATTTACAGAAAACATGGTCAGGTAAACCAAGAAGGAGCCGTGGTGTGAGTACCCCTATCCAGGTGCCTAGGACCAAGATCTTTGTGTGGAACACAGCTGTTCAGATGCAGCTTTTATGGCCCTGTTCCCCAAGCAGCATGTTAAAGAGCGAGTATAAAAACTCCAGTTCGTTTATTTTATTTGGATGCTTCCCAAAGCAAAGACTGCTACACATACTCTGTGTGTGCACACCTCTCCCTGAGCAGTCCTGAACCCAGCTGCTGCCTTTCCCTGGAAATGGGGATATTCCTCACTAGGAACTTTGCCTCAATCCTTCTCCCTTTCCCTTTCCCTTTCCCTTTCCCTTTCCCTTTCCCTTTCCCTTTCCCTTTCCCTTTCCCTTTCCCTTTCCCTTTCCCTCTCCCTCTCCCTCTCCCTCTCCCTTTTCCCTTCCCTTCCCTTCCCTTCCCTTCCCTTCCCTTCCCTTCCCTTCCCTTCCCTTCCCTTCCCTTCCCTTCCCTTCCCTTCCCTTCCCTTCCCTTCCCTTCCCTTCCCTTCCCTTCCCTTCCCTTCCCTTCCCTTCCCTTCCCTTCCCTTCCCTTCCCTTCCCTTCCCTTGTTTCAGATTTCCATACCAATCAATTCTCTATGAGTTAAACATCAGGCAGAAATTCAAGTCTGGGGAGTCCTAGAGGTTCTTTTTCCCCTCTATTTTCCCCTCTGGGTGTCCATTTGCTGGTGGCAGCTCTGAACCAGCCCAGATGTCCCCTCATTGCCATCCCCAGTGTCCCAGCAGATTCACAGCCTGAGCTCAGTCTCTGCCAGCAGTGAATTCTGCACACTCAAGGCAGCTGAAAGGGCTGTGGCTGTCAAGTGTTTCTTTTTGCCGTGCTCAGTTCTTGTTTTCAAGCTCTTCTTATGCTTGTGACACCTTCTCCAGGAATAAACATTTCTTTCCCTGTTTGTTATAGGCCAATTCCCTCCCAGCCAGTCAGCGTTTAACTCTTCCAGTGTTTCCTGAGGAAAATCACCCAGCTCACCTCTGGAGGGAGTGATCTATTGTATAAAACGTTCAGGACCAACTTGGACACCTGGGATCTATTTTTAGCTCTGCTGCTGCTGATAGACACATAATCTCAAGGGAATCACGTTACTCCTCCTCACTTCTCCTTGCATCTGTGTAACACAAGAGATAAATTACGGATCTAATACTCTTGTCAGGATTATTTGTGTTTGTGTAACTTCCACCTGGAAGCCATGCTGAGCTAACTGCAGTTGCCCACCCAGCTTTTTTGCCTATACAACATAAAGGAACAAATGCAGCCAAATATTGAGGTATTTATGGGCAATGTTACAACTGAGAGCACCATGGCTTGCAGTTATCCACACCAGCAGGATTAAACCACCGTGGGAATTCTAACTCCCTCTACCAAAGCCTCTTTGGGCTCTGTAGACCATCCTGAGGGAAGTTCTAAGGTTTTCCTCACCAACCTCAGTATGGCAACAGGTGAAGTCTAAAGGAAGCAGAACTGACCCTGTTGGTCACGAGAGGGATGTAGAAAGAACCTGTTATACAACAAAACCAGAGGCAGAACTTGGAAAAAACACAGTCCCAGAGCTCAGTTAAATGTCTTTAATCTCCAAATCATCCATCTCTACACGTGTTGACAAAAACCACTCTATAGGGGCAAAGTAATTATTTTTATTCTCTTTCTTTCCTTGCTGCTTCACCAATACTCGATCAATATTGTCATTAAAGCTCTGAGAATAGGTTCTGTTGGTTAATCTGTGCCTTGAGTACAACAGAGGGAGAAAGGAAAACAAAAACCCCTCAATCATGTCACTCTTCCACAGCCATCACCAGTCCCTTTTTTTTTGGGAAAAAGGGGCACATCCATGGATGTCTCTTTCACAAACAACAAGACACATGGTCCTGGGTTTTCAATAGGCATTTGGAGCCCAAGAGAGCTCTCTCACCAGGGGCAATTTGTAGGTAGGTCAGGTTTAGAGGATGAAGTGACTGAGGTATCCTATAAATAGCTGGCTTATTGTATATTTAGTGTATGCCTTTAACAGGCTTATGCTGCCATTAAGTCTTGTGTGGAAGAAGGGAGCCATTGTGCCACTGCAACACCGACCTAATTAGCTTTGCTGAGGATTTCTTTAACAGGTTTATTCTAACAAGTTTAAATGTCTGATAACTGATTTGTTATAAGGCCTTTTAATGAGTCTCTGTCTTCCTCTGTTGGGTTTGATTCGTGTTGCTGCTGCTCAGTAAGGTTTTGCATCTCCACAGAAGGCTGATTGTGATGTGCTCAGGCTTTGATAAGCTTTATTCTTGCAGCAGATTCCTTTCAATGTGCTGAAGGAGGTGGAGGCACGTATATTCCTGTAAATAGGAATGTGTGGAAGAATGAACTTTTTTTTTTTTTTTTGAATTGCATTTCAGAGCTGTGCCTTTCATCCAGAGAGGCCTGAGCAGTCTCACAAACTCCCGCACTCAAATTCTGCTCGCTGGAAGACTCCCATTGATTTCAAGTGGGTTTCTAATCACAGACAAAATTCCTGATTGGTGCATTCACCACCAAAATGATAAGGGGTAAATTGTGCAAAAGATAACTCCAAGCATGGTCTGAGCCTGCTGATATCTCCACAGGACCCTTGGGTGACAGAGTGAGGTGTTCCCAAGCCTTGGCCAAGGGCACCATGTAAAATATGGAGTTGTTCTGACCCTGATGCTGAAGGTGAGAGGGTTTAAAATCCTCTGACTGGGCAAAGTATCCTATTACAGCCTCTTCCAGGCTCTCAGAATGTGCAGAGATGCACACTTTTCTTTGTGCACCTCTAAACACCTCTGTTCTGGAGGCAATTAAACATAAATTTAGCTGCACTATTATGAGATGCTGTATCTGAATTACTTCAGCAGGTAGGGAAACTCAAGCAAAACCTGTGAGAGCATTAATCAGAATTGCCCCACGGATCACTGGAATAGATTTTAGCTTTCCCAGCCCAGTTCTGCAATCTCAGGCTTTGTGTTCTCCATGCAGAAATAAATATTAGCTTGTTATGGAATAAAAGAAGAAGGCACCTTTGTTGAGGCCAAAAGACATTATTGTTCTTCAGATTCAAATAATAATTATAATTGATAATTAATAGTACACAGATAGTGCTCAAATTTTAATCAAATTATGCATTATATATACATTATTAGCAATATATATATAATATATATATTAGCAATATATATAATATATTGCTATTATATATAACCATAATTAGTAAATGCAGTCAAAGGATGTTTGATTGTTACAATGTGCACCACTTGATCCATACAATGTGGACAGACAAACTCCTCTTTTGATCTCATTCACAGTCAGATTCACCCAGGCAGTGCTTGATGTCCGGTGGCAGAATTTTCTGTCATCTTTAGAACATTATTTTGCTCAGCAAATTAAAAAGAAGGTTCAGGTAGAAGCCAACATTTTTGCAATTGGGGAATCTGCTGTAAGAATGAAGTCATGTCTCTGTGGAAAAGGAGGAGGAACTGCAGGTGGATATATGTGCTCAGACAGACAGAAAGCCTCAATCTTCTAGATTTACTTCCTAACACATTTAGGATAAGGTGGAAATATTCTTATCATTTTTATAGATGAGAACCTGACAGACTGAGGGCACTTATCTGTAAAGTAACATAGAAAAGATGTGTCCAGACAGCAAATTTAGCTGTTGCTTTCAGAATATCACCCCTGTTTCCTAACCCTTGGATCAACCTTCTTCTAATGGAAGCTTTCAGTCCACAGTACCTCCAACCCCTGACTTCATATCACCAGAAATAAGTGAAGAATTAACTATCATGGCTTTCTGTATAAAGGGAGCCTGGAAGGGACCCTGGAGATAACTGCTTGTTCAATTTGCTTCACCTCAGCTCTGCCAGTGCTTTTATTTTGGGGGGTTTTTTGGGGGTTTTTTGGTGGTGTTTTTGTTTTGTTTTGTTTTGTTTTTTTTCAGGGTGTGCTAGCAAAAGTTTTACATTGTAAAGGAAAAGGAAGAATTAAAAATTATTTTCCACCAAAGTTTTACTAAAGAGTTCTATGTGGTAGGACGTATTTCCAGCATGTGATGTTCCTTCTCAGCAGCATTTCTAAACACAGAGACTCATCTCTACAGGGCAGAGATGGATGCATACTCTATATGGAATGAGATTTTATTTAAAAATATCAATATTTTGACCCCAAACTTTACATGGAAAAAAGGCTTTTATTTCAATAACACTTCTCAATCAGAGCATTCTACTTACGCTGAAAACAAAGACACAGAAACTTTCAGTCTAGCTCCTTGGGATGTGCAAGAGATCAGAGGGCTGGGACTCCAGCTGGGTCCCTGTGTGACCCTGTGGGCTCTTGGCTGCAGGGATGGCACTGCAGTGTGATTCTGTCCCAGCCCTCTGCACACTCCCACTGGCCCATGTTGGATGTTTGTAATTAAAGGCCAATCACAGTCAGCTGGCTCAGACAGAGAGCTGAGCCACAAGCCTTTGTTATCAATCTTTGCTATTCTATTCTTTGCTAGCCTTCTGATGAAATCCTTTCTTCTATTCTTTTAGTATAGTTTTAATGTAATATATCTCATAAAATAATAAATCAAGCCTTCTGAACATGGAGTCAGATCCTCATCTCTTCCCTCAACCTGAGACCCCTGTGAACATGGTCACAATCCTCACCAGTGCTCTCCAGTTCTGTGACTCACAGGGAGGATAAAAAACCATTTCAGCTTTAGCCAAAGCCTGACCTCAGTTATTAACAGCACAGGTTGTGCAGAGACTGCTGATGGAGGATTTCTTTTAGCATTTCTAAGCAAGAGCGAAACCTCATCTCCAGGACTCCCCAGTTTTTCTTGCAGCCTGTTAGCATAAATCTCTACCCTTAAAATAAAAAGCCCTTTCCCCCCATCACAGCTCCCCAAAATCCCCATTTATTCCCATCCCTGCAGCTGCAGTTTTCTGTGAGCACAGCACAGTTCCTTTGAGTGTAAATGATGAGTGTCCGAGCTGACCTCCACAGGCTCAGACCTTCTCCATCCCTGACAGCAAGGCCAGCTCCTCCCAGCCAGCTCCTCTGTGCAGGGATAATAAAAGGAGATATACCTTCCCTCCCCACCTGTTTAACACAGTTGTTTAATACAGTAATTCTGGGAGAATGTGCATGTTGGGAATGACTTACTGTTATTGTGTGCATTCAGGGCAGCCTGAAGATTCAAAAACAGAGATAAAAGTTCTATTATCCAAAGGGCCCCTGTGCCCACAGCAATGTTTATGGAAATCATTTTGTTCCCTTGCAGTTTGACTTTGTTTTATCAAACACTGAAGCATTTTAAAAGGTGCATGGAAAGGAAAAGCTTGCTGGAGCCACCTCAGCTGGATCAGGGATGACCTCTCCCATCTCTGCTGCCTTCTGACTGGATCCATGGTCCTGGAAATGAAGAGGTGGGATTTAAACAATGCAGCTGTTTTCTTGTTTCCTTCATTTGGAGAGAAAAAACTAAAGGAAAAAGAGAGAGAGAAACAGTCCATTCATAGTTCCTTACACCATCAGGAAAAAAAAAATAAAATCTATGTCTTATTTAGCACAGCACACTCCACTGCTCCAAATTCCTTTGTTATTGACTGTAAAAGTCTTGTACTCTTCAGTCATTATTGTTCCTTTGTTACTTTTAAGAACAGACTCTTCATTTTAAGACATTCTAGATTCCAGAAACTCTTCTTGCCTTTCAGACATGAAGCTCCTCAAACAAAATATGTCTTTACTTATGTGTCTGAACATCTTCTGGTACAACAGAGCCCTGATCTTTGCAGGAATTCTGAATTTCTCTTCTATTGCACTTAATGGTAGTTTTTTTTCCTGATGGAGTAATTCCATTGGTTGCTACACAAATGTGGAGAATGCTTTAATGGATATTCTTTCTGCCTTCTGAAGGTTACTCAGAGCAGGAAAAATATCAATATCTCCCCACCTGGAGTACTGGGTCCTGTCAAGCTCCCCAGCTTTGGAAGGCTGAGGCATGCAGGAACGTGTAGAAATAACATCTTTGCCATTATTCTTTTAACTAATGGTTGGTCAATGCTGATTCCAACTTCTGACTGCTGCACTTTCAGTGGTAGAGCAAAGGAGGTGAAAGGAAAATTCTGTGCATTAAATTAGAAAATAGTATGGATGACTAGAAAATATTATATCCTGCTAAAAAGAGGATGGTGATAGAGCAGGTCTGTCCAGCCTTGAGAAGGGAAAGCTCCAGGGAAAAAAATCCATTCATTTATACCACACATGTTGTTCAGTTCTGCTAAGTTAAAACACTAAAAAATTTCAGCTTTTTTCCTCTAGATTCTGTGCAAGGTATTTTGTGTAAAATACAAAATTAGCTTAGAAAGGGATATTTTGACTTCTATTTTCTGATCATTTGGAATGGTCACAAAAGATATTTTCTATTTTTTTCTCCTGCCATAAAAACTTGATTCCTAAAGCAGGCAGCTTGAAGATGAACGATTCAAATTATAATATGGCACCTGGATATGGGTCTTTTTCTGAAAGCAATTGATATTATCAGATTTATAATAACTCACTTAAAATTATATCAGTGCACATCACTGATGAAATCCTTCTTTCCATATTTTGTAAGGATGACTTGTGATAAACCTTGCACTTTTCATCTTTTATCAAGTAATACAAATTCTTAGATTTTCCTTTGCTGTTGTTCCCTCCTCCTCTCTGACTCCTTTGCCAGGCTACAAAAACTCTGTTTTCTTTGGGATAGGAATTACCAATATCCAGTGATCTTTAATTACTTCAAAATGTTGTCAGACATTTGTTCTGTGGTATCCAAACCTTTCAGCCAGAGCCAAACCCCAGTGAGTGTCTTCATCATGTGAATATGGTCACAACTTTGTCATTTCAGTAGTGAGTTGTGGAAACCCAGGGCACAGGGAATATTTCCCTGTCTGCTCTGGGGTGCCCTGACCCCCATGGGGAGCACTGACTTTGACCCTCATTCATGGAGAAGGTTTCCTAAACTCCAGAATAGACTAGAATCCACTAAAATGTGAAGTAGATTGAAGAGAGTAGTGTAGATTTATCACTTGGGTGGGAAATTTAGATTTTGGGATTTTTTTAGTATGCTGTGGATGGAAGCAAAATGGAGGGCACAGGGTGTCCTCCTGGGTTTCTTCTTCCTTCTTCTTCATGGGTTTGGGTGGCATTTTGTAATTGGGCAGAAAAGTCTCCATTGCAGCTCTTTGAGATCAGTTATTGGGTTAAAAGGAAAATAATCTAAGTGTCAGCTCTCAATTGGATAGTTTAGCTATAAAAGACCTTGTACCAAGAGATTGTTGGCCATTTTTGTGGTGCTTTTCCAGCATGCTGATGAGCCTGGTGTGGACAGCATGCAAAACTCTAGATAATATAACAATAAACAGAACCTGAAGACCAAAAGAATCCAGTGCATCTCTGTTACTTTGGTTTTTTAAGATTTTCTAAGCCTTCTGATGTTGACATTCTTCTCACACACTTTCTGTAAATAACTCATTGTTTTACATTCTTTTATGGAGAAGGAGGAAGTTGATGGACTGTTGGTTTGTCCAGTGTCATTGGAGAGGCGGCACTGCCACCCTCCAATCCGCTGCCACTTTTAGAAAACTATAAATGTTGGAGTCAGAAAATAAACTTCTCTTTTTTCTTTACTTTGAGAACAGCAGTGTGAGCTTGTGTTCTTTTGTGTCTTATAGTGACATATCTCTCTTTCCTGACACAAAACCACTCCACACCACAAAACCTGGGAAGGCCCAGCCTGAAGTCCAGAAATCAGGGAATTGGAAACAGGTACCCCAGCAGTGAATGAGCAAAAAAAATACCACAAAAGGCCAGGGAGACCTGCAAAGAAGGCGGCTGATAGCAAAAACTCTGTCCCAGGGTTTCTGGAGAGCCCCTCCCACAGAACCAGAGGCAGGAGAACAATCCAGCCCAACTGGCTCCTCCACCCGCCCGTATTTCCCAAGCCCTGATTAGACCCTGCAATCACAGATCAATTGATAATTTCATAAAACCAAGCGAGGGGCTGTCAGCGCTGCAGTCAGCCCAGGATGATGTGTATGCATTGACCTTCAATCCCCTGCCCAGGAGTGTGTGTCAGAGATAAAATGCCTGTTTGGAATGCCTCTCCCTCCCACTCTCCCCAGGCTGTTGCTCTTTATGGACTGAGTAAGCTTTTGTTTAATTGGTTACAGCAATGGGAGAAATAAATAATATCAATACTCAGCCTGCCTCCAGTGGCTGCAGAGAGTCAGGCTTTGCCTGACAGGCGGCCCTTAGGAAAAGTTTGCAAGGCTGCTCCAAGGAAAAAAAAAATACACAGAGATTTTTAGCTCCACAATAGAGGAGGTTGTTTTTCCTGTGGCTTAGTGAGAGGAGTGAAATAAAGATCATGAAAAATCATTTTTCCATAACTTTTCAAGCCATGCTCTGGAGCTGGCTGTCCTCCTTTCTCCCGTGCCTCAGTGAGCACTATGACACAGCTTAGACACAAAACCACTTCCCTTTTCTGTCCTTTTCTTTTTCCCACCCATCCCACTGGACATCCATCCTTGAACTGAGTATCCACATCAGCCAAGACACGGGATATGAAGCAGAGAAATAAATTTGCTAACAGCCACGCAGAAAAACCATCCTGAAGCCTTTTGAAAGCACCTGTGTATTTCTTATCTGCTTCTTATGTTCACCATTTTACCCCAAATAAATGCAGCAATTCCTCTTCACTCATGTTCCTATGTGAGCATCCCCAATCCTTTTTCCTGCAAGCACTCAGTTATTCTCAGAGCTTGGTGAAGAATTTATAAGCCATATATAAACTCTTTTTGCTGCTGCCAGAGTATTCCATGAATAGATTTTAATTTTCTGAAGCATCTTTGCTGTGCAAATCCATCAGTATGGCAATCCAGACTCCCATCCTCACAGATGCTCAGGAATGCTCACGAGCTGATCAATACCAGGCAGGATTGGTCACTCAGACCATAAGGTCCTGTTTGAACATGTTTCCACATTAGATGATGGCTCACAAACACTTGCAATTAGGGGCTCATAAAAAGTGAATGCAAGTTTTCATGCAACATTACATTCAGCAAAACAGGAGCGTTCAGCCTGGAAGGGAACACAATG
Organism: Melospiza melodia melodia; assembly: GCF_035770615.1. Lineage (NCBI taxonomy): Eukaryota > Metazoa > Chordata > Aves > Passeriformes > Passerellidae > Melospiza > Melospiza melodia. Next base: position 6,720,421 of record NC_086215.1, read on the forward strand.
AGAGCTGGCTCCTTAGAAATTCCAGCTGAAGTTCCCAGGATCCTTATGTTGGACAAGTGTTTCACAATGGTGTCTCTGATCATGAATAAAAATATAAATAAACCCTTTTGACTTTGGGATAAACCCGGCATGAAGTGTGAAATCAACCCATGTTGTACATCATTTGGAATGACCAGTCGCACGCAGGGTCTAAATAATTAGCAAAATAATTAATAACCTGCCAAATAATTAGCACACATAATTAGGTATTGACAAAAATGAGAGTACATGCGCTCCTGGAGTTTGGGTCATAGTGAGCAAGCTGGGAATGTCAAGGAAGCTTTCAGCCAACATTGCATAACCTGGCTGGAGACTTTGGGAACACTGCAGGGAAAAATAGGAAAAATGCAATGTGATCTAGTCAGATAAAATTACATCTCTCTCACTTCTACCCTCTCCTGTTGACTAATGCTGAGACAACCTCCCCTAACTTCTTTTTATGGCATCTCTGTCCCCAAGAATTTCTGTGGAGAGGCAGGATTTGCTTTTCTTCAAGGCCAGATCCAGCAGGCAGTGGTGGGCAGCCAGGACCCCATGGACATAGGATGTTCCCCATAGTTTTCAACAAAATATTCCCCCTCACACCTCCAGAATCACATCTTGGTCCTGCCTTTCCCTCACTGAGTTGTTTTTCTCCAGATTTTTCACCATTCAGTTTGCTTTTACACCTTGTGGCTCCTCTGGGACAAGACAGAGGGAATTTTGCAGGAAGGAACGCACTCCCTGAAGAAAATTTTTCACACCTAAAATCACAGAATGGTTTGGGTTGGAAGGGACATGAAAACTCATCTCATTCCACCCCTTCCATGGGCAGGAACATCTTCCACTATCCCAGGTGATTCCAAGACCCATCCAACCTGGCCTTGGACATTTCTAGGGATAGAAGTGTTCAATTTTTGACTTCCTTCCCCTTCTGAGAGAGCTGCACAAGAAAACACTGATCCACCAAAGCTAGAGGAAGCTGCTCATCTCCATGGCCAAGACCAGCAGCAGCAGTTATGCAGCCTAATGCCATAAGAACCCAGAGCTCCTCTCCAAATACCAGCACACAGCCAGCTGGTGGGAGGACACTTGGTACGGATTCCTCACCTCAAACATCACACAGGACAGCCAGGAGCTGTGTGCATCCCTTGGGACACCCCCAGGGGCTGTGTGCATCCCTTGGGACACCCCCAGGAGCTGTGTGCATCCCTTGGGACACTCCCAGGAGCTGTGTGCATCCCTTGGGACACCCCCAGGAGCTGTGTGCATCCCTTGGGGCACCCCCAGGAGCTGTGTGCATCCCTTGGGACACCCCCAGGAGCTGTGTGCATCCCTTGGGACACTCCCAGGAGCTGTGTGCATCCCTTGGGACACCCCCAGGAGCTGTGTGTAACTCCTTGGGACACTCCCAGGAGCTGTGTGTAACTCCTTGGGACACCCCCAGGGGCTGTGTGCATCCCTTGGGACACTCCCAGGAGCTGTGTGCATCCCTTGGGACACCCCCAGGGGCTGTGTGCATCCCTTGGGACACTCCCAGGAGCTGTGTGCATCCCTTGGGACACCCCCAGGAGCTGTGTGCATCCCTTGGGACACTCCCAGGAGCTGTGTGCATCCCTTGGGACATCCCCAGGAGCTGTGTGTAACTCCTTGGGACACCCCCAGGAGCTGTGTGCATCCCTTGGGACACTCCCAGGAGCTGTGTGCATCCCTTGGAACACTCCCAGGAGCTGTGTGCATCCCTTGGGACACTCCCAGGAGCTGTGTGCATCCCTTGGGACACCCCCAGGGGCTGTGTGCATCCCTTGGGACACCTCCAGGATCATCCATCCTCCATCCATCCCTGCAGGCAGGCACACACAGGCTGGCCAAGTGGCCCAGCGAGCGAATCCCATCTCCTGGGAGAGGAGCACTCCCTGCAGCTCCCAGCACACAGCCAGGGCTCCATCTGTGCTTGTGCTGAGCCAGACCTCCCCTGGGCCGTGGGGAGGGAGCCTTGGCTGCATTTTCCCCCCCTGGGGCTGATGTGATATATGAGGTGCAGGTGACACTTGGGTCAAGTGAGCACCTGTTCTGCCGAGGCCTCGGGGGAGTCTTACTAACATGGGAAGAATTTATTTTAACAGCGAGGAACTGGGGGAGATTAGCACAGCACATTCCCTCCCTGGGAGCTGTAAACTGCTGGAATTCACTTCTGGCCTTTGGGATGCTGCAAAGGAGAGGGGAAGGGTCTCTGCAAGGGCAGGAGGAAGGGCTTTGCGACTGAGAGCTGGTGTCTCTGTTAGCTTGAAATTTGGATTGCAATAGTCAAGAGGTGTCCTTGGTCTGCAAACAATGACAAACCCATCCCTGCAGCATGGGAGCTGCAAGGCTGAGCATGTTTTTTATGTTTTGTCCAGAGGATCTGGGATTTTTGTTAAGGCAAAACATATAAACACCATTTGGAAAGCTGGGACTAAAACCATAGTCACACACATACACATTCAATATCTCATCTAAGTACCTTTGCCTGCTGCAAGGTTAAATAAAGTATTATTATTCTTGTCAGGTAATTGAAAAGGAGAAGCCCCTTTCCCTATTTCATCTGAGCCTACAAAGTCAGAATGTAAAGCATTCCCTACCCAGTCAGTCAAAAAAAAAATAACCCACATTTCATGGTGAAGTCCAGGAAAGGGTCCTCCAGATTGTCAGTCTGGGTTCAGAGGGAAGCTGTGGCCTGTGCTGGTCACCAGCTGATGGTGTTTTCATAGTTCATGTAAAAATTAATTGCTTGTCTTAGTTCAGTTTCCCATGACTGGGTAGGAATTGCACAAACCCAGCCTGGGGTCAGCATCCTTACAAAAAAAGCCATGTCTAAGCTTTAATCCTGGAGACAGGAAAAGTGTGGTGGACATCAGGCTGAGGGAGGAGGGTAAATGAACTACTTGGTCACATCAGAACACTGCAAAGAATTTCTGATCTCTTTATAGAAACAGTAGAAAAGGGAAGCAAGAAGTAAAAAAAATTAACAAAATCCCTTTTTTCCCCCCACTTGTCTTTAAAATGTTGATTTTAGCTGTTGTTTGAAAATTACCCTCTTTCGACATTTCCTTTAATGTTGTTGTCTTACTCAAAATAGTTCCAATGGTAAAAAAAATAAGTGCAATACTTTCCCTGACCCTAAATAGAAGTCATTTTGTTGTTCTGGTTGCATTTTTTTTTTTTTTTTACTTTTCAATTTGCTAAGAAAGCTGTTATTCAACAGCCCTGCTGGAACCGCTTCTCTTCCCTCACTCCCAGTGCTGGTACTACTGGCATCAATTCAGTGGAGGAACAGAGGATTTCAGTCTTCTAAAGATGCCAGTCCCACACCTTTCAGAAATGCCAACTGCACTTTCTGTGATAGCAGGGAGCTGCTGAGCTGGTGCAGGCAGAGCTGGAGCCCATGGACAGAGCAGAATCCAGAATCCAGCCTGGGCTGCTCCATGGAAATCAATCATGGGCAGCTTGTTTGCCACAAGGGCCAGCTGAACACACCCCAGCCTGCTCTGATCCCTGATGTAAGCAAGGAGCACAAAAACAGCTTTTCCTCCTCCACAGAGGACTCAGGATTTGGGCAAAGCACGTTGCTAGACAGGAGAGGGGCTCATCCAGAGATTAATGGGAGCTTGTAGCAGCACCTCTATACTCAGGGACGGTAAAATGTTTCTCCCAGTGTGACCTCTGCCTGCCTGGCCAAGTGTGTCTTGTTCAAAGCAGCAGCACCTTCACCTTACCTGGGGCTGCTGCTCCTTCAGCAGTGCCCCTCTCTTGGCAATGCTTGGCTCTCACTATGGAAAATAAATCACTTCCAGTGAGAGACTCCTCCAGGAAGAGCCACTGTGGACAGAGGAAGGATGACACTGTCCCAGGGATTCCCTCAGCTAGTCCTCCTGTGGTCCTGACAGAAAAAAAAACCCCTACACCCACCCCAAAAAGATTTTCACAAGGCCATACAACCCCCCAACACTCCCATTCACACCCCCAGCCACCCCATTGATGCAGGGCAGGGCTGGTGTGGTAATTAAAAGGTAGCAAAGCTCCTCGTCTGCATGAATAGGGGACAAGTCAATACAGTTCAATCTGCAGCTGAATTGACTGCAATCAATTCCTCCCTCTGCCCGTCCAAGGCTGCAGACGTAAAGTGCACACACATCTGATCAATGGTGACCTTGAGAGCAATGAAGAGACAAAGCCACGCTGCAAACAGGGGCAGTGATGGAGAGGAGCCTTTGGAGCGGGCAGGAGTGACAAGGAAAGCTGGGTTTAACCTGCTGGGGCAGGCAAAGGTGGGATTGTGCCCTGTATCATCAGCAGCAATTGCTCATCCCCCTGATCAGCTGCATGACAGTGAGGAGGGGGATTAACCGAGGAGTAGGATGGTTCTTGCCCAGAAAGATTTTTGGAGTGATACTGGTGAGATATCGCTACTCCCTATCAACCTCCTCCACCCTGCAGGGAGGTCAGGATGGGGAAATCAGAGAAGCATAGAATGGACTGGGTTGAAAAGGACCTAAAGGATCACCTAACTCCAACACCCCTGCCACTAGACCAGGCTGTTAGTGAAAGGTTTCTCCTGCCCATGGCAGGGGCGTTGGAGATAGATAATCTTTACAGTCCTCAAAAACAGATGGTACCAAGCATCCAAAGCACCCCAGCATCTCCACTTGGCCTCAGGACATCTATCCACAACAGGCAACTCCTATAAAGTTGTCTGAAGACATAAACCAAGATTGTGTCTTAGCACTTTCCCCTTCTGACCAGCTTCAACCCAATCACCAGTAATGAATTAATAATTAATCAATCATTCCCCGATTTCATTTTCAGCCTGCAAGATGGAAAAAAAGAAAAAAAGAAATGGGATCTTAAAATAATGCTCTGCAATGGTTTGTGTCTGTCTCTGGCAAATGCAATTTAACTGCCTTAATGAAATGCTAATTGGTAGAAAATATATATAAAAACCATCCTGAATACTCCTCTAATTGAATTTCCTTTTTCCAGATCTACAAAGCAAAATGCTCAGTGCAGAAAGAACAGTAAACAGACTCAAAGGCTGTCCTTTCTGAGACGGGGTAAAATCACAAAGAGCTGCACAGGGGTTCATTTGGAATAGCACCATTGCTGTTCCTAATTGTGTGTGTGTGTGTGTGGTGTGTGCATGTGGCAGAGCTAAAGAAAAAATGCTGTTTATAAAGAGCTGCTCCTTTGCCTGATGGACTGGAGGCGCTGATCCGACAATTAAAGCATCATCTCAGTAATAGCCATAAATAAACAGCAGCATTAGAACAGCCTGGCAATAAAGATGGGATTAAAAGGAGAACAAAATGAGAGGCAGCACCCAATGGGAAGGGGTGAAGTGGAAGTCACATTGATCTGCTGTGTCTCACTGAGGGGGAGGAAACAATGAAATGAATGAGCACTGGGGACCCTCAGAGCTCCCCAAAGCTGCTACAAAGGAAGAGCAGCACAGGCTTCTGGCAAGGGGGGATAGGTGTGACTTTTACCCAGAAAGAGTGAAAAAGGGAATTAAGTGGATGCAATCAGGGCTGCTTAGAAAATTCACATGGAAGGTTGTACAGGAAAGCACTGCTTTGTCAAAATCCCAGCTTCTTGCAGGCCAGGGGCAGCTCTGACCCTTCTTGTACAAGTTTTGAATTGTCAGAAGTGTGACACTATCCAAATGCCAAGTTCCCAATTTCAAGTTGTAATGACTTTTCATATAGAAATTGTAAATCGCTGCACTGTAAGAGTTTAAGGGGAAAAAAATCCCCAACCCAAATCACTCAGTTTCAAACACCAAATGCCAACTGACCTGACAAAGATACCAGCCACTCCCCACAAATTACTGCCCTCACATTTCTGAAGTTGTGAGTTTTTTGTCCTCTTTTGAGAGGAAAAAAATGCTGATGCTCTGAGAACTGCCTCCCCTGACCTGAGAGAGCTCTGTCCTCTCTAGAATGGACATCCTTGACTTTGCCACTGGCAAAGCATCACCTCACTCTTCAGGTTTCTCAAGCAGGACACCAGCACTGCTGGCAGCCCCAGTCCAAGGGTCCACACAAACAGTTGATTTTCCTGTGCTCTATCAGTACTACTGCCTCTAAACCCTCCTAGAGATTTTAAATGCCTCTGCAAATAGCCCATCCAGCTGAGTATAATTGCCTTAATTAAAACCCCACCTCATCCTTCTGACTGGAAAGATTCATGTGTTTCCTTTAATGATCTCCTTAGCAGCAGGCTCAGAAAGTCCTTTGGCTCCTCTGGCAGGGAGCTGGGACCTGAATTCTTAAGGTGGGGGAAATCACAGAGGTGTCTCTGTTCCTGGGATGGGGTGATTTGGGGTCTGAGGTTTCCAGGGAATGGGTGGCTGATGGAAGTCTCTGTTCTCCTCTAAGCACCGATAATTTATTATTTTCTCCGTGGAATGGGAACCTTCCAAAGCTCCAAAGCCTGGACTTGGTTGTGTCCTGATGCCATGCCAAGGAGAGGGGATGGCATGGTTCTCTGCGCCTGGCTGAGGACAGATTGGAAGACAGCAGTGGCCATAAGGCAGCAGGAAATGCCTTTGCTACTGGTCTAGAGCAGCCAGGGATGTGTTTCCACCTCTGGTCTATAAGCAGCAATTCAGTTTTGTCTCTGCTTCCCAAGGAGCCCTTATGGCTCACAGAAAGCAGAGAACAACCGCTTTTGATGTGCATCCTACCTACCTTCTGTCCTCCTCCCAGGGCTATGTCTGTGCAGAGTTAACCCCTCAGTTTCTGTTGGGGTTGAGGATTCTTTCTTTGCTTCTTCCTCTCAGGGAACTTTTTCCCACACTGGCAGACAATAACAACCAGGTGTTTAGGAGAGACAGAAGGAGTGGCCAAGCTCAGGAGAGGAGGGCTCTTGGCTGCTCTCCTCTTAGGTGAAGGTTTCTCTCCAAGGGACAGAGATAACTGAGAATTTGGCTGGGAAAAAAAGGTGCTGAGGCATCTGCTGGCTCCTTCTTGCTCTTCAGCATTCACAGGAGAAGGAGGCTACTGTCAGACATCTTTTATGGAAAAATGTTTCCTTAGGATTTTTCCTCCTGAGAAGCTGGGAGGCCTCAAGAACAAAATGTAAACAATGATTATCTGCTGCTGTGGGATGCAACAGGTGCATCTGGGATTGGTCTCATGTGGTTGTTTGTAATTCATGGCCAATAACAGCCCAGCTGGTTCAGACAGAGTATCCCAGCCACAAGCCTTTGTTATCATTCCTTCTTTTTCTGTTCTTAGCTGGCCTTCTGATGAAATCCTTTCTTCTATTCTTTTAGTATAGTTTTAATGTAATATATATCACAAAATAATAAATCAAGCCTTCTGAAACATGGAGTCAGATCCTCATCTCTTCCCTCATCCTCAGACCCTTGTGAACACGGTCACAGGCTACAGTCAAGAATTCACCACCACCATGGGGTTGTGTCTTCTGCCGCCTTCTACAGTAGTGGAGCTCTGCTTTTAGAGCAGCCTTTGCTCTGGGACCTTTTTAACACTCTCACCCATCAAACAAAGGAGTTCCACCATCTGCTGGGTGCCTCAGAGGAAACCCCAGGACCCTTGAGAGAGGAAGGTGTGTCCTCTGCAGCCTCATGAAGAAACAGGTCTGATGACAGGTCTTGTTCTGTGTCAGTTAGTGGGATTCCTGGCCAGCAGATTGTTCTAAAAAGGCCATTCCTGCTTCTCACTCCCCAATTCTTGCTCTGCTGTTGGAGAAAATTTAATTGTCAGGTTCCTCAGTTTTTGGCTGTTAGAATGAGGCAGCAGCAAAGTCTGGCTTGAGTGGATCTGGGAGATGAAATCCTGGCTGCCTCTTCCTCTTCACTGGGTGTACAGACACCAGCACTGTTTCTATTTCTTTGCTGCCATGAAAATTGCCTTATTGAATTTTTAAATAAACTCTGCTGGTTGGAATATCTAAAGAGCCTTTGCACAGACCCTGACAGCACTCTTTTTTTTTAAATTAAAAAACTTGGCCCCAGGCAAAATGGAAATGTCTTCAGATTTGCAATCAGTGCTCATGTAACATATCTGAAATGCTGTTTATAAGCGAGTGATTTGATGGGATTTATTTCTGGGGGGTCAATGGATGGATTTGTAGAACCTGGGAGCCCAGGATGCCATGACATAAATTGCTACCAGTGACCACACCAAGGCACAAGGGGAGAATGGGAAAGAACATGCAAAGAACAATCTGAGTTGCACATGGGAGTCACATTGTCCTCTCCTGCCAGCCTCCTCTTCATCTTTGTGTTTAACCCACTGAGATGTCCAGTTTGCTCCCAAGAACATCCAGCTCTGATAGAGAGATGGGAAATTAATAATAAATACCTGCTAAATGCTGAATAGGAACTGTCACAAAGAGCCTGTTGAAAAGAAAAAGGCTTGAACTTTGTCCTGAGGCTGCTTTCCCCAGTCACTGATCTGGATCATTTCATTAGCTGAGGTCAAAGGAAAATCCTTCTGGAGGGAGGCCTGGGGAAAGGGGAAAAGCAGTGAGAAAAATACCTTCCTCTCTCAAGGATACAGCTGCAATGGCCTTAGCTAGGGATTAAATAGCTGAGCAAGTCCCTAATTACACCTGGGTTAGCTGGTAAAGAACACCAGAGGAAGGAGTGAATGAGGGAACACAGGGCTGTTTATTGAGCAGAAGAGGGGCAGAGCTGTGTGTAGGAGGAGTGGATGCTTGGGGTGATCTGCCCAGGCCTCATCCAGAGCATGCAAACACAAGCAGTGCAGAGATTCATCAGCCATTTCTCATGCAGGCTCACACAGGCTGGGAAAGCCACACATCATCATGCAGAGCTGGGCTGGAATCAGCTGCTTTGGGGATATCTGCTCTGGGATGGAGGCCCTTGGCTGCAGCTCTTCCTGCTCTGCACCTCCACACCAGGCTCCTTTGCCTCCTTACGCTGGGATATCTCTCCTGGGACAAGCATGAAAGGAACATTCACCACACTCACGCACCACAGAGGGCCCAAGTCTTGCAGCTCTTGGGGATGTGCTGTCCTCTCAGCCTGTAATTCACACCCTGGGGTGTCCCACAGCCATTTAACTCATTATGGTTAATCCAGGGGTGGCACTGATCTCTCCCAGCCCACAGGAGTTCAGTGCCCACCTTCTTCCCACACGCCACCATGTGATGATGGCTTTAGACATCACTTTATGTCTACATAAAGTGACATAAAGTGATGACACACAGCAGCACCCAGCAGGATTTGTGCTAGGAGCCACGCTGAGGGAATTTACCCATCTGAAACCAGTAACAGTGAGTGGGGTTTGGCTGAGATGGAGTTCATTTTCCCCACAGCAGCACTCACAGGGCTGGGCTGTGTATTGGTAACTGGGAAAGTGCTGGTAACACACTGGTGTGTTGGTTCTGCTGAGCCTCTCCAACAGCAGCAGGCTGGGATGGGAAAGATCTTGAGAGGGATCACAGCCAGGACAGCTGACCCAAACTGACCAAATCAATAGTCCATATTATATGATATAATATGATATGATATTTTATTGCTATATTATAACCAGTAAAAGCTTAGAGAAAGTAGAAGCAGGGGAGCATTTGCTATGATATTTGTCTTCCAGGGCATCCTCTACAAGTACTGAACCTCTACTTCCTCCTGATGGAAAGAAAACAATTAATCTTTTCTTTTTCTTTGCTGCTGCTTGGGGCATTTGCTTTTGTTTAATTAAACCACCCTTACCCTGACATGATTTTTTCCTTATTTTTCCCACTTCTCCACCCTGCTGAGAAGAGCAGTGGTAGAGAGGCTCGGTGGGCACCTGTTGACCAGCCAGGGTCAGCTCCCCTCAGAGAAGCAGAACCAAACTAAGCAGATTAATCTGTCTTTTGGAGGCTGTAGAGCCTACAAAGTCTGTCTCCAAAGGTTTGCAGCCTCAAGGCAAAATCATTTCTTCACAGCTGAGTTTTGCCTGAGGCTGATGCAGCATTGCTGAGCTGGAGCAGAAGGAGGAACAGGCTGGTGGGCTGATTGTGCAATGCTGAGGAGGTCAAAAGGATAGAAGTGCTGGGTTGTTAGGGCTGAGCTGTGGGGCAGGGACAGGAATGTGCTGTAGGGTTCAGAAGCTGCTCCCTGCTCTGGGAAAGGGGGCAGGTTGGTGCAGAGCCAGGCTCCACAGCCTGGGACAGGCCTGGGAAACATTGATGTTTTTCTCTGTTTCTCCCCCAAAATGGTAAATGATGCTTATCCATCATTATTATGTCACCCAGCACGGGGATGGCCCAAAGGCTCTGCGGAGGTCAGTGGGCTGATCCATTAAAAGGCACCCAAAGATGAGCTCACTTCTTTCACATGGAAAAGGAGTGGGGGAAATCTTTAAATCTCTGGAGTCAGAAACAGTTTGGAGTCTTGATAGCTTGAAACTCCGGTTTTCGGTATCCATCTTTCTTGTAAATGCAACTGACTCCATCTCTCCCTGCCAAGTGCTATTTCAGGGCTGTTCATTCCTCCCTAGGACGTGTCCTTATGAAATATCTTGTTTCTTGGTTGAACCCAGAAACAGGTTGTGTCTGAACAGCAACCCAGTGGCAAAATCCCTTGTGGCTCATTTAAAGGTACCATAAGTGGACAAATCCCATTATTATTTCAGAAATTACCTTAAACTATCCATGTCACTCACAACTGGACAGGATCCCATGAACTTCAGGACCATCCTGAACTAACCAGGACTCATCTCTGACTTCCATGAGAAGTGAGGACACCCAGCACCAGCCTGGAGAGGACTTTTTCTGGAGGGAGGAAGAGAGCAAAGGTAAATAGTGTAAGAGAGAGAGGGACAGAAGGAATGAAAGGGAGAACAACTATTGGAGAGGTTCATCATCTCCCTGTCTAGAAGATATTTCTCCATTGACTCTATTTAAAGTCAGCCTCAGGCTTGTGGGCTTGGAGAGCTTTTAGCAGATGAAAGAACTCACTCATCAGGCAGAAGTTTTTGATTTTTTTTTCCCCTCTCCCCAGCTCTCCCAGGTCTGTTTTAAAGCCATTTCAGCAATTGTTGAAAACTGTCAGATGCCTTTGACAGATCAGTACTTTACCGTGGAATCCGCATGGCCTGTTAGCCAATCAAAATGCAAATTTGGGATACATTTAAAACACAAGCCCCCAATTTGTCTTCCAAATGCTGCTGGAAAGTCATGAAAGCAATTTAGCTGTCCCTGGGACTGCACCTTCTCCTCAGTTCTGGCAGAGCTGCCGGGTTTTGCCAGGAGGGAATGTGTGCGTGTCGGAGTGGGGTGTGCGCGAACGCTGCGGGCGGCGTTCCCAGGCTCAGAGCATCAATCTTCCCCTCTGACTGAGTGAGATTTATGGCTCAGCCACGGGGCTCCCGGCTCCTCCCAGCACAGCACTGCTCCTCCACATCCAGACAGGCTCAGGGATGAGGTCTGGGAGGAGCACGGCGCTCCATGCCATGGTTTTGTTGAGGTGTTTGGGCATGGGTTGATGGGTTGGATCTTGATGGTCTCTTCCCACCCAGAAGAAGAAGGATGGACACCCAGGTTGTCCTTCCTTCCTTCCTTCCTTCCTTCCTTCCTTCCTTCCTTCCTTCCTTCCTTCCTTCCTTCCTTCCTTCCTTCCTTCCTTCCTTCCTTCCTTCCTTCCTTCCTTCCTTCCTTCCTTCCTTCCTTCCTTCCTTCCTTCCTTCCTTCCTTCCTTCCTTCCTTCCTTCCTTCCTTCCTTCCTTCCTTCCTTCCTTCCTTCCTTCCTTCCTTCCTTCCTTCCTTCCTTCCTTCCTTCCTTCCTTCCTTCCTTCCTTCCTTCCTTCCGCCACTTCCTTCCGCCACTTCCTTCCGCCACTTCCTTCCGCCACTTCCTTCCGCCACTTCCTTCCGCCACTTCCTTCCTTCCGCCACTTCCTTCCGCCACTTCCTTCCTTCCGCCACTTCCTTCCGCCACTTCCTTCCGCCACTTCCTTCCTTCCTTCCGCCACTTCCTTCCGCCACTTCCTTCCTTCCTTCCTTCCTTCCTTCCTTCCTTCCTTCCTTCCTTCCTTCCTTCCTTCCTTCCTTCCTTCCTTCCTTCCTTCCTTCCTTCCTTCCTTCCTTCCTTCCTTCCTTCCTTCCTTCCTTCCTTCCTTCCTTCCTTCCTTCCTTCCTTCCTTCCTTCCTTCCTTCCTTCCTTCCTTCCTTCCTTCCTTCCTTCCGCCACTTCCTTCCTTCCGCCACTTCCTTCCTTCCGCCACTTCCTTCCTTCCGCCACTTCCTTCCTTCCTTCCGCCACTTCCTTCCGCCACTTCCTTCCTTCCGCCACTTCCTTCCTTCCTTCCGCCACTTCCTTCCTTCCGCCACTTCCTTCCGCCACTTCCTTCCGCCACTTCCTTCCTTCCTTCCGCCACTTCCTTCCGCCACTTCCTTCCGCCACTTCCTTCCTTCCGCCACTTCCTTCCTTCCGCCACTTCCTTCCTTCCTTCCGCCACTTCCTTCCGCCACTTCCTTCCTTCCTTCCTTCCTTCCTTCCTTCCTTCCTTCCTTCCTTCCTTCCTTCCTTCCTTCCTTCCTTCCTTCCTTCCTTCCTTCCTTCCTTCCTTCCTTCCTTCCTTCCGCCACTTCCGCCACTTCCGCCACTTCCTTCCGCCACTTCCTTCCGCCACTTCCTTCCGCCACTTCCTTCCGCCACTTCCTTCCGCCACTTCCTTCCGCCACTTCCTTCCGCCACTTCCTTCCTTCCGCCACTTCCTTCCTTCCGCCACTTCCTTCCTTCCTTCCTTCCTTCCTTCCTTCCTTCCTTCCTTCCTTCCTTCCTTCCTTCCTTCCTTCCTTCCTTCCTTCCTTCCTTCCTTCCTTCCTTCCTTCCTTCCTTCCTTCCTTCCTTCCTTCCTTCCTTCCTTCCTTCCTTCCGCCACTTCCTTCCGCCACTTCCTTCCGCCACTTCCTTCCGCCACTTCCTTCCGCCACTTCCTTCCGCCACTTCCTTCCTTCCTTCCGCCACTTCCTTCCTTCCGCCACTTCCTTCCGCCACTTCCTTCCGCCACTTCCTTCCTTCCTTCCGCCACTTCCTTCCGCCACTTCCTTCCGCCACTTCCTTCCTTCCTTCCGCCACTTCCTTCCTTCCGCCACTTCCTTCCTTCCTTCCGCCACTTCCTTCCGCCACTTTCTTCCGCCACTTCCTTCCTTCCGCCACTTCCTTCCTTCCGCCACTTCCTTCCTTCCTTCCGCCACTTCCTTCCGCCACTTCCTTCCGCCACTTCCTTCCTTCCTTCCTTCCTTCCTTCCTTCCTTCCTTCCTTCCTTCCTTCCTTCCTTCCTTCCTTCCTTCCTTCCTTCCTTCCTTCCTTCCTTCCTTCCTTCCTTCCTTCCTTCCTTCCTTCCTTCCTTCCTTCCTTCCTTCCTTCCTTCCGCCACTTCCTTCCGCCACTTCCTTCCGCCACTTCCTTCCGCCACTTCCTTCCGCCACTTCCTTCCGCCACTTCCTTCCGCCACTTCCTTCCGCCACTTCCTTCCGCCACTTCCTTCCGCCACTTCCTTCCTTCCGCCACTTCCTTCCTTCCTTCCTTCCTTCCTTCCTTCCTTCCTTCCTTCCTTCCTTCCTTCCTTCCTTCCTTCCTTCCTTCCTTCCTTCCGCCACTTCCGCCACTTCCGCCACTTCCGCCACTTCCGCCACTTCCTTCCGCCACTTCCTTCCTTCCTTCCGCCACTTCCTTCCGCCACTTCCTTCCGCCACTTCCTTCCGCCACTTCCTTCCGCCACTTCCCCAGATGGCAGTGAGGTGGGTGACAGTGCCAACAGCTCACCCTGGGCAATAATGAGAGCCATTTAATGGAGCCTGAGTCAACAGGAACATGCTTCTCTTTCAACAAACAAACACTGTTATTCCCTCTCCTTGCTCTTCCCACTAGGAGCTTTCTGCTGAGGGAAATGATGCCTTAAGATTTTAGCTTTTGTAGTTTTCATATATTTGTAATCCTGCAATCCTTTAGTGCATAACTCCAAACTCCACACACAGTGTGAGCTGCTGTTTTCCCATTTTGGGCAGACACAACAATTCCACTCCAGGCCTGGCAATCAAGGACACCTCACTGCCTCAGGGCCTGAGAGATGGAAACAAATTGAGTTGGGGGGAGCAAACTTGGGGTCAATGACTTCATTACCTGAAGCTGGAATTAGAAGATTAACCCCCAATATGCAAATGGACCAAACTTATAAAGTGTGAAACCCATGACCCATCATCAATTTTGAGTGTAGCCCCTAGGGGGCTTTGTTTGCCCAAAATGTACCTGAATGCCCTTCATTAAAAATACCTCCTTTTTATTCCCTAATTTTGTCTGGCCTCTGTTTTTAGGTAGCCCCAAAAAGGTGTCAGGAATGGGTGAATCAGCATCTCAACAGAGAAGCATCTTTGATTTACCTCCTGATTAGGTACAATTGGCATAGTGGTGACACCAGCTCTTTCTGTCCCTCAGTCCTAACCCTGATCCCCATTCCCAGTCAAAGCATTATCCATCCATTCCAGTCTGAGAACCCAGTCTGAGCCAGCTGAACTAGTTTTCTTTATTTTTCTACCAGAAAACTGTTTTTCCCTGCTCTTTTTAAACTATCTGAAAGTAAAACCTACTGGACAAAGACACCACTTTATTTAAAAATAATTTATTTCCCCTGAAAATACCCCTTTCCCCATAATAATCCTTCAGTTCTGATTTAAAACCACCTTGCAAAGGTGAGGGGTTTTGTTTTTAATAAGAGCTAGAACTGCTGTACACAAGACAAAAAGCCTGTCCAGCTCATTCTTTAGCTGGAAATGTCATTGTTTCATGCAGACTCATGCATAAAAATTAACCCATACACTTTTTAAATGGGTCTGGGGGAAAAAGGCTCAGTTGTCTCTTATCTACCAGTGGAGTTCCCTATTTATATCAGTTGAACTGAGCCCGCTGCCATCCCATTATGATGCATTTCTTACCCCCAGAGGCCCAGAGCTGGGAATCTGTAGATTCTGGCACACAGGACATTCTCTGGCATTACTCAAAGCTGGGAACAATCTTCCATGGAGCTGAGTTCACGCCAAAGAAAATTCTGTCCCGCTTATCAGATTTGCTTAATAACACGGGCAAACCTTTACTGCAAGATTATTTGGAGCGATTTTTAAACATTCCTCCTCTGCAAATGGCTGGGTTTATGCTCCCCTCGTTCTGTTCAGGTCTGGATTCTCCCTTTGCCTGCAGTCTGCCTCTTGTCTGGCTCACTGAAGCAGCCAGATGGTGTAATTTGCAGGTACCTCCACAGCACTTACTTGTCTGACATGCCTGAACTGATTGAAACATGCACAGAAACCTTTGAAACCTCGTTGAAGTGGCCTGGAGAAAGCCCTGGAATGTGATAGATCTGGGAGGCAGAGCAGGTACATTCGCTGCTGGAGACTGCACAGCACAGAGCTGCAGGGGAAGGAGTTTGTGCCTGCACAGGTGGGCAGGGGATGAGGCTCTGTGGGTGCTGGGGATCTTTACAGGGCCACTTGGCAGTAAATAATTATGGTCTGGCTGCTCATGTAGTGTCTGTCCCTGCATTTATATGTAGATGTGTGTGTAGGTGTGTGTGTGTGCTAGTGAGTACATGATTCTATAGTTCTGTGATTATTTTGTGACTCCCCCATTCTTCTGTGTCTCCATGCTTTGTGTGTGGTTGTTGTTCATATATTTAGTCAAAAATCACAGAATTACAGAATGGTTTGGGCTGGGAGGGACCTTAAAGACCATCTAGGCCCACCCCTGACCCTTTCAGGGGCATTTTCACTGTGCCAGTTTTCTCCAAGCCCTGTCCAGCCTGGATTTGGATATTCCAGGGATCCAGGGGCAGCCACAGCCTCTCTGGGCTCCTGTGCCAGGGCCTCAGCATCCTCACAGGGAAGAAAATTTTTAAAAATATTTGCTCTCTTCTTGGGCTTCTCTTGCTTCTTTCTTTAGGAGTGTGCTGTCAGATGCCAGACAGTTCGGGGAAGGGGTCAGTGAGCTGGGACCAGTGGGTGATGAGACCCCTGGGAAGAGAATTTGGGAGTGGAACTTGCTGGAGACAGTTATGAAGAGCAGGGTGTAGAGAGAACTGGTCTAAAATGCCTCCTAACCCAAGGACAGCTGGCCCTCAATATCTGCACCAGCACTTTCCAGTGGAAGACATCTGCTGCCACTGAACAAAACCTCCCTTGGATCTATGTCCACGAGCAACAATATCTTTGCAGTCAGGGATTTGAGAAAATTAAACAAACACCTGCCAGGAACAGAACTGAATCAAGCACTGATTTAAATATGACAAGAAGAAGGGGGGAAAAAAGGCATTTTATTGATGGACTGAAAGAAAAATATCAAAACACAAAACCACCTTCACTTGGGGGTAGGAGGGGATGAGGAAGGGGACAAGAGGTGGGGAAAGAGAAGTGGCTGAGCTCTGTTGGTGTACAGGCAAGAGCCTGTCAGCACTTTGCAAGAAGGAGCTCCATCTTTCTTTCTTACGTGGCCTGACAGCTTTTCACAAGAGATTTATACAGGGACAGATCAGAATATCTGTCATAGCAAACCACCGTGGCCAAGAGAAATGAGGCCCTGTGAGCTGGGATCTCACACTTCTCAGGGCACAGAGATGCTGTCCTGGGCAGGGGACAACGGGGACAGTGGTGGGTGCTGAGGGTGCCTGGGCTGCACCAGCACCAGGAATGTGCTCTGGGGTTCACCTGGCCCTGTGCAGGTATGTGGAGCTCCCAGGGCTGTGTCCCTGCAGGCTGGGGAGCCTCCCCTGGTGATCAAAGCACAGAACCTGTCACTTCCAGGGTTCAATTCATCTCTTTCTAAGGCAGATGTCTGAAACAAGTCAGATGAATTGTGCTGTGGAATGGGTTGTTTCTCTTTCCCTGCTCCAGTGGGAGTTGAGGCAGCTGGCTGGGCTGAGGAGAGCTGTGCTTGAGCTGCTGAAAGCAAGAAGAGACAAATCACAGAACCAGAATCACACAGAACCAGAATCGCGCTTCCCTTGGCTCGGAAAGGACCTTAAAGATCATCTCATTCCAACGCCCCTACCATGTGCAGGGACACATTCCACTGGGCCAGGTTGCTCAAACCCCACCCTCAGTGTGCACACAGACCATCCACAGTGTTTGCCCTCATCCCCATGAGCCCATTCCTGGCTCCATCCCCATAGAATCCCTCAGCCACGGCAGGTAGGGCAGGAGATCACACATCTCCTGGGAAGGAGGTGCTGGAGAGATCTGCAAGGAGCAGGGACACAGCCAAGTGTGAGGAGTTTAGGCTCAGAGCAGCCAGACTTAGGGGGTTTTATTTGCCAGAAGGTTAAAAAGGAAAAGCCATGGAAGAGATGGCCATTTGTGCTGGGCAGTGACTCTGCAGTGACCAAGCCACGGGAGCATTTCACAAGGACAAAGGTTACTGAACAGCAGAGTATTAACATGGAAATGACAGACACTCATGTCAGAGCAGGGCCAGTGTGAGCCTTTCCAAGGCTGTTAGCACGGTGTGGAACCAGCCTCAGCTGTGGGACAGGATCTGCAGGCCCTGGGTGAGGGGCTGCCAGTCCCACTGCAGCACACCCTCTGTGCTAGGAGGGAAAAAGAGGGAAGGAAAAGCAGGAGTAGCTCAGAGCCCTGCTCTGTCAGTGCAGTGTTGCTTTGTTTTTAGTGAGAACTAGACACAAAACAAAATGGACATGAAATAAAATGACACAGACACTGGAATTTCTAGGGTAAAAAGAGGGGGTAAATAAATCCAACATTTATAGATTTCCAGAAGTGACAGTGGATTGGAGGATGACAGTGACATCTTTCCAATGATACTGGACAAATGAACAGTCCATCAAATTCCTCTTCTTCCATAAAATAATGGAAAACAATAAGTATTTACAGAAAAGCACATGAGGAAGTTTGTTGCAGACATCTTTTCATGGAAAATCCTTTCCTTAGGATTTTTCCTCCTGAGAAGCTGAAAGGCCTCGGGAACAAAATGTAAACAATGATTGTCTGCTGCTGTGGAATGCAACAGGTGCATCTGGGATTGGTCTCATGTGGTTGTTTCTAACTAATGGCCAATCACAGTCAGCTGGCTCAGACTCTCTGTCCGAGCCACAAGCCTTTGCAATTCATTCCTTTCCATTCTATTCTTAGCTAGCCTTCTGATGAAACCTTCTTTTCTATTCTTTTAGTATAGTTTTAATATAATGTATATCATAAAATAATAAATCAAGCCTTTTGAAACATGGAGTCAGATCCTCGTCTCTTCCCCAATCCAAGAACCCCTGTGACCACCGTCACAAAAGTTTGTTGCAAGAATGTAAACACCAGAAGGATCAGAAGAACTCCAAAGAACAGAGTGACAGTGCAGCTCCTGCAGACCCCAGCTGTGGTGTAAATTGAGATTCCACATGGATGCTGCTGCCTGCTTTCACTGCTCATTGGGTGCAATTTACTTGTCTCATCCGATTTGCGCCACGCACTCAGGTCTGGAGCATAAATATCCCAGCTCATATAACTATGAGAACATCTTCTGTCTCGCCTCTCTCACACTGGCTCAGAGTCACCAGGTTCAGAGGAAGTGATTTTAATATCAGTGATCTTCGCTCTCCCACCCAAAAAAGCAAAAGACCCAAAGCCCCACTGATTTCTCTGCTGAGGTCTCCCAGTCACACAAGTGGAGTTTTCCATTGGGATTTCATATTATCTTCTGATCTGAAGGGTTGAAGTGTGAATTGATACCTTGGCTTTGAGCACAGCCCCCCCTTCCTAGGGGTGAGTTCCAGCCTAAATGAACAGTTAGTGTGTGCATTAGGAATGCACTCCCCAAGCATGAATAAACCTTCTCAGGGAAATCCTTAACACCATACAATCTTCCAAACAACAGGTTGCTTTACCAGGATTAACAACCTGGAGGAGAAGGATTAATATAATTGCTACTCCTAACCAGAGATGTGGAAAATAATCACAATGAAGTTAACTAAAACATTTGAAAACTGTTAGGGATTTGAGGTGGTATTTTTTTTTTTTTCTAAATCTTTTAAATGTGTTTATTTTGTAAATCTCACAGGAAGTTCCCTCATGTCAAGCAGGATGTGCAAGCATTCATCTTCTCCTCCCTCTTCTTCAGAAAGGTTCTTAAGCTCAAATCAAACAACAGGGTAATTTTAGGGAGCAGCAACCCAACTGGCCTTCCTCCAGCTCTGTTTCATGTTTCATTTCATAAGAACAAAATAAGTTTGGTCAAGTGAAAGGAAAAGTCCACCTAATCCAGAATTAGGAGTTCAATAGTGGCCAAAAATTGCCACTAGGAAAGGCAGTGCAAACAGGGTGAGCACATGGCACTATTTCTCTCCCTATCCTGCTCAGCCTCCAGCTCAGGCACTGCCAGAGTTAGAGGTGTTATCTTCCAGTTTAATGCCCTTGATGGATTTTTTTTTTTTTTCCTTCCATGAAGCATCTAACAGCTTCACAAAATGCATGGTTAAGCTGTAAAACTCTCCTTTTTTTTTTTTTTTGTGAATGCCAGAAGTTTACATGGGTTCAAAAAGCAAAGTGTGAAACCACATTACATTTCTACCTTCTGGATGTGCTATCAAGCAAACACACCTTGACAGGGAAATCTCTTCCCAGGAGACATCATGACTTTGATACGTTGTTCTTTTTTTTATTTATTTTTTTTTCTTTCCTTTTTAAAATCCATTTCTGGAATAAACATGTTCCACAGCAAATCTTGCAAGGAAAGCGTTTTCCTGCAATCAGCAGCATTCCTGCTTGCAGCATTCCCCCAGCCCCTCTGTGAGAGGGCTCCACCTGACCAGATCAGATGCACCACGAGGTGTTTGCTCTGCTGCCCAGGAGTGGAGCATCAGGAGCCACAGGACTGTGACCAGCTGAATAATTCTGAACAAACACGTGGAAATAAACATCATCATCCTGACTGCATTAATCATGGTCACGCAGGAAACCTTCACCTGGATTTTGGTGAATTCAGAGCCCGTTTTCTTCATTATCTGTGATTCCCTGGTGATCCTGGGCAGCTGGAGCAGAGTCCACCCTCATGTATGACCCAGTGCAATGTCAAAGCACCCACTGAATGCCTCTGGCATGAATCTGCAGCCTGTGCTCTTTGCAAAGTGAGGTGGTGGTGAGGTCCTGTAGCATCTGAGGAGCCACAAACCTCCTAAACCAACCAAAATCCCCAAATCTCCGTTTCTTCAGCCTTTTCCACCCTACAGGTGTTTTCTTTTTTCCCTCTCACACTGCCAATAACCTGTGCATGCTCCAAAGGAACTGAAGAATAACCCCTTCACTTATGCAGGGAGGTTTTTAATTCCTACCAAACCTTCTCACTCTGGGGAACTTAACTTTGCTTTTCCCAGTTGAGAAAGAGAAAAGTACAGCACAGAAAGAGCCCTGGGGAGTCAAACTCGCTGCCCTCAAGAAGAAGAGTGCCCCATTATGCAGTGAGTACCATGGGCTCTTCCCAAAGCCTTCCCAGTGCCAGGATGAGTCTCTCTCCTTCCCTCCTCACTTTTGTGCATGTTTTCCAGGAATCTGAAGTGCTTTTGAAGCTGATTGTGTTCCAAGTCTCTCCAGGTCAGATCCCCATCCTCCTCTGTGGCTGTTAGAGCTGATGGTGGGCTCTGTCCCTCCAACCATGCTGCTGTTCTTCCCTTCCAGCCCCACCACATATTTCAGATGTCTTCATGCCCCATAAACAGCCCTCCTGCAGAAGGAGCTGGAACCATTTCAGCCTGGGCTGAGAGGAGACAGAGATGCCCCCTCAGGCAGAGTGAAAAGGGCCCAATGAATGCTGTGATGACAGCACAGTAAAATTCCCTGGGCTCTAAATATTTTATCATCATAAAATAAACATAGATCTTCTCATCATGAAATATACATTAAAAAATGTTTAAACGTGTTAATTATTAAACCAATATTGATTCATATTGGATGAAGCATTAACGGGTGGAGTTTGGAGGAGGAAAATTGGCAAATGTATTTAATGTCGAAAGAGCGCTTGCCACATATCAATATTCATCAGGTCTAACCACTAATAATCATAACAGTGACAGCACAGATTTATGGCTCCTCTGCATGAAGGCAAGTCTGTGCAGAGGGACAAACTGAAATATTAAGATGGGAGGCACAAAAAAATTGTCTGTTTTTTTTTTTTTTTTTTTTTTTTTTACTGCAGCTCATCATTGTGATTTTATGGATAAACTGAGGATTTGCGTAAAAGAGTCTGAGCAAACAGAGGGACGATTCTTGTGAGTTTATTTGAGAGCAGGTTACCAGAAGGATTTAGTTATCTGCACTTATAAAGCTTGGGCTAAAGGCATCTTCCTGTGCAGGTGCCACCAGAGTGCACAAGGAGTTAATGGTTGCTCCTGTGCCCTCTCTTTGGACATTTATTCAAAGAATCTTAAATGGATTTTCTGAAAGTCACAGAGTGGGAAATGCATCATGTGCCACCTTTAGCATTTGCAGGGTTGAAGGTGAAGCTTGAGTTGGGGAGTTTTATGGTTCAAGTCAGTTATTTTGATTTGGGGCTGTAAATATTCTCCCTAGAGGAGAATGCCCTGCTCACTGTGTCTGCAGGAATTCTTTTGCAGATTTTTTTTCCCACTGGAAGCTCTAGCTTTGATAATGCACTGAGATCACAGCACAGATAGGAAATAAAGCGACTGGGAACTGAAATTCCATTATTAAGGGAGACCTGCCAAAGGTCCTCATTTTGGTTTAGATTTAAATGTCCATCCCAACCACTCTAGGAGCAGGAATCCAGATGTGGATTCAGTCTGTCCAAGGACACTCTTGGCACTTTGTCTGGGTCTGTTTTTCATTTCCTTCCCCACCTACACTTTCTTCCCCTGATTTATTTCAATGTGAACAGGTACACCAGGACCTGAATCTCCAGCACTGTGTGACTATGTGAATTGAACAGCATTTTTACAATATGCTGGAACCCGAGAGAACTTCAGAATTGCAGGGAGTCCATTGTATTTAAAACATTTTCTTGTGAAGAGAGTCTATTTCCTTGGTCTTTAAACAAAAAAAGCACAATGAGGTTCAGTGACTGTTTCAAGGACTCCAGTTTAAATTCATTCAGTCTACAATTCAAAAAAGAAATTTGTTTTCTTAACAACCTCCTCTGCAAATGCAATGTGGTACCAGAGAGTTAACAGGTGCTCTGTCTTGCATGCCAAATTAATTTAATACTTTTTATTACTTTTTTTGTGTCTCTTTGCAGGACTGGTACAAGTTACAAATGCAAACACATAGAAACCTTCTCTCCTGAGGTGAGGTGGGGGTCACACAACTACTCATGGATAGAGTCACGTCAAGAAAAGCCAAATAAATTGGTTTTCCCCTTGCTAGAATTTGGTTTAAATGTCAGGGCTGGTACCTGAGTGAGCTGCTGGTGTATCCTGCAGATATGGAAGGGTATAAGAGGCTGCACAAGGATGGGAGAAAAAGGGTCAGATGAACCATTCTGCTGACCAAAACCAAGCCTGGAAACAGGGATCCTTAGGTCTTTCAGGTCCTCTCCTTTACCCACCAGCCTTTCTTGCCTTCAGAACAGATTTGTAATTCTTTTTCTCACTCCAGAATTTGTGCCAGTGGTGAACCCACCACACTCACTGGTGCATTGGCTGGGAAATCTCAAAAATTGGCAAAATCTCAAATTGATGAACCATAACCACTACAAATGGCAAATATCAGCCTTTTATTTGGGACAGGACATTTGAACACCAAAACCTTTAGCATCTGGCCTCTATAATTTTGTGTTGAACAACAGCTTTGCTGTCAGTGTTCATCTGCTGGAGTCATGCTTCCGAGCCTATGCATGGAGATGATACACTAAATTGTCCATTTAATTTCCACTTACTGGAAGACTCAGCATACATTAAAGAATATTTGACTATTAAAAGCATGTTTATGGACTCTAATATTGCTATCAGTGGTATGTGACTAATACAGAGTAAAGTGCATTTTGTCACAATCGGTTGATTTTGGAGTAATCTGTCACTGGCGAGCGTTAATCTGGGGGTTCTCTTCCTAATGCAGCTCCAAAAGATGTCTCTGGAGGGATTCCTGCTCTGCTTGTGCCATGCACAACATCCTGGCTCAACATCCTTGCATGAAACTCATCCTGTGTGGAGTGAAAGCCAAATTAATCTTTAAAAGTTTCACTATTGGCCAGATTGACTAACAAAATCACCCTCTTTGGATGTGCAAATTAATGAGAATTCCTTTATCCATCTACTCCACCACACAGTCCTATCCATAAACTTTTGTACTGATTGACCACTTGTAGTCAAATGTGACACAGGGATTAACAGCCTCAAAAATATAAAGTTCTCACAAGTTTCATGAAGAAGTTGATTCTGCTGGAGCTCCTAAGTAATTGCACACCCAGGGATTCAAACATGGGATACCTGTGCATGGAAAGCAAACTTCATTTCCATGGAGCACAGAAGTAGCTGGCATCTTGATGGGATGTTCTCCCACTGGGAAACACCCATTTCTTAAAATCAAAATGTGTTACAGTAACAAATGCTGATTTAAGTAAAATTTCAGTTGAAGGCAGCCGTTTAGCTTGTGATAATAAGATATTTTATTTCTTTGAATCTTATAGAATTTTCTTCCCCTTAATGTATATGAATACCCTCATACAAAAAAAAAACCTAAACAATAGAAAACAAACAAGTGTGGGAAGAGTGTTGGAGGTTCAGAAAATGCTGTTTTCTTCAGAATTTTCACATGGGAAAATATTGGACTTTTGGGGGAGAAAAAAAAAAAAAGTGAAAAACCTGGAAAATGTGCTGAAAGACAAATTGATGTTTTACAACAGACTAAGGGCTGGATTTGTTCATACTGGGCATTTCCAGAGAACTGGGATTTCTAGGACCCGGCTTCCAGTGTCTGTCCGGTTTGGTGGTGACAAATCCTTTTGCGCGGTCTCAGAGCACAGCACGGCGTGGCACAGCAGCAGTGGGTGTGCTGTGTGCCCGGCCCCAGCTGCAATCACTGCAGAAACGAGCCCTGGCAGGCGCCGCTCACATGCCAGGCTCGCTCCTGAGCTGGGAAATAATGGCTCGGGACTCGCTTTGCAAATGCAGCTGCCTCCTGGGCCCAACAGCCACACAATTGTGTGGGGTGCAATTAGGAGGTCATAGAAATGCTGTCACTGATGGCGTTCTGGCTGCCTCTGGAAAATGTTCTCAACACATGGCTAATAAGTAGGTTTCTTTGATACCACTTTGATAGTTAGGGACAGCAGGAGGAAAACATCAGAAGACCAAGCTTGGTGCTATTATCCTTTTTAACTTTGCTTAGCAAATGATTCTGAAGTGCTCAACACAATCACTCCCCCTTTTAAGCACAGGTTTTTCCACTCCTCTTCCTTTACTAGGGTCTAATTTTAAGGGAGCACTTTGGGATTTTAATAACAGAATTATACACTTTGCCCACAGGTCTTTAATCTCTCGATGTTTATCCCATCAGCTGCGTCTCTGGCGAGCCTTTATTCCTGGGATGTTTGTCTATTAAATTAACAGTATTTCAGAAGAAGATAAGCCATTTGCAAGCAGTAAATCACAAGGCAGCAGCATCCACTTAGTTCTCTGGCTGTTGCATCACTCAGTACATTATACACTGTTCTATATACTCAGTATATCACCGAGTTCTTCATCTTCCCTGCCACCCCCGCCCTCCGCCCCCACGCTGTCTGCAAAATGCACAAACCTCTCTGAGGAGGCGAATCCAAGGAGAAGGGAGACAGATGAGATCCGTGCAAGCAGCAAACCGGGAAAGGCTTCGGATGGCTCTGCTGGGTTTTTGGCTGGGTTGCCCGTGGAGGAGAGGGTAGAGCAGAGCCCTCCACATCTGAGCATCTCGGAGCGTGCCAAAAGCAGTGACTAACCCTGCCCAGCACAGAGCAGACAGGGGCTGCCCACCCACTGCTGCGGCGAAACCACCCCAGGATGGAGGCAGCCCACACTCAGCAGCGCCTGGAGAACTTCTGTGGTGCTGCATGACCAGAAGGAGATGGATATGTCACACTGTGAAGGGGGAGACTTGGCTGGAAGGTGGCCAAGAAAGTGGAAGTCATATTTCTGTTTGTGCACGAAGTAGAAATGAGAGTGAGTCTTGAATGGCTTTGTCTGTCTTAATACTTGGCCTTAATTGAAGGGGTCCTTCCTCAAGAAGGCAACCTGCAGAGGGTGTTTGGAGATCTTTACAGGGCTCAGTGCTCTGTAACAGAATCATCAGCACTGAGAAATGTTCATTTTTGCTCCTCGGATTGTGCCCATCCAGCAAATGGAGCGGGTTTGGTTTCATTTAAACGCTGAGAAGTGCCAGGTCCCTGCAGAAAGCAGGCATGGTGCATCTGCAAGCAGATGGGAAACATCTCCATGTAAGCATTTATGAGATGCCTAACATAGTTTTCCTCTCACAAAAAGAAGCAAACAGATGAAAATCTAAATGTTAAGGGCAGTGTGAACCAATAATCTGGGGGAAAAACTCAGAACAAGTTGTACAAAGCAATCTGTTGCAACAACTTCTCTTTTATCTCCCCATTGACTTCTTGCTTCCTACCCTTCCTGCTATCACCTTTTACAGTATAACCATGCAGACATTTGATACCAAAACTCTCCTTAAGCCAAATCAGACTAGAAACAGCAAATTCCAGCCATTCTCCATGACATAACACCATGGGAATTTTGTCTTCCTGCCCTCCTTGAATTAGCAGATTAAAAAAAAAAAAAATTCAAATGAAAAATTCCTTGTTTTTTTTACAGGTGCATGCCCTCTTTTCAGCACCCAGGCACCACATCTTGGCTAGTCACACTCTTGATTTGACAGATTTTAAATCCCAAAGGTTTCAGCAAGTCACTGGGTGCACTTTCCCCCCTGGAG
This sequence comes from Melospiza melodia melodia, assembly GCF_035770615.1. Taxonomy (NCBI): domain Eukaryota; kingdom Metazoa; phylum Chordata; class Aves; order Passeriformes; family Passerellidae; genus Melospiza; species Melospiza melodia. The sequence continues at coordinate 6,746,366 of NC_086215.1, forward strand.
AGGGGAGGATATTTGGGTTCTCCTGGTTATCTGCATGATAAGGAAGGTGTATGATAAGTCACGGTAATCCCTCCCAGCTCTCTGGCAGCTGGGCTGTGATACCCTGGACACAGTGGATAACACAGAGCTGCCCTACCTGGAAAACAGGGTATGAGGAGTGCTAAGAGTAGAACCATAGAATTATTTAGGTTGGAAAAGAACTCTGAGATCATCAAATCCAATAACAGACAGATCCTTTTTCCTGGCTGGGGAGGAAGTACAAAATACAAAGTGTATTTTTTATTGAATTTTTTATCGAATCTGGAGCAAAGTTGATACCTTTCAGCATTGCCCCAAGTTATTTTGGGTGAGGGACTCTCATTTTCAGCTTCCTTTTCAGGGCTTTGGAGATTCAGCCTTGTTCTCCTCACCCCAGGCCTATTCCCCAACAACACTCTTTCCAAATCAGCCTCTGTCATTTGGTTTGTTTGTTTGTTTGTTTGTCTCTCTTCCTCTCTTGCTTTTTGAAATTTGTTTTTGGATCACATAAATCTTCCTTATGGAAATATTTGTGCACTTGGCACATTTCCAAGGAATGTTTAGACTTTAATAAAGCAAATTTTGTGAGGTGTTTTTTTTTTCTATTTTTCTTTCCAGGGGGAGAAGTTTGTCATGAATTTTTTTATTTTAAATGGCTTTCCTCCATGAATCTTGGCAGCTTAGGAGTCCCCTCCAGTAGGATGTAATTGGAAGTAGCTGCTCCCTGTGATAGCCTGGCTTTCAGAGAGTGGCCTCCAGTTCAGTAGCTGCAAATAACTGTGGGCAATTCTGCCTGTGCTTAATTGCAACAAGGTTGTTTCCTCCAATTTTGAAGTCTTTCATTTTCAGGCAAAACCAGAGCTGAATGCTCATGTGTCCTCCTCTAAAACCCCTTTATAATAAGTGTTAAGAAAATATTTTCTGCCACTGCTGACAGTTTTTCCCTCAGAAGAAAAGAGGAGACTGGAGGAGAAGACTGGAAGGAAGAGAAGACTGGAGGAGATCCAGATGTTGCTGGAAACATCTGGTGATGTGGTCAGCAGAAGAAAGACTTGATAAAGCTGATTGATAAAGTACTGCCACAGCCCCAGAGTAAACATACAGCTCATTGATTATTCCCTCTTACTCTTGGTAAATCTTTCGAGCTGGGTTAATTTTGGTTTTAGGAATTGTAATGCCACAAAGGAACACAACTGGTGTTCCAAGTCAATCCCACTTGTCCAAAGGAGGCTCAGCCCTGATAGTGCAGCACCCACAGGGTGTTCTCAGCCTGGCCTTTAAACTCTCATGATTCCACAAACCTCCTGGGCTGTTTTTTCTTGGTCGTGCCAGAAGGGCAATCTAAACGTCCTCTATAGCACAAGTTTATCTTTGAGCCTCTCCCAAATTAAACTGTCTCAACTTTAGCAGAGCACAGAGGAACCTCAGATCCTCGATCTCCTGGCAGCACCAGCTGTCAGCCCACAGAAACCTTTGCAGGGATAGGAATAGCCTGGGTGCTGTCCTGAAATTCCTCGAAAAAGCTTTTCCCAGGAAACTGAACTTTCCTGTGCTCCTCCATCTGTGCCTGCTGGAGCCCCACTTGGCTCCTGGCATCCCGCAAATGCATCAATAGGAGACAAAACCATCAAGAAACCAGCAGAGATCCCTTCAAAATGTAGACAAAGCAGAGCAGTGAGACACTTGAGGCCGCATTCTGAATTGCTGTAAATCAGTGGAACTCACAGATTTCAACCCAGCTCTGCCAGGCTGCTCCAACTGAGGATTTGGTTCTCCATCATTAACTCCTCCAGCATGGCACAGCCAGCTTTTGGAGGCTTTGAATGACTTCCTGCTTGGAGTTTACAGCTGTTCCAGCAAGGCTTTGGTTTATCCCTTTAATTTGTCATTAGCCTGTGTAAACAAAAAGAACAAAACAAAAAGGACTGGGAAAAAAGAAACCCAAACAGATGCAATCACTTTTCCTCCACTTCAGGCAGACTTTAGGGAAGAAGCATTGCTCAAGTGGGGATCTACTGGGACATGTTTCCTGGTTGGGATAAAGATGTTGGTTGAGATCTAAGGCTGGAAGAATCTTGGTTCAGATTAATGAAAAAAATAAAATAAAATAAGACTCTAACTTCTACTCAAGAGTCTTCTTTTTTTCATTAAAATAACATTTCATTCTTCATTTCAGAATTGAATTTCAGTTCAGAATGTTTTTTCCAATAATTTTGAATCCTCCTGGAATCAGATGCAGATGTTCTGAAATACAAGCAACAAAGCTAATTCTGACAGCATTTCTGAAGGATAAGGGAAGAAAAAAATGACGAACATTTGGAAGAAATCCTGTTCTCCTGATGTTGTCCATCCATTTTGGCAAACTATTATGGACTAGAAGCTCAGAAGAACCTCAGGTACCCCACGGGAGCAGATGAGTCCTCACTCAACCACAGCTTGCAAACTTCACATTGTAGTTGAGCCTGGACCACATCATGCCCTTTTTGCCCTTCAGACTGATTTTCCACACTAGGGAGATGGAATAGAACTCACAGAGATGGTTGGATGGTTGGTAGAATTTTTAAAAAACACATATGGAAGTTAAATAAACAGGGAAATAAGTGGTCCAAATGATTTTCTATTCTGCAAGCCCTCCTGTGAACCACCAAAGACATTATTTTCTTTACCACATGAAATCTTTTGTAAAGCTGGCTTGACCATGCCAAGGGTCGCACAACAGTTAAGAATGAAACCCCAAGACACTCAGATCAGAAAAGAAAAAATACATCCTAAAATGCTTTGTACTGATTTTGTTTCTGGTAATAGCACAGACACAATAAAAGGTTTTCACTGGGTGGAAGCCAACCAGGATCAATCCTCTGACCAGGAGCAGCAGCCTCAGAACTTTACCCCCCAAAGCTAATGAAAAGGCAGCTTCCCTGTGCTTTTGGAAAGAATACCTTGTGCCCTGCCACAGCCTTAGCTGGTGGCCTGTAAACCCTGCACAGGACTTAATTCTGCCATTTCTGGTACTTATCCTGTTGTCCTCAATACAGAGCTTGTCAGAGCAATAAAATATATATATTTTCTGTCCTGTGGAACAGCTTTATACACTTTTTTTTCCATAGGTAACCTTGGAATGTAGACTTTTGAGGAGCAGGCAGATGACTGTGTACATTTATATACCAGCCCACATATCCCAGTGCACGTCTGTGATAGTGTTCACAGAGGTTCTTAGGTGAGAGAAGAAACGAGAATGTTGACTCCATGTTTCAGAAGGCTTGATTTATTATTTTATTCTATATATTACATGAAAAATATACTAAAAGAATAAAAGAAAAGGTTCTCCTCAGAATAGAATAGAAAAGAATGATAACAAAAGTCTGTGGCTCAGACAGAGAGTCCAAGCCAGCTGGATTGTGATTGGCCATTAATTAGAAACATTCAACATGAGCCAATCACAGATGCACCTGTTGCATTCCCCAGCAGCAGATAATCAATGTTTACATTTTGTTCCTGAGGCCTCCCAGCTTCTCAGGAGGAAAAATCCTAAGGGAAGGATTTTCCTGAAAAGATGTCTGCGACACAGGTCTAGCACACATTCCTTTGTAAAGGAGTGTTTTCCCAAATGCAGCATCAGGGAATCTGCCCTTATGGATGGAACCTTGGTGGATTCTCTGTGTGCTGATCACCCTGACAGAGGGCACAGCAGCAATTCCGGCTGTGCTGCCCAGCAGGACAAGGAGAGCAGCTGGACAGGGCACACCAGCAAAGGAAATAAAGTGAATCTTCCTCAGGCTGCTCCTCAGGGCTTCCAGTACAGAATGAGAGTGGAGACCTGGCAACTGCTCCCACAACAAGACAGAAAACAGGGAAGAAGAAACTTGATGAGAACAAAATCCCCCCCAGGGCCGACATAAACTGTTCTGCTGATCTGATGGAGGAGATGAGCCACGTTTCAAGTGTCCAAAGGGGGGTTTGGACCACAAAATTACAGAACACCTGGTGACATCAAGATGGGATCTCTTTTACTCCAGACCTGCTGCTCACAGTGTCCATGAGTCACTTTAAATAGTCCAGGCTGAATTCTCTATTTTGACATTTTTTAACTCATGCCTAGGTATTGTTACCCATGTGTAGGGTTGAACACTGTCCTTTTTATATTTGAATCATGTACCCAAAGAAAACACTCAATTATCTTTTAGTACAACATAAACTGGGCCAACATAAACTGTTCTGCTGATCTGATGGAGGAGATGAGCCACGTTTCAAGTGGCTAAAGGGGCATTTGGACCACAAAATTACAGAACACTTGGTGGCATCAAGATGGGATCTCTTTTAATCCAGACCTGCTGCTCACAGTGTCCATGAGTCACTTTTAATACCACAGAATGAATTCTCTATTTTACTTTTGATCTTTTAAAACTCATTTTGACATTTTAACTCATGCCTAGGTTTTGTTACCCACGTGTAGGGTTGAACACTGTCCTTTTTATATTTGAAACATGTACCCAAACAAAACACTCAATTTTCTTTTAGTACCAGTTCCTGAATTGAAAAATTCCAGGCCACAAAGCAGCACCACTCCTTCTGTCCCAGATGGTGACTGCTCTTATTTTATGGGATTAACACAATGATAAAAACCTCTTCCACTTCTGGATTTGTGCAGTGATCCCACATCAGTGACAGAGCAGAGAGAGACAACTTGATATCTGAGACAGGACCAAAACTCAAGATGTTCTTGTTGGATGAACAGCCTAAATCTGAGCTGAGCTTTCAGCATTGCATCCAGATCAGGGAAAAATTACCCTGGAAATTTCACAGGCTTCCTTTATGGGTTTTCCATATTTCTAGCTGTCAACTACATTTAAAATATGACATCAGACTGTCTCATCTCATAATAGCCTGCTGCTTCTTTCTTTCAGCAGCAAAAGAATGAAACAAGCAAAGAACAAGCCAGAAACTGTAAAACAAAAATTACTACTAGATTAATAATATTCTTGTTAATTATTGTAATACAACTCCATGTAGGAACCCTTGCATGACCTTGTTTTAGGCCATGCTCAAGGTGAGAAAGCAGGTGGCAAAATCATTTTCCATCTTAACAAATTTGCCCATTCCCTGTTTGCAGCACACATCAACCTGGCCCTTTGATCTGGTACATGATACTCTGCTTCCCTGGAGAATTTGGGGCCAGATGCTTCAACACAAAGTAGCTCCATTGAATCTCTATTGCCTTCCACAGGGCATCACAAATTTAAATTGGCTGAAGACTTTGCTCTTGAGAGTGGAGTGGACCAGGGGAAAATTATACATTTTATCTAATTCTGCAGCAAAATGCCAAAACAGAAGTAGAAATGGTTTTTCCCCAGAATGATGACAGCCCTTCAAGCAGCAGGAAGAAAAAACCACAACAGCTCAAGTGTTAAAGCCCACAAAATTTGTACTCTTGGGAAGAGTAGGAGGAACCAATGGGTTAATTTTGATGTCCACTCCTGCCCAACAGTTTGTTTTAATCTGAAAGCTGAGGAGCAAGGTGTTCTACCCCATGCTTGAGACAGCTGGACTCATTCGATGTGCGATACATCCATGAGCATCACTGACCTTCTCAGGAACTGAAGTCCTGTGGAGGCAGAGACTCTTTGGGAGCAAGGACAGAGTGATTTCCCCTCTCAGGGTGTGAAGGACACACTTCACCATGTCCCCCAGCTCCAGAGCCACCAGAAGAGACACTCATGTCTGTGACGGTGTTCACAGGGGTCTGAGGATGAGGGAAGAGACGAGGATCTGAGTCCATGTTTCAGAAGGCTGATTTATTATTTTATGATATGTATTGCATTAAAACTATACTAAAAGAATAGAAGAAAAGGATCTCATCAGAGACTAGCTAAGCTAAGAATAGAAAGGAATGAATAACAAAGGTTTGTGGCTCGGACAGCGAGCCCAATCTGGGCTGTGATTGGCCATTAATTCCAAATATCCACTTGAGACCAATCAAAGATCCACCTGTTGCATTCCACAGCAGCAGCAGATAATCATTGTTTACATTTTGTTCCTGAGGCCTCTCAGCTTCTCAGGAGGAAAAAATCCTAAGGAAAGAATTTTTCATAAAAGTTGTCTGCGACACATGCTCCACTTGCTGTCGAGCATCCTGGTGGACATGGTTCCTCAGACCACTTGAAGGTTTCTTTACCATGATCCCTCATCCTCTCCTCTCCAGCTGTGTTCTCTCTCTCTCCTGCTTTGCTCATTGCTCCTTCAGACCAAAGTGTCAGGCTGGGACTCATGAAGGCACATTTGACTGGCTGTGCTCATTTTCCAAGGGCAGCTCCCACCTGGAGCTCAGCTGTGTGGAGGGAGGGAGGCTGTGCACTCCCGCATCCTTACAGCACATCCACAAAGGACCCAGGAGTGCTGCCTGGGTTTCTGGGGGTATTTACATGTCAGCATTCCCAGTTTTATCCAGGTAATTAAGTAGTTTTTATCCACGGGTTTGTGTTTCTGCATCTCACAGATGGGTTTGCTCCGCCTGTGTGTTCGTGGAGACGCATCTTTTCTTACATCTGCATTAACACGCAGAAGCTTTGTTTTAACAGCCAGTCTGCTCAGGAGAAGATCTGTAAGCATTTCTGGCTGAACAAACAGCCAGCCCAGCGTTGGTTTGGTCCCATATCCATCATTCCATGCAGCCTGGGGTGGGTTGCTCCCATCCCCACGCTGTCACTGCCTGCGTTTTGCTGCGCTGCCTGGGATGTGTGGGTTCCAGCCCATCTGTGTGGATCACAGCTGTGCACTGAGCAGTTTTCCAAGTGCAGACAGCGCTGAAATGGCTCAGGGCTGATCCTCAGTGCACCTCCAGCAGCTCCAGCACAGCTTTATAGATGTCCTTTGAGTCAGCAAGCAGCTCAGCCCCTTCTTTCCCTGCAGAGCTCGGGCTTGGCCCATGTTTTCATCCACTAAAGGGGCACAGAACCATTGAAACTTCTAGGCTGCCAAAGACCTTTCAAATCTTTGAGTCCAACCCAGCACTGCCAGGGCAGTGACTAAACCACAGAATCACAGGATCATTCATGTTTGCAAAGACCTCCAATGTCCTCAACTTCAATCTTCCAGCTAATACCACCATGCCCACTAAACCTTACCATGAAGTGCCACATCTACTCAATTTCTGAACACTTTCAGGGATGGTGATTCCACACCTTCCAATGCTTAACCACTCCTTCATTTAAGAAATGTTTGCCAATATTCAACCTGAACCTCTTGTAGTGTAACTTTAGGCCATTTCCCTTGTACTATCACGAGTTGCTTGGAAGAACTGTTAGTGTTCAGAAACACATAATCACAGAATGATTACATGCAGGTGTTTTTATTGAAGAGCTCTGGGTGTCAGGGGTACAGACAAATTTGAGTCCTCCATGGGTTTGGGATGAACACATTTTTATACCCTTATCATTATATAACTACATATTAATTATTAAACTTATATTGTTCTACTGTATACATTGATCTCATCCAAGCATGGATTTTGAATCTCCACGAAACCCCCCAAACATCATTTCTCACGATTCCTGTTGCAATTAAACAATAATCATACCCAATTCCCAAACAATCATTACATTTAACAGTCATATGATGTATCATATAACAATCATATAATTAATCATATAGCCATCATATCATTTATCATAGTCATTAAATGATTATACAGGTGCAGTTTTGCATGATCCAGTAAAGCTCAACATTTTCCCAGAGCCTACCAGGACCAACCTTTCTTTCCAACTCCCCAGAATATCCCATGATTTTAGAAACATTTTATCCCTATACAATCAGAACCACATCAACAGATCTTTTAAATCCTTCAGGGATGGTGACTCCACCTGGGCAGCTGTGCCAGGGCTGGACAAACATCTGCCGACAGCTGGGCTGGTGTGGAAGTCACAGCAAGGGACTGGGGTGTGCCTAAAGGCACTGAGGAATTCCTGTTGCCCTTCAGGGATGCTGGGATGGGCGGGCGAGGGTTCCAGCAGCATTCCCGGCTCGGGGACACCGCGCCACGGCTGCGCTCACCCCTGAGCGTGGGAATGCACTTCCCTCTAGTGGGGAAAAGCTCTGCCGAGCCCGGCGCTCTCCGCAGCTGCAGAAGGGTTTGTGCGGCTCCGGCAGCGCTCGGGTCACAGGTGAGCTCCCAGCGGAGCGCATCAGAGCCCGCCGTGCCGTGCCGTGCCGTGCCGTGCCGTGCCGTGCCGTGCCGTGCCGTGCCGTGCCGTGCCAGGGCTGGCTCGGCTCTGCGGGGGCAGCGCCGTGTCCCGCCCGTGTCCCTGTGTGACATCCCCCGGTGCCACCGCAGAGCCGCGGGGATGGGATGGGATGGGATGGGATGGGATGGATGGGATGGGATGGGATGGGATGGGATGGGATGGGATGGGATGGGATGGGATGGGATGGGATGGGATGGGATGGGATGGGATGGGATGGGATGGGATGGGATGGGATGTGCCTCTGCATCCTGCCCCGGAGCTCCACACAGAACACAGCTCATTCCTGCAATTCTGCCCAGCTCATTCCTTCACATCTGCCCAGCTCATTCCCCCAATCCTGCCCAGCTCATTCCCTCAATTCTGCCCAGCTCATTCCTTCAAACTTGCCCACCTCATTCCTTCAATTATTCCCAGCTCATTCCCTCAGTTCTCCCCGAGGAGCAAATTCCCAAAATGCTGTTTTCATAGAGGATTCCGGGACAGTTTTGATCTAGAAAGATCAAAACAAGCTTATTGAAAAATTCCATTTCATAATGTCAAAAAATGCTTCGTTTTGAGAATGTCAGCACACTGCAATCTAAATGTTTAATCAAGTGACATGCATGTGTGGAATGTTGCTGTTATTTTAATTCAATTTTAGGGGTTATTGTTCCCCCCCTAATATTTTCCTTAATGTGAAATAAAATCAAATAAGAGGGCAAAAATGTCAAATCAAAAGATTTTCTTTTTGATTGCAAATTGTTTCAACACTGTAAGTGCCTCTAGGTTTGAAAACATTTTTAAACACTTTTTAATCAAACTGTTCTTTGAAAAGAAAATTTGAAGGCGCCGTAAGCTTGACACAACTCCATTGCTGTGTTCCTCTCAGCTGGTTCCACGGGGTCATGCCTTTCTATCTGGGTTGAATTAAAATCTCATGTTTCCTGGCTCCCAAATTACTGAGCTTGATAGGCCATCATGTTTGGAAGATTTAATCAGGAGACGAGGAGTCCTCCTTCCCCCGGTTCCTGGTTCCTCCGCTGCTCTCAGAGAGAGGGAGGTGGGAGTAATGAATGCTGATTGAACCTCGGCTGGGAATGAGTCAAGGGAAGGGAAAAAAAAAAAAAAAAACAAAAAAAAAGCAAGCCCCATCACTCTTGTGTGATTCAATTACCTCCTGGAACTTTTATTCTCGTGGGGATTTATTCATATGATGGTGATGAGTTCCATTTGTGAGGCAATGGGAGGGACAGGGATGGCACCCTCGTGATGCAGCACTGGGAGGGAGTGGATGAAAATCCTTCTCCTTGAGGTGCCCAGAGGGGCTCAGGCAAAGGGAAGGGACCAAGGACACTCAAGGAACCTGGCCAGAAAGCAGTGACAAGCACAGGGGTCTCAGGGATGCAGGAGCAGCCAGAGGAGCAGCGGGAAGGAGACAAGGCCAGGGATGTCAGTGCCATTTTCAGCTGCTCATTTTAATCTCCTGCATACAACGCCTGGTCAAAATAATGTCAGATTTGTGTCAAATTTTATTGCAAATCAAAACTTAATCCTGGCCTGGAGAAGAAGAGATGAGCAGAGAGACAGGTTCTAATACCTTAATTTAAGAAACAAGGCAGAGTTGTTTTCTTAAATCAGTGTCTTTAGGAATGCTGAGTGATAGATGTGGGGCTCTTCCCCTGCTATTCTTTCCAATTTAAACATAGAAAGAAGTGGTTGGAGTAAAAATCTGGTTTTCCTCCCCCTTTAATATCTTCTTTTTGCTAAATAAAATTTTATTGGATTTCTAAAGTGGTTTTATTTATGTTAATCTCTAGTTCTTCATCATCACAAATTTAAACTGCCAACCCTCTTTAATTATTGGAAAAAAGTCCTCTTTTGCTTAATCAGTTGAAGAAGGGTTTCTCCTCACAGTCACTGTCCAAACATCATCACTGGGAAATACTCCATCCCTTGGAGTAGAGCAGGCAGAGCTGATTTCCTGAAATCTTAACACTTGTTTTTGTTATACATCAAAATTCAAATGCAAAATTACCCCCAGATCAAAATTGTCAAAATATTATCAGGAAGCATCATGATGTTTGATTTTTATTAACATCTTCAATTCCAACACTGTTGAGCCATTATGATGAGAAGTGAACATAGCAGAAAGCATCAAATAATATTTGTTCATTGTTTCAACATAAGCCATGTGTTTAAAGAGTGTGACTTCAACAATATCATCAAAATGAACATTTCCACCACAGCCAAAGGAAAAAAAAAATCCCACTTTAACGAAATGAAAAGCAAAACTCTGTGTTTGTATTTTCTTCTGCTGGAAATGGGATGGAAATTGAAACATTACTCAGGCACGCTTTTGTGTCGAAAGAATTATCTTTTTTGTTTTAATGGAACAATGGGGGAGAACAGGGTTTGTTTTGATTGTAAACTAAACCTGTTTTTTTAAACCTGCAATAATCCTGTGGAGGTTATGCACAGTGGGCAGGGGATGGGGAGCCCCGGTTTGGCTCTGTCTCTGCCCTCTCCTGCCCCACTGTCTGCTCCAGCCACAGAGCTTGCTTCTTGTTCTCCAACTTGTTGGATTCAATCAAAGACTGACTCACCAAAATGCACAACAAAAGGTTTGTGAGTTCCTTCCCTGGAAAAGAAGGCTGGCCCCGGGAAGAGAGACCAAGGTGATGAGGTGAATAAACAGGGAGGAGCAATGAGTCTGCTCCAATTGACACAGGAAAAATGGAACAGGAAAAACTTGACCTTAAAACAACGCCTTTAAAAACGTGCTGTGTTTCAGCAGTGGAAAAGTAAAGTTTTCTGGACACATTCAAGAAAATGGTGCTGAGCAGAGGGAACACCATTTGGGGGAGCAGAGACTTTGTCCTCTCAGGGAGGAAAGAAAATGTTTCAGGTCACTGGTGGTGCATTGGGACACCTCAGCCTTGCCAAGAATATCTACACTTTAAAGTTCAACACAGAGCCAAATTGCATGAAAATAGCAAATGTTTAAAAATTCTCTGGGGAGCTAAGGCATTAAAAAAACCCAATAAACCCCCTCACAAATGTAAATAATATATCTGAGGTTGGATGGATGGATTATTTTCACACAAAGCTTTGTTTCTATTCTTCAATCAGCAAAATGGTAGAAGGAGACAAAGAAGGAGAAGGAAGAAGAAAAGGAAGGAGAAGAAAGAAGAAAGAAGAAAGAAGAAAGAAGACAAAGAAGAAGAAGAAGAGGAAGAAGAGGAAGAAGAAGAAGAAAAAGAAGAAGAAGAAGAAGAGCAGCAACCACAAAATAAGTATGTACAGTATTTAAATTTATAATATAATAATAACACAATTCAAATTTTCAAAAACTCTAACATAAATGTGACAGTGAAAACACTGCAAGAGTTGGTTTGACATGGTTAAATTATCCCAATTTTCCATACTAGGTTCTGTTTCCAAAACAACACTTTAGCAAAGAAACTTAACTTGAGAGAAGCTTTCAACTTAAACCAAGATTCAGCAAGCCTGGTTTTGTCCTCCTCTGTCTGGATGAGCAATAAGGAGGCACCACCTGACCAAGATCACCTGATGCTTCAGGATTCTATCCCAGGGAGCTCAGGAGCATCAGGCTCAGCCCTTCTCGGGTTATTTGGGAGGAGGAGTGCTCAGTGGGGAAGCACATTTCCATTTCAAGTGACCAGCTCAAGGCCAAAATCAAAGAGTTGTGACCAGCAGGTGGAAGCTGGATGGTGACAAAGGAACCAGCAGGAAAGGTGAGAGGAGAATCCAAAGAGTGAAATGGAAAAATAATAATAATAAAAACCTTCCAAAATTTGAAAGGAAAATGGAAATTAGTGTGAAAGAAAGGAAAAAAAAAACCAAACCAAAAAAAAAAAAAAACAGCCTGTCCTGGCTGTTGTCAGTGCTGGAGACTGATCCCCACATCCCTGTCTCTGAAAAGGCAAATCCTGCCCCTCATTAAAGTACCAAGTGCCCAAATAAGAATTTGATGCCAGCAAAGTCATCACAAGTTGTTCTTTTTATTATTATTTCAAATGAAGGAAACATCTATAAAGGCAAAACTTTATTTTTTTACTGCTCTTACTATTATTATCTTTTTTTTTTTTTTTTGGTTAGGGTTGTTGTTCTCCTGAGGGTTTTTATTAGCATTGTTATTATGCACAAACAGAACTGCCAGGGGAGAGTGTGAGCAATTCTCTCAGAACTGCAGATGAAAGTAATGGGCTTCTTAAATTCTTTATTTACATTATTGAACACAGGGAGAACAGACAGTGCCAGGCAGTCGTGTTCACATTTTAAAAGGACAGCTTGTCTATCCCTTCAATATTAACCAGAGGGCTCTCAGATCACTCCTGGCTGAGATGTCTTCCCTTGGCACCTTCAGGGATGGAGAACAGGTCATTCCCAGCTGGATCCCAGGGCAGAAAGAGCATTTCATCTCTTTTGCCTGGGGACACCTTGTCTCTGAAGTTTTTTGGGCCTCAATTTCAATATCAGCAGCTTTCCTGGAGATCAGGAACAGGGAAAGAGGTTGTACATGACTCACTTCCTTTTTTTCTCCATCTTCCTCCATCCTTTCTCAGCTTTGGAACATCGAGCTGAAATTTTAAATTCCAAAAGTGCTGTGGAATTTTCAATCTCAGATTGATTGTCAAAGAAATTGCTTTTTTATATCTCCCAAGACTCCTGCAGCCCCCACAAACACAGAAAAATTCATAAACTTGTCATCAGAACTTTCCTGAGCGTGAATTATCCTAATCTGGAATTATGGCATTTTAATTTCATTTTAAGTGGTTTCAGCTAGCTCTGTGAACTCTGTTTTGAATACCTGTGTAGTGCCTGAAACAGGAGATTTAAAAGCACTTCAGGAAAGTTAATGAATTGTACTCGCTGAGAACTGTGTCAGGAAGCACAGTGTTCTAATTTATATTCTTCAGATAAGGAAACCAAGTCCTGGTTTGGTTAAAATTCTTCTTCAAGGCTGTGCTTTGAAGCTGTAGCAGAAGAAGGAATAGATTTTGATGCCCAAAATGTTCTAGTGGAAGGCATTCCTGCACGTGGCAGGGGATTGGGACTGGATCATCTTTAAGGTCCCACCCAACCAAACCTTCCATGATTTCTATGTCCTGCCCATGGCCAACATTTTCTTGCTCATCTTGAAGCAGAAGTGCTGCTAGATGCAGCAGATATTTTATGTTTTAACATTGCCTGCCCTTAAATTCTTCTGGATTATCCTCCAGCTTTTCCCTTGCCACAAGCTGCTCTTCCTGCAGGTATTACCAGGGACAGAACGCTCGGAGTCATCAGAGGAGAGGCAAAAAAAGACAAAAAAGAAAGAAAAAAATTTTTAAAATCGAAATCAAAAGGCTGCTCTTCTCTGCTATGTGCTGAAAAGCTCAGAGGATGTCCTGCCTTTGCAGGACATGGCTCAGCACCCTGCAGATTCACAGGCTGGCAGAAGATTTTAGGGAGAGCCCCTGTCCAGCTCAGGGTCCCCGCTGAGTGCTGCCTCCTGCTGCAGCCAGGCTGAGCTCAGCTCCCTCCCAGCCTGCTGTGGTGGTGGCACTGGGGACAGGGACAAGGACAGGTACAGGGGACAAGAACAGGGACAGAAACAGGAACAGGGATTGGGGACAGGGACAAGGGACAGGGACAGGGACAGGGACAGGGACAGGGACTGGGACTGCGATAGGGAACAGGAACAGGGACAGGGACAGGGGACAGGGGACAGGAACAGGGACAGGGACAGGGACAGGGACAGGGACAGGGACTGGGACTGCGATAGGGAACAGGAACAGGAACAGGGACAGGGGACAGGGGACAGGGACAAGGACAGGGGACAGGAACAGGGATTGGGGACAGGGGCAGGAACTGGGGACAAGGACAAGGGACAGGTACAGGGGACAGGAACAGGGACAGGGACAGGTACAAGGGACAGGAACAGGGACAGGGACAAAGACTGAGACAGGGAACAGGGACACGGACAGGGGACAGGGACAGGGACTGGAGACAGGGATACGGATTGGGACAGAAATTGGGGAGAGGGACAGGGGACAGGGATGGGGACAGGGACTGGGACAGAGGGACTGGGAGAGGGACAGGAACAGGGACAGGGATGGAGACAGGGACTGGGGCAGGGACAGGGATAGGGACTGGGATAGGGACAGGGACTGGGACTGGGACAGGGGACAGGGACAGGAACAGGGACAGAGACAGAGAACAGGGAACAGGGAACAGGGAACAGGGACAGGGACAAGGGACAGGGACGGGACTGGGGACAGGACTGGGAACGGGGACTGGGACTGGGATAGGGACAGGGACAGGGACGGGACTGGGGACAGGACTGGGAACAGGGACAGGGGACAGGGACAGGGACAGGGACAAGGACAGGGTGGCCAGATGGCTCCTCTGGGAGGGTCCCCACCCTCAGCTCAGCGCTGGCAGATGGACACCGGGGCTGCAAACACAATTTCAGGGCACAGAGGGGCACTGGCTGGGCTGGCACCATGGAGCTGATCCATCGCAGGGGTAAAGCAGCCCAGTTCCAGGCTGCCCTCTGCGCCCATTCTGTATTAATAGGTATTTTATATTCAGGATGTATTTGCTGAATTTAGGTAGCGCCGAAATACTGCAAGCAGTCATATGGCCTGACCTCCTGATATGGTGGGAAAAAAACCCAGCAAAAATATCCCCAATAAACCATGTTTTCTCTGCTTGTGATTTATTCTGAGAGCAGCACGCAGCAGACATCAAGAAACTCATTTCATTTCATAGAAATGTACCTGTCTTCCCTACCACAGAAAAGTTCTTTCCTTCTGTGTTTATTTTCAGATGCTTCTAATAACACTTTTTGGTTGAAAAATAGCAAACTGTCAAAAAATGAAAATATTTGCAGTAAAGAGACAGTTTTCATGACTTTTCTTACATGAAGCAGAAACATTATTCCTTTTAAGGTTGCCAAAATTTCCATTTTCTCACTTTGAAACAAAACCTTTCAGATTTCCCCTTTAAAATCACTTGTCTGTTACAAACTGAAGCAGTTTTTTAGAAAATGCCCAAATCAAAGCCTGATATTTCAAAATTATTTAAATTTTATTTTCCAGAGCTCAGTTTTGTGAACATTTTCACAATTCTGGCTTCTCATTCTGTCTGCAGATGAGAGAAGAGAAGGTAAAATAAAAGGTTTGCAAGACAAGGAAACCTTTTTCTCCCCATCCCACTGAAATGCTCTACTTTCTATAATACCAAGTAACTGATTAATCCTTCACACACACGACAGGAACAGCCTCCTTGGGCTCTCAGGCTTGGAAAATCAAACTTTTTGATTTTTTTGGAGGTTGGGATGTGCAGCTGGAATTGCAGAGAGCTGCTGCTCCCACATAGAAACACTGCCAGGAAGCTGTTCTGGCTGTAACTGTGTCCTTTCCATCAATTCTGTCCCATTAAGCTTAAAACGCAAAATCAAACCAAATCTTGGCTCTTCCCTTGAGGGTTTAAGGATGCTGGAAGTCACATCCAAGGAGAGGAGATGCTCTGGGATGGGTGAATGAGGATGTCAAGGCTCTCCTGTATTACCGCGCCTGAGTGGGTCGCAGCTGGTGAGAGAGAGACGGTGAATCTTGTATCTTGAATCAGAAGGCTTGATTTATTAAGATATGATATATAATACATTAAGACTATACTAAATAGAATATAGAGAGAGGTTTGCAGAGCAGCTAGGCTAGCTAAGAATAGATAGAAAGAATCTACAACAAAGTTGTGTTCAAGGACTCAGTCCCCTAGCTTGCACTGGTGATTGGCTCTTAATTATAAACATAGAAAATGAGCCAATCAAGGTGTCCCTGTTGCATTCCACAGCATCTGATAATAATTGTTTACCTTCTCTTCGGAGGCCTCTGGCCTCCCAAAGACACAGAAATCCGAAAGAAAGGATTTCTGTGGAGAAATGTCTGCGACACTCCTGCCCACCAGGACCCAACCCTGGCAGCCTGCGACTGCTTTTCTAAACCAGCCAAGACCTTCCTTCATCAGCCCTTGACCTCAGGGTAGTTCTTTAAACTTCTTCCTCGGTGCTGGGTGTTTCATCCTCATCTGGGGGATGTTGTCTTTGCAGCAGGAACAGGTTATTGCAGTCAAAACACAGGGATTTGGTAAAGTGTGGGGAGAACCCTGTGATTCATCCTTGGTCATCTCCCCAAACTGGACACAGGGCTGATCTCTGTGTGCTGCCTACTCAGGCCCTCCAAATGAACTGGTCATTCATTCCCCAGTTGAACAGAAAACAATTTTGGGAGCCTGCTGAAATGTTCAGGACAGGGAATGTGTTAGTCATATCTAGGGCTTGGTTAATTTACAGTTTGGGATGCTGGGGAGGATGGGCTTTGAGCAGAGCAGTTTTCTGTCCATCCAGAGAAGCTCCCTCACAGGAGCGTCCTCAAGAGATGGTTTAAGTGCTGTCAACACCAATAGTGTTGAAAGTGAGTGGTCCCCTCTCGCTTGTCTCAGCCACTCCATTGGATCGAAGGAATTGTTCTTGGTTTACACCCAGAGAAGTAAAATCAGGCTCCTCCAACCCCCCAGCACATCCTGCTCACACAGCAGGGCCAGGGTTTGGACACAGCTCCTGTGGTGTTTGTGAGGGTCCTCAGGATGAGGGAAGAGATGAGAATTTGACTTCATGTTCTCAGAAGGCTGGTTATGTTATGTTATGTTATGTTATGTTATGTTATGTTATGTTATGTTATGTTATGTTATGTTATGTTATGTTATGTTATGTTATGTTATGTTATGTTACGTTACGTTAAGCTATACCAAAACTATACTAAAGAAAGACAAGGATACAGACAGAAGGCTTAACAAGAATGAATAATAAAAACTCGCGACTGACTCAGAGATCCACACAGCTGACTGTGATTGGTCATTAAATTTAAGCAATTCACATGGAACCAATCAAACATTCCCCTGTTGATAAATGATCTCCAGACCACGTTCCAAAGCAATCAGATAATTATTTTTTTCATTCTTTTCTGACACTTCTCAGCTTCCCAGGAGAAGAAATCCTGGTGAGGGGATTTTTCAGAAAATATCACAGTGACAGGTCCTGTGACCCAGGGATTGGACACAGCTCCTGTGACCTTGATCTAGCAAATCCTACTGCCTTCACATCTCTAGGAAATGTCAGATGTTCTGCAGACTCTCATTCCTCTTCCAACTTGCTCCAAGGAGGAAATCAAAGCTTTCAAGAGGTTTCCAGAAGCCCTTTCCCTGCTCCCACCTCCAGTTTCACCAGAGACAGAAGCTCTGCCACGCAGGAGCCACAGCCTCACACTCTGAGATTGTTAATGAACACGTTTTCTGCAGATAATTATAGGGACTGGCATATCAAAAGCACTTAAAACATCTCATTTTTTTAATTCATTAATTATATTGCAATTACACAATTCTCAGGCACTTGCTGGCACTTTGGAAATCAGCCATTCTTGGGAGATAAAGCTGGGTGAGGGAGTGTTGGAAGGGGAGAGGAGAAATATGGGGGAAGAGGTGATTGGAAGAGTCAGGGGCTGTGGCAAGGCCAGAGGAGTCTGCACAAGGTAACTGGGAACCAGTGCATCCAAAGCCCCATTCCAGGGGTTCCAGGGATCTCTGGTAGCCAGGGATATCTGGTACCTTTGCACCTACACACTCCTGCAGCTGCCAGGATTGTTATGCCACACATGCTGCTGCAGAGATCTGCTTAGGATGGGTTTATCTCCTGTTCTCACTGCAAAGTCCCAGCTCTGCACACCTGAGGAGCCTCTTCTGGTGCTGTCCAATAGCCAGCATTGACTTGACCTTGGACTCAGTGCACTGGATACCCTGGCACTGAATGTGGGCGTTCAAGGGGTTAATTTATTGCAAAAGCTCAATGTAGATCCTGCAGAAGCTTCTGAAGATTCTCCTGTTTAAAGTTCCTTGCTCCCCTGTCTTGGTTTGAAGGACAGACGTCCACTAAGGAAGGCGGGAACCTCCCTAGGGATGGAAAATGTGACTGCCTTCCCTCCAAATTATTAGAACTTTGAAATTACAGGGCTGTCAGGCAAAGATGTGGGAAAAGGAATAACAGTTCAGCAGCAGCTCTTAGGAGCAAAGGCAAGGAAGAAGCAGTAAAGGCAGGACTCTGTGATAACAGCAAATTCTCCCCACAGCAGCAGCAACTCAACCTTTCCCCTGTGATTCCAGGAGCCAGAGAGAGTGAGGAGCCAAGCCCAGTCCCTCCAGCCAAAATCTCACCACATCTCTGCTTTTACTAAGAGAAAGCCCCCCAGATAAGAGAGTGCAGCCAGCTATTCCTTCTTCCTCCTCCTCCTCCTCCTCTTCCTCCTCCTCCTCCTCCTCCCAGCCACATCCTTTGTCTCTGAAGTATCCCATCTCTCACACAACAAATGGGACAAAATTCCCTGAGAGAAAAGACAAAAAAAAGCAAAAATCCCAACCTCCAGCATCCCGCTACTCACAGGATACAGGAAAAGATGCTCCAGAGCAAGCCTGGGGTTTCCCAGCTGACCAAACCCTTCATTATTGAGAATAATCATTATCAGCTCCTCCCAAAACTTGGAACGGGCAAGAAAAATGTCTAAAATTATATTTGTATTTATTATATTATATTTAGGCAAAATGCCCCAAATTATTTTAGGCGACAACTCAGACTCAGAGTGGATTTGAAGGACTAAGTATCAATAAGCTAAGGAGGGTGTTCAAGGCCAGGCTGGATGGAGCTGTGAGCAACGTGGTCTAGTGGAAATTGTCCCTGCCCATAGCAGGGTTTAGAATGAGATGAGTTATGAATTTTTAGCTTCCTTCCAGCCCAAACCATACTGTGACTCCCTGGCTCCTCAGAGGTGGCCCTGAGAAGCTCACCCACCTCAGCTGCATTCCAAATTCTGCACGGAAGGGCTTCACCGTGCAATCCCAGCTGGCAGCCCCAGGATGTGCCCCAGCTCTGGATGAGGACAAAGCCTCCCTCCAAAGCCATGATTTCCATCAATGCTCTGCAGCAGCTGCTCGGTGTGGCAGCCAGGAGAGCAGGGAGCATCAGAGAGCAGCCCTGCCTCCCTGCCCACACACAGGGCCACAGCCCAGCAGCGACCTGGACTCCTCATCCCAGACGGAATTCAGGCCAAAACACCCCTCTGAACACGACAAGCAATGTACACACAGCTTGAATGAGCAGAATTAGCAGGAGGGGCATTGGCATGCATGGTTTGATCCCACAGGGGTTTGGTCAGCCTTGTTAGTTCATATGGAAAAGGTAAAAAAATGCCCTTTTTGCTGTAAGTGTTCCAGCAGGAAAGCTGGGAGGGGAATGCTCTGTGCTGTGGCAGTCATGGGCAGAGCAGGGAATGCTGCAGGCACCAGGGTCACTGGTGGCCAGTCCCTGAAAATACTGGGAATTTGAATTCCCCATAAATCCCATTTGTTTCATGTGGTTTTCAGAGAAAGGGAAAAATACACGGTGGAGCTGAGAGACTATTTGGCAAGTGCTGATCATTTCTCTCTCTCTCTCTCACTCCTGCTCTCCTGGGATGTTTGGCCTCTGTCTGAATTGGCTAATTTTGTATTCACCAACCACGCTGTTGGCTGTAGGGAAAAGGATAAAAAAAAAAAAGAGAGAGAAGATTTAAAAAAAAAAAAAAGTAGAAAAGAAAACCCTGATAGCAAAACCTGAATGCAGCAAGCAAAGAAAGGGGGAGAAAAAGCTTTGCTTCTGTAACATCTTCAAGACAAAAAAACAACAAGCCAGAAGAGAAAAAAGGGTGCTGGGATTTACCAGCAATGAGGACTTGGATCTGCTGGAATTCAAAGCTGATATTTTTCCCCTGGACATCTCAATCTGGGACATAGCAAGGTGCAGCTGTAGGTGTGATGTGTGACACACATGTTCAGATATATTGGCCTCTGCATTTGAAGCCAGATGTGAATAACTCTAAGGATAAAAACCACATATGTGTCCATTCCTCAGGGTTTGGAGCATTAAGACTCCTGCTAATTGCTATTTTGGTCTCATTAGCGAAAGAAACATTCACTGAGCATATTCACACTGCAAATGGGATTCATAACAATTTGCTTGAGTCTGAAACCACTTGTACCTCCTCCTGGAGCAGAGCCAGCGCCTATATTTAAACCCAGAGGCTGAGGGGAGCTGACATTGAGGCTGCTGTGTTTATTTATAGGCAGCTGTGTGTGCCAGGAGCCTGGGCACAGCCAGGGAGCTCGCAGGGCTCGTGGGGCCCAGTGCCACCATCTCAGTGCCACCAGGAGCTCACAGGGCTTTGGGGCTCAGTGCCACCATCTCAGTGCCACCAGGAGCTCACAGGGCTCGTGGGGCCCAGTGCCACCATCTCAGTGCCACCAGGAGCTCACAGGGCTTTGGGGCTCAGTGCCACCATCTCAGTGCCACCAGGAGCTCACAGGGCTTTGGGGCCCAGTGCCACCATCTCAGTGCCACCAGGAGCTCACAGGGCTTTGGGGCCCAGTGCCACCATCTCAGTGCCACCAGGAGCTCACAGGGCTCGTGGGGCCCAGTGCCACCATCTCAGTGCCACCAGGAGCTCACAGGGCTCAGTGCCATCCTCTCAGTGCCACCATCTCAGTGCCACCAGGAGCTCACAGGGCTCAGTGCCACCATCTCAGTGCCACCAGGAGCTCACAGGGCTCGTGGGCTCAGTGCCACCATCTCAGTGCCACCAGGAGCTCACAGGGCTCAGTGCCATCCTCTCAGTGCCACCAGGAGCTCGCAGGGCTCGTGGGCTCAGTGCCACCATCTCCCGGGGGTTTGGGACACTGGGGACACATCTGGGCCTGGCTCCCTTGGAGGGGCAGTCTGAGGGTGTGCTTGGACGGCAGAGCAAGCAGCTGTGTTTTGTGCAGGTGATGGAGCTGGGCACAGGAAGGCACTCACAAGATGCCCTGGGATCTGCACCCAGCCAGGCAGCGTGCACCTGTTGCATTCCACAGCAGCAGATAACCATGGTTTACATTTTGTTCCTGAGGCCTCTCAGCTTATCAGGAGGAAAAATCCTAAGGAAAGGCTTTGCCATAAAAGATGTCTGCGACACTCTTCACTCTTATTTTTTTTTTCTTTTTTAAAATTTAATTTTCCTTTTTTCCCAAAGCCCTGCCTGGGAGTCAGGAGGGGGAGCCTGCAGGACAGCAGGGCAGGCATGAAGCTGCAATTTCTTCCTGGAAACACGGAAATCTCTGAGGCTCCTCCACTGCTGTCGCACTCTGATCACCCTTACACAGGGACATTTATCCCTCCAGCCCTTCTGGGGGTGGCAGATCTCCAGTGGGGAGCTCAGATGAAGGCATCACAAGGAGGATGTGGCGAGGAGGAGAAGCGGCATCGATCTGCTGAAGCGCACCTGAAGCACAGGTGACACGGGGTGACATCCCTCAGGCAGCAGCTGAGCGGGGAGGGCAGAAACCCAGATGGATTTGATCACATCAGACTCTCGGGCTCATTTCATGCGCTGCTTTTTCCTGAGATGAAGGTGACACACACAAACTGGCCCCGGTAGGAGGAGCAGGGAATCCGAAATAATTGGGGTGTTAAAAACACGCCGCTGCTGGAAGGGTCCCTGCTGTGGCCTGAGCTCGGGAGCTGCCATCTGAAAGACTTTGAAAGACAAGCTGGGCTCTCAGCTAAAGAGATTGGCCCTGTTTTCCAGAGTGTTTTGTTCACTTAATGTTTTTAATTATTTCTTTTCCTCAGGCAAGCAAAAAACCTGAGGATCAACAAGTCTCTGTTCTCAGTAGCGCTCAGGCAAGCTCTGGGAGAGCTTCCATTTGTCTTTTTTTAAATTTTTTTTTATTCCTGGAGCCTCTGAACAGATGCATCTCTATCAAATTTGGTTAGGTTTTTCCAACCTAAAAAAAAAGCTGCTTTTTTTGTTGTCTTCCCTGTGGAAAGCGCTGAAGATTATTTTTCAATGTTGTTGAAATATTTCAGAAGAAAAAGAGAAAAGGAGGTGGGGAGAGGAAAAGCACAGTATTTTCTTGACATGTCAGTTAGTTAAAATCTAAACTGAAGTCTGTCCTAAGCAGAGCCTGGAGACTACTAAATCTATAGCTAAGCCTGCCTCAATCAACTCTGCCCTGTAGGCAGGATAGAACCAATTTTATAAAGAAAGAGGTAGAAATGCTGGAAAAACTGAAATTTTAAAGAGCTTTCCATTAAAAATTCAAATTTGGATGAATAAATCCACTCACATAAAAGACATGAGGTTTTTGCCTCCTCTTTTTCTATGGCTCTGCTCTTGCTGGAATAGATTTAATTCTGTTAAATTTAATTCTGAGCCCTCCTCAGCTGGGATATGGGGGCTGCTCCCCAAGGTGGGACCTACAACAGCATCTCTGCCAGTAGATGAGTTAATTCAGCAGCAAGGAGGGACTTTGTGAAAATCCTGGGTGGGAAATCCTGGGTGGGCTTCTGGTGCTTCAACAGAGCCCTCGGCAGAGGGGACAGCTGGTGGCACAAGAAGGGTCTCTGTCCTGGTATCATTTGTTAAATGGGATAAAAATACTTCTGGAGGTGAGGACAGGAAAGGAAATCTGAGCTTGAAGATTCATAACAATGCTTGGGATTTAGGGAGACATGTCACAGTACCTTCCAGTCCCTAAAGGAGCTCCAGAGGAGCTGGAGAGGGACTTTGGATAAGGGCCTGGAGTGACAGGACACAGGGAATGGCATCACACTGACATGGAGATGACACTGACGCAGAGCAGGTTTAGTTGGGGTATTGGGAAGAAATTTGTCCCTGAGGATGATGAGGCCCTGGCACTGCCCTGCATCCCTGGCAGTGCCCAAGGCCAGGCTGGGCAGGGCTGGGAGCAGCCTGGGACAATGGGAGGTGTCCCTGCCATGGCAGGGGGTGGAATGAGATGGGATTTAAGACCCTTCCAGCAAAAACATTCTGTGATTCTCCCCAATTGTGAGACATTTAGTGAGGCCTTATTCATGCAGGAATAAACTGGAGAATGGCCATGGAAGGAATTCAGAATCAACCTGAACAGCGCAACCCTTCTGGGTAATTTCCACCAAAAAAGCCATTTGGATTCCAGAAGATTTGGAGTAAATCACTCTTGGGTAACTTGTGACCGTGTTCACAGGGGTCTCAGATTAAGGGTAGATATGTGGATCTGACTCCATGTTTCAGAAGGCTGATTTATTATTTTATGATATATATTACATTAAAACTATACTAAAAGAATAGAAGAAAGGATTTCATCAGAAGGCCAGCTAAGAATAGAATAGCAAAGAATGATAACAAAGGTTTGTGGCTTGGGCTCTGTGTCCGAGCCAGCTGACTGTGATTGGCCATTAATTAGAAACAACCACATGAGACCAATCCCAGATGCACCTGTTGCATTCCACAGCAGCAGATAACCATTGTTTACATTTTGTTCCTGAGGCCTCCCAGCTTCTCAGGAGGAAAAATCCTAAGGAAAGGATTTTCCATAAAGATGTCTGCGACAGTAACTCACACTTTTGTCAGGGAATGGTCAGGCTGGAGCTCAGGGCAAGGCTCTGCCCCCAGAGGGTGCTGGCACTGCCCAGGCTGCCCAGGGAATGGGCACGGCCCCAAGGCTGCCAGAGCTCCAGGAGCCTTTGGATCCCTTGGATCCCACCAGGGATGCCCAGGGTGAGGTTGTTGAGGGGTCTGTGCAGGACCAGGGGCTGGGCTGGGGGATCCCTTCAGCCCCTTCCCTCTCAGGACATTCCTTGATTCTGCCATTCTCTCCTGGACATGCATTTAAGGCTCCCAAAGCTCCTGGTCTCTCAAAGTGGGAACTGAGTTTCCCTATAAAGAACCATGAAAGGAGAAATGAAGCTTTCAACCACAGCCAGCCCTGGGGTGAGGAATAAATTCCAGTCCTACAGACACAGCCTGGCACAGGAATGATCATTATCATTGCAGATACACACACATGTCATCCCTTTAAACTATTTTTTTTTACATGCAACCAGCCTGTGGAAATCAACTGCACTCACTTAAGGAAGGCAACACTTCCAAAGGGGGTAATTCAACACTTCTAGAGTTATAATTGTTTCCAAATGCAACATCTTTTTCCTATAACACAAATAAACACTTGCTGGTAATGGTGTGCTTTGTTAATTACAATGATCCTTAAAATCTTCCCTAAATATGCATTATATTACAGCAACAATATTATAAATGAGCATCAAGTGACATTCATATCACCTATTAATAGCTGGAGGGTTTGGACAGGTGGGATTATGGGATTTATGCAAATGAGGAATGTGTTCTATTATAATTTCAGTGGATCTTCTCTGTAAACTTCTGCTCTGTGCTGAATTAATGTCTACAGTGCATTTCCTTTTTTTATTTAAAAAAGAAGAGGAAGCCACTTACATATATTAGAGGGGGATAATGAATTATTATTCAAAAGGTAGGTTTGTTGTGCTCATTTGCATATAACGCTTAATTTTTACAGAATATTTCATTCTAATGCATGCAAAAATGATCAAAAAACTCTCCAAGTATGCTAATGTAAATTCTATTGCAAGTCCATTGCAGCCTTTATTTCTGGGGCTTTATTATAAAACATTTAAAAAAGAGAAAGCTCAACATTAGAATAACCTTTTTAAAATATAGCAATTGTTCTGATTTAAGTGGTGGGTGAAACTCCCCACACATCTCCAATTATTGAAAAGCCTTGGACAAAAATACCTTTGCTTGTGTGGGATAAGAAATCCTGGTGAAATCGAGAAAAAGTCATCCAGGGTTGTAATTGGCCCTTTTAATTTTAGTTTTATTTCTCCCAAATTTTTCCAGTGGTTGGTGTGCTGAGAGCTGCTGAGAAACAGCTGAGCTGGGTTCTCCTTGAGCTGTGGGTGGGAGCTGGGAAAGCCCTGGATCCAGCTGAGGGTCCTGGATCCAGCTGAGGACATCAAAACTGCTGGGATCAGTGTTTTAGGGGGAATTTCACCTCACTCCTTGAGGTGGGCACTTAGGACACGCTCACTCACTAAAGATGCTGCTGGAGGTTCCAACCCCACCATCAGAAAATCCCCACTGGCTCCTGCTTCTCATCCCTGAACATCCCCTGGAGCCTGCCAGGTCCTACAGCAGCACCATGAAGGGAAAAGGGGATTAAATGAAGGCAGAGCCCAGGGTAAAGGGGTGGGACAGCCCTGACCTGCACTGCCAAGGGCTGGGCCAGGTGGGGAGCACCTGCTCTCCTCTGGGCTCCCCTTGCCACGGTCAAAGGCAAGAGCGGAGCTCAGGGTCACCACTGTGCATCGTTCACAGTCCATCCTTCCTGCTCATTTGTCTTAATCTGTTTTATAAATCCTTCTATCAATTAAAATGGCTGTAATGAGGTGCCCCATCCTGGATTTACACTCTCACACCTACACACATCTGTCACAGACATCTTTTATGAAAAATCCTTTGATGAAAAATCCTTTCCTTAGGATTTTTCCTCCTGAGAAGCTGGGAGGCCTCAGGAACAAAATGTAAACAATGATTATCTGCTGCTGGGGAATGCAACAGGTGCATCTGGGATTGGCCCATGTTGGATGTTTGTAATTAATGGCCAATCACAGCCCAGTTAGCTTAGACTCTCTGTCCAAGACACAAACCTTTGTTATCATTCTTTGCTATTCTATTCTTAGCCAGCCTTCTGATGAAACCTTTTCTTCTATTCTTTTAGTATAGTTTTAATGTAATATATATCACAAAATAATAAATCAAGCCTTCTGAAACATGGAGTCAGATCCTCATCTCTTCCCTCATCCAAGAACCCCTGTGAACAGTCATACACATCCATCTAAGCAAAGCTGGCATGACCCTAAATTCATTCCATCCCTAAATGTCCTCTCCATTTCCTTTCCCACAGAGTTCACTGACAGGCTTTGAGAGCCTATCTTCAGACATCTGCTGCTGAAAACCTTCCTTCCCTGTCTATAATTAAAGACATTATTTTACAGCATTCACATTTTTACAAGCTGGCATCATTTCTCTCCATAAAAGCTGGGCTACTTCCATTTCTGCCTTACTGCATCCCCCTTGTTGAAGTTCAGTGGTTCTTATTCTGGGAATAATACCCACGGCTATTCTGCTGCCACAATTATTAAACCAGGGCCTATAAAAGGAGATGAGTTTTGGATTGCACCTATAAATGATGAAATGTGGCTTTCTAATGTTTTTCAGTGACTCCAAGCCCTGTGTTACAGCAAACAACCTGCACCCTTGCCCCGTGGGTTGGTGGTGAAGGTCAGCAAAGCTTTTTTGGGGCACACTACTGTCGCAGACATCTTTTATGAAAAATCCTTTCCTTAGGATTTTTCCTCCTGAGAAGCTGGGAGGCCTCAGGAACAAAATGTAAACATTGATTATCTGCTGCTGTGGAATGCAACAGGTGCATCTGTGATTGGTCTCATGTGGTTGTTCCTAATTAATGGCCAATCACAGACAGCTGGCTCGGACACAGAGCCCAAGCCACAAACCTTTGTTATCATTCTTTGCTATTCTATTCTTAGTTAGCGTTCTGATGAAATCCTTTCTTCTATTCTTTTAGTATAGTTTTAATGTAATATATATCATAAAATAATAAATCAGCCTTCTGAAACATGGAGTCAGATCCTCATCTCTTCCCTCACCCAAAAACCCCTGTGAACACCGTCACACACTAGGAACTGGGAAATGGGAGACAACAGCCTCCGGTGTTTGAAAACATTCCTGCCTGTTCTAGGCGTTAGAGCAGGCCTGGGGAGCAATGCACAGGAAATTAGAGATGCTGAGGAGGTCTAGGCAGCCTCACGTTGGACTTGTAAACAAGTGTGTGGGAGAGGGAATACAGAGTGCCACGCATGACAATGCCTGAGAGCAGAGTGATCTCAAATGTTAAACAAACAAGGAATTATAATGGCATTTGTTTGAGTTCACAGTATGGATTCTATTCATGTCACAGCTGCCATGAACTTCTATATCTTCATTTATTTGGGAAGGGTTTATGCCTAAAGCATGCTAAGTATACCTGAGAGTGACAAAACACGGAGGAGAGATGTAAAAAGGGTTGTGGGGTTTCTAAGTGATAAAAAAAGGGAATGTTTCTGGTACTTAGTTGAGCAGAATAATTGCATGTAGATTTTTCTTTTCTGGAGTCGAAATGAAAGAGATTCATGCTGAAAGACGCTTAAAAAAAAAAAAGAAAAATAATAGAACTGGAAGCAAATGCATTTAAAACTTTCTTCGTAAGTGAGACTTTCTCCTCCAGATATCTGGGCCCAGATTTCTGAACTGGGTACAGTCAGAGCCCTCACCTTGAAGCTTTCCAGGGAAGAGAAACAGCTGGAGAGGGGCAGTGCTTGCCTTGTGCAAGATCCCCCACCCTTACTCTTCTAGTATATTAATTACAATCAACTTCCAATCCTTAGAATCTGGTTTAAATCCAGAGAAGAGTAATAAACATAATCTTATTCATACCAACCCTATCGCTAAACCTAAGTATCCTCCTGACTGCACTAAACTTTTCACTCACCCAAATAACCCCCAATTGCCCCCTACATCAATCACTGATGAATCAGGAGCTGCCAATGCGGTTCTCCCCATCTGGGACAGAGTGGGGTGGGGGATTCCTGCCCCATCCTTTGCTTTGGGAGCACCAAGCACTCAGAGCACATAATCCTGTTTGCTTTAACCTTGCTGGGAGCACTCCTGTTTTCTCTCCACACTGACAGCTCCTGGCCTGCTCTCCCAGCCCTGTCATTACATCCCTGAACTCCCAGTGTGGGGCCAAGCACCCGTGGAACAGGGGGAGAATTGGGGGTGCCTTGCTGACAGGTGGGGGATGACTCCCAGCCCTGCCATGCCAGGGAGCACCAGCATTGAAGTGATTAATTTCCCTTCTCCATTACCCTAAATTAGCTAAACAAATCCCTTGCTATAGCTGTCATACTGATGTTCAGCATGCAAATTGTTCTTAATGAGCGAGCTCCCAGCTGGGGGCAGGATCCTGCATCCACTGAGATCCTTCAGACATCGCTTTTGAGGCACCTGATGGACACAGGGACATGGGAGGCACTGCTCCAAAAATCTCCACCTGCAAAAGAAAGAAAGAAAGAAAAATACACCATGGCCAAGGAGATGATGGGAAAATAAAGTACCTCCTGCTATTTTCAAAAGAAAGAAAATACCTCATGGCCAAGGAGATGTTGGGAGCTTCATGGAGGGAAGGATTTGGTTTATGGAGGGTTTTTTATCCCAATGGGAAAGACTCAGCTGGGCTTTGCTGGTGAACCCTCAGTTTCATTTGATTCCACCTGCCCGAGTGCAAAATCCCAGCAACAAAACCCATCCAACCTTCTTCAGAAGACTCAGTGAAAAGGGGTTTTCAGGAAATAAAATGAACGTGTTTCTGTGTTTTCCATAGAAAACAGCGATTTCTATATTAATTGTTACAATGTTCAAACCAAAAGCTTTTCAGCTCCAAAATGAAAACATCTCAGTGTTCATTTTCTTTTATAAAAACAAAATATTATTACTTTCTGCTAGAAAACAAAGTAAACCCTTTTCCACAACTGGATCCATTCCTTGAAGGAGTCACTTTACCTGCAGGTCACCGAGCATCCTCCTGGCAGGATCACTGCAGCTTTCCTGTCTCCCTTGCTTTTTTCTCCTTACAAAAAATAAACCCATTCATGTAAATCAGGACCAGCTCATGACAAGCTTCCTAACTTCCTAATTGCATGAAGCACAAGGCTTTCATCTGTACTATAATGGTTAAAAAATTAAATATCTTGTTGTTTCAGGTGCCTTAATAAAATTGCTTATAGCAAACAGGCTCATGCATTGTATCAAGCCCAATCTCAAATGTTTAATCTTTACAGTAAGAGGAAAAAAATAAAATGAAACAGAAAAAAAGGTAGCATTTTTATTTTTTTTCCCACATAACTCAAAGTTTGCCCTCTCCAGTGCAGCACTCAGATGCTGTGTTGACAACTGGGACAGCCCAGATCATGCTTCCTACCCAGCACATTTGTGATGCGGGTTGAAGCTCCTGAAATGTCTCTTTGGGCTGGTAAAACACAGATTTGAGCTTGTTTAGCCCTGGGGCACCGAGGCTGGGCTCTGGTAGCAGCAATCCCTGATTCCTCAGTCGCACAGGCCGGGAGGGAGAGGCTGGGAAGCTCCGAGAGGAGGAGGCAGCACACGGATGCAGCAGCCCTGGGCGAGCCGAGGTTCAGAGGAAACGCTCTGGGCTCTGACCAGCACCTGCCCTTCGGTGCTTGACGCCAGACCCTCAGAGCTCCCTGCTCCTTCAGAATCCCTGCCAGCCCACAGGGGGCCAGGGCCTTGTAAAGAGCTCCCATTCCCCAACCTTACGCCAGAGATTTTTTGTTGTTTTGAAGTTGTCATTGTGGTTTTAGATATATGGAAGGCAATAGGACGTGTTTTGGTTGAGTTACTTCCAACAGGCAGGTAGTGGGTTTTTCAAGAAATCCTTCCCAAATGCTTTCTAAAAAGGCTGTATATTAATTTCTCTCCCTCTTTTTATTAAGAGAGGAGTTATAACCAGCATTATTTATTAACAGATGTACCTGATCCCCTGTGATCCTGTTGCCGTGAGTGCTGGTGTCATATTTATTAATCAATCTGTCAGAAATGGTTATGTCAGCACAGACACTGCAGCTTCCCCTGGATGAGACCCATCTCCTAAAGTTTTGAACTTCCCTATTCAAAGTTTAGTAGAAATAATCAACCTCCTGGAGCAAGTGTCACAACCATTCACTGTTCCTTTATTGAAACTCCACGGAAACATCTCACTGACTTCTATGGATGTCAGTGGACACAAATATAAATTTGCTAGAAATTTCTGATATAACTCCAGATATTCTTTTGCACCCAGTCAGCCTTCCCTGAACAACAGCTCAGAAGAAAATTTGTGGTTTATTAACTCTTTTCTCCAATAAGGAATTTCCATAACAAAAGCATTATGGTAGAACCTCAGGGGATATGTGTGTATGTTGCCCAGACATATGTGCATACATGAGTGCAGAAGTGTCTCTTCAGAGCACCTGGAGGCCTTTCAACAAAATAGCAGCAACAGCCAAATCTGGACAAAACAAGAGAGTCCATTGGGAACAGCCTGAGATCTGTTCCTGAGCCAGGATCAGCCACAGCAGCTCAGGGAGGAATCCAAAGAGAAATTCATGTCTTTGTGAAGCTGTGATTAAATATTCAGCATGTCCAATGGGAAACCCAAAACAAAGCAGCAAAACTTCATTTCTTTTCTGATTCTGTTCAAATACAGGAAGCTTTGGTGGCAAGGTAGAATTCCTTGTGAAACATTTGGAAATGGAACATGTTCTGTTGGTTTTTGGTTTCTTTTTTTTTTACTTTTGTTGAGGTTGGGATTGAAGCTTTTGAGATAGGATTTCACATTTAGGCTCAGATGTTTATTTTTTCTTACCTATGTTACATTCTCACAGGTAGTGAGTTCTGTAGTATTCCAATAACAAGTCACAAAATGGTTACCTTTTTTTTGTTACAAGGTCTTTTAAGGCTGAACTATTTAATTAAGAAATGACACTTAAATTATTTTTACTTTTAATTCAATAACTAATCACTCAAACTAATCAATCTGCAATGCAGATTTTTTTGTTTAATTCCAAAATACCACCTAAACTCAAGAAAAGGAAGAAAGCGAGGAAGAAGGACTAGCTTTTGCCCTAAAACTTCTATCTTGCTCTATATATATTACTGTATTCTAAAACTCTAAACTCTAAGTTTTCTGCTCTGTGATATTACACACTTCTAATTAAACTACACACCCGTAATTTTAGTGTTGTCAATCAATTTTGGAAGCTTTTTCTACAGCCTCAGGTCAAATGCAGTGCTCTCTTGGGAGTTAGAGTCTGTTAGCACAGAACGTCTAAAATTCTCAAAATTCAGAACTCAAACAGATTCTTCTGACATGAGATGCAGGAGAAAGGAGGATTATACTGCTATAAAATGATGGCTTTACATTTGATAGTGGCACAGCCTCTTCCTGAGGACCCCAAAATGCTGAAGGGGCTGCTAAATTCCATCCATCACAGATGAGGAGCTACTTTTCCCATGGGAAAGGTCATTTTTATCAGGATATGTGGCTCTGGGAGACAACAGATGGCCGTGGTGGGGCCCCAGTGCCAAGGTGGCACCGCCAGTGCCACAGCCCGTGCCAGCTGGTGGCCAGGCATTAGAGGCAGATGTGACCAATTAGCAGAGATCCCCAGTCCTCAGCCACTGGCTGGGGCTGCCGTGGGTGGCATCAATGCAGGACAACAAGCAGGACTTGTCCAAAGTCCTTCACGGGCCACCGGCACTGCTCTGACACAGGGAAACACAAGCTGCTTGAAAAGGCCAGTGCAGCCGGACCAGAACTGCTTTGCACTCAAAACAGGCATTTTTAATTCCAGTCTTTTCATCTAAATGTGTCATTTAACTAAAGGGTTTTGTGCACGGTGAAATTTCTGGTCAGAAGCAGATTCTGCTTGCCAGAAATTATTGAGGTAAAGAGGTGGAAGATGTTGATCAAATTCATTATTCAAACCCAGACTTCTGTTTAGGGGTTCATCCCAATGGTCTCAACAGCCCTTTAGAGGCTATTTCTATAGGGTTCCTATAGATTTTAGTACATTTTTCACCAGAAATGAATTGTTTTACAGTGGCAACAGAGCATAAATGTTTACAGCTTTTGAGGGTATATCCCAACATCAGCACTGCAACTCCTTTGGACACTTCAGACCTCTTTCTATGGCAACAACCCACAACAGAAGTTCTCAAAATTAGCTTTCCTGAAAGTCCTCTCTGCTGGCCGTAGCCTGAGGCAGAGCCTTTGGAAAGCCATGAACTTACCAGCTCAGCAGCCATGATTTCATAGCCCCTCTAACATTTGGGCAGATAAAGACCAGGTGACACCAATGATGGACTAAAAAGAAAGGTTTGCCACACTGTGTGATCTGGAGAATCGTGGCAGTGAATGGTGAGCTCCTGGGGGAAAGGAAGCCCTTTCCATCTTTGTGCATCACAAAGCATAGAATGGAGCCTCCAGCTGCTACAGTAAGACACCAGCCAGGCAAGGAACTCAGCACAGAGCTGAATCAGTGGCATAAAAACACCTGGAAACCCTGCAGGAGTGGAGGATTGGCCATGACTCCCTGCAGGTGATACCTCTTGGAGCAGAAGCCACAGGGTGACCATGGAAAGGGGGATTTGCCACAGTTATCACTGCCCTGAACTCTGAAGGATTGTCCCCATGAGAAAATGCACACCCACATCATTTCCAAGCGCATTCCAATCCAAAAAGAAACCAGAGCCTCAGAGAGGTTTGTGACAGTAAATAATCATGGGAAATTTCTGGCAGGAATTTCCCGAAATTTAGTGGCGAACAAAGTGTTAAGGAAGTCGAAGGTCTGACAAGCCCAGACCTCCTGGTCTGAGAGGCTGCTGGGCACTAATTAGGGTGATAAGTGAGGTGAGAGCAGGCCTGGGTGCCCCATGGGCTCTGCTGGGGCAGCACGTTGTCTCAGGGTATTTATTTATCAGACTGTGGATCAGGAGTATCCTAAGAGGGCAATTACCCAGAGAAAGAGAGGATTTCTAACACTGCCCATCAATGAGCTAAGAGATCCTCAGGAAGGATTAGCAAAAATGAGGGATTATCCATGAAAGCAACTGAGCTTGTTGAAAGTCTGTGTTTTCAGGGTGTAAAACAGCTCTCTCACTCATTTAGGAGGAAAGCTCTTGCCTCTTTGGGGTGTATTGCCCGTGAACTGAGGAGGTTTTGTTCTGTCAGCACTCAGACACCACCTGGCACAATGGGCTTTCTGCTGTGTTCGAGAGGGGGTAGAGTAATTAAAATTTATTTCCCATTGTATCCCGTTTTAGAAGTTCTTTTAAACAGAAAAATCAATTAAATTCGATGTAAGCGAAAGAGATCTACATCTGACCTCTCTCTCCTGCCATGTAGAACTGCTTAATCCACTGGAGTCAGAGGGAATAACCTCGGGAGGGAAATGGGCTCAGAGTATGACCTGACATGAGTGTGCTGGGGGTTGGGATTGTTCTGGAATGACATCAATGTTCTGAAGAAAACAGTGGCAATTAAGTGCTCTGATTCAATTTACATGCCCGTGGTGCTACCTTTGACATCTGCTTTCAGCAGTACCCTTGAAATGACTGTTTTCCCTTGTGAGAGACAATTTCCAAGCATTTTTATTTGGATATGATGAACTTGAACACCACGAGGAGGTGGAGCTGTTGCACACTGTAGCAAAATCTTTCCAGCCATCAAGTTTAATTTTTTTCTCCCCGTGTCCCTTCCTCCCAGTCACAGCAAATGCAATTCCTTGTATGGACCACAGCGATGGAATTTTAAGTCACAAGCCATTTGATGCGCTAACAGTGTGACTCCACTGAAAAATGGGAGAGATGAGAATTCCCCAGCAACCCGTCTGAACTCAGGCCAGAGCACTCAGCCATCAGTGACACAATATTCCAGCTGCACTAAATCATTTCAGCAGAATTTCTGCTGGATCCCCAGCACAGGACAGACATGGGGCAAGTCCAGAGGAGGCACCAAGAGGATCAGAGGGATGGAGCAGCTCTGCTGTGAGGAAAGGATGGAGAGCTGGGATTGTTCAGGATCTGGGATGATTTAATTGTGGCCTTCCAGGAACTGAGGGAGCCCTGAAGAAAGATGGAGAGAGACTATTTTGCAAGGCCTGGAGTGACAGGAAAAGGGGGAATGGCTTCAAAATGACAAAGAGCAGGGTTAGATGGGATATTAGGAAGAAATTCTTCCTTGTGAAAGTGGTGAGACCCTGGCATAGGGTGCCCAGAGAAGCTGTGGCTGCCCCTGGATCCCTGGAAGTGCTGGATGGGGCTTGGAGCAGTGTGGGGTAGTGGAAGGTGTCCCTTCCATTGGAACTGGATGAACTTTAAGGTCCCTTCCAACCCAACCCCTTCTCTGATTCAATGAAGGGAGCCTGTTTCGATACCTACACAGTTTTCAATCATTTTGCCCTTGGATGGCAAATGTTCCATTAGGGGTACAAAACTCAGCTTTGGGGGAGACCTGGAGACAAACAGGCTGCTGCAGAAGGAGTTACACAAGGGATTTATATTGCTTTCACAGCAAATATATTTATATTTTCTACCCTTTCTCTGTGTGCTTACAGGGGCCCCCTGCTTCTCTAAAGGAGGGAAAATTGCAAATACATGGAAATCAAGGAAGTAGAGTGTGAAAGGGAGTTTGAGAAGCAGCACAGGAGGACAAGGAAAACCAAGGACTGTGAATTCACTTCCAGCTGATGCTGTAGTGTTTTCACCTCCAACCCATTTCTGTGCCCAGGACTCACTGGGTGGTCAGAGCTGGCACGGGTGAATTGCCACAGATAATTGGGGAAGGGAAATTGGGAAAGCATCACATCACAGCCTTTACTCTGATGGGAAAAGCTTATGTGCTCCTTGGGAAGAGTGTGGGGAAAGGAAGATGTCCCAGGTGACATGCACAGCTGTGTCTCCCTCTCACCATGCCCATTCCAGGCCCCTCAGGAGAGTCATTACCTCCAATTTAGCTTCCTGCATGTCAGCAGAAAGGCTGCAATCATTTGCCGGGCAGAGGCAGGGCAGGGCAGGCGGTGGTGGGACCTGTCAGGGTGTCACTGCGTCTCTGGCACACTCTGCTAGAGGCTGACAGCAGTTTGCCATCACCATTGCAGGCCAAATTATCCCTGCCCCAGTCAGCTCCCCCCTTTCCTCACCCACTTACCCTTCCCATAGGGATCATTAAAATGATTTTGCATGTGCACACACACACACACACACACACACTGATAGTTTTTTGCCTTTATTTTTTAAAATATTTTAATTTTATAATTTAAATAATTTTATTTTTAAATAATTTCAAATTTTAATTTTATTTAACTTAATAATTTTAATTTAAAAAATTAAAATAATTTCTAATATTTTAAAAGTTTCAATATTTTACCTCTATTTGCCTTTTAAATACCTCTTATTTATTCTCAGTACCCTTAACATGCATACTTGTAATTCCTTAAGTCTAACAGCTTAACATAGTCCTGGTGTTCTGTTAAGCCAGAAAACCAAACATCCCAAAAAAGCCTCACAATTAACAAAAAATGTTATATTATCTTGAAAAATCAAAGTCCCCTATAAAACACATCCTATAAACTAAGATTAAGCCCATCTAAGAAAAAAATTCTTTGAAACAGAGAGATGTCATGCTATATTCAAGCCTCTCATTGGGGCATCTTTGTTAGACATGCTAATTTTCAAGATCTATAACATTGTGTGTGTGTGTGCATTTCAGCATATTCCACCTTGGCGCATTGTAACACCATAAAGATCCTTATTAAATACCCAGATTTAAAAAAAAAAACCTTATCCCTTAACCATGTCTGGCTCTTAATTTTAAGATCAAGGAAAAGGCATCAACAGACAGACAGACACACAGAGACACAGACAGACACACAGACGTGCAGCTGCTCAGCTCAGTGCATTAAGCCAGTCCCAGCTGTGGCTCCCTCAAGCCTGTCACCACAGGCTCTATTGGTACAGAGCAGGGGTAGATGGACTTTTTTTCCTGTTTTAGAAAACATGAGATGTTAAAGGCTTGTGTTTCCCCCTGGGTTTAATTACACTGAATGCATTTAAACTCGTCTAATAAGTAGTAAATCTCTGAAAATCTGCAGAACAGAAGAGGGCTTATCACCTTCACACAAGGTACGGGGGATGCAGCTCTTCATCCCAGAGGGATTCCTCCAGCATTTACAGAGGAGGTTTCTACCAACCACTGTATCTTGGTCTTCTTGCCTTCTCCATGCCACAGCAGGATTTTGGAAGAGAGTTTGTGTCTGGATCTCTAGATTTTCAGAGTGACCCTGAGAAAAGTCCCAAAGTCTCTTTTCTCAGCCTGGCGCTTGAAGGAGTCAGGGCTCTTTATTTCTCACTCTCAAGGTTGTTTATTGTTCCTTATCTATAAAATTCTTTCTCCTGCCCTGCCGAGGTCCATCCAGCAGGACAGTTCCAGGCACTCTCTGTATGCTCCCAGGGCAGTGTTATGTCTTTATACTAAAAACTACGTGTACAATGTTTATAGTTACTTCCCAATACCTATCACCTGTGTTAGACAGTGAGCTTCTACTCTAAACCAATCCGAAAGTGCCAACATCACAGCAGAAGATGGAGGCCAAGAAGAAGAAGGAGAAAGGCTGGACACACCCAGTTCCCTCCATCTTACCCCTGAACCCCCATTCTAAAAACCCCAAAATCTACTTTTCCACCTTGTGATAACTTCACTATTATTCTACCTAAACTGTTGTGGCTTGCAGATCTTCATCTAAGGTTGGTAATTTGCTCCACGGGTCATAATCAAACCCACAGGTGTTCTGGGCTCTGTGCCAGGGTCTCTGAGCCCCCTGGCAGGGGTCTGGGCTGCTCAGGACAGCCAGAGGGATGTCCTGGCTCCTGACAAGTCTGAAGTTCCCTGTCAGTGGTTATGCCCTCCTTTGCCTCTCTGGATCTGTGCATCCATGGGTCAGAGAGTCTGCTCCCAGTCCCGAGGGATTCAGGCAGCCAGGGCTCTGCTGCTCACAGCCAAACCACAATCCCTTCCTTGGGGCAGCAGTGCCTGGGGTCTGTAACCCACTCACACCTTACATCTTCCTGTTAGCTGGAGGAGGGAGCTGTGCTCCCATGCCCAGGGCTGCTTTCCCACCTCCAGCCGGTGTCCATTGTGTCCCCAGAACACGGAGTTGTTGTTGCCCTGCTGGGAGATGAGATTGTTATTCAGAGCAAACCTTTTCTTTCCTATTTGTAAACCCCCTGGCCTCTGAGAATATTAACCAGGCTATCCACTCCTTTCTATCCTGCTCCTTCTCACCTTTCCCACCATGCCCTCTTTCTCGCTGGTTTTCCCCTCTTTCGTTTTTTTTTTTTTTTGCTTGCCACTTTTGTAGAACAACTTAAATGTCATCTTTCTGCAATTACCCACAGAAGAGAGAACTGAAAAGGAACATTCCCACAGGGGTCCCTGTCTTAAATGAGGCTTTTGTTGTTATAAATTGTTACTCAAAGCAGTACAAGCCTTTGGAATCACTCACATGATCCTGGTAAATGGGGCTTTGAATTCAGAGAGCTTCTTTGGAGTCTGCCAGCTTTTCTGGAGGTAGAAAATCTGAAAGCATAATTCCCAGCAGCAGCAGCCCCTTTCAATTAATGCTCTCTGTCACCTAGCCAGGCACAGGTGACTTTGAGGCGTGGCCACCACACCCTCCTTGACCCTGCACACCCTCTGGTCACTGATGCTTTCCTTGTCTCTGCCTCAAGGGAGAAAACACAGCAATGGGGCTTGGGAATTGTCCTGCCTGCCTTGAATCTCAGTCCTGGTTTATCATAGTTGTTCTCCATCCCAAATGGAGCAGGATTTCCCAGGGATTAAAGCAAAGGGCTTAGTTTGAGGAAGGTCTGGGTGTTCCTCTGCAGCTCTTCTGATGTTTTAAATCTGCACCACCACTCCCCATGTCTCACTTTGCCCATCACAAGTGCAAGGCAGGGGACAGTATTCCCAATGGAAGGGGGTAAATAGCAGGAGCTTTAACATGAAATTTTTGAAGTCCTCCTTCTGGAGAAACCTAAGTGCTGGCCAAACTCCCTAGAGAGCTTCAGCCCTTGCCTGAGGCTGAGCTGCAGCCCTTGCAGCACCGGGACAGAAAGTGTCATGGGAGGGCTGGGCTTTACAGTTGACTGGCTGGGGAAAACTCTTTATTACCTTATTTTCCCCCCCTTCTTGCCAGATTTAGGGGTGGGAAGGTAAACACTGAGCTTTGACAGGTTTATGGAGAGAAATCTCAGCAGCTGCACAAAGCTGAGCTGTCTCACTCCTGTGTGAGCCCCCCATGGTTACTGCTCTGGACCTCTGGATGCTCAAAGCCAAGACCCACAGACCATGGAAACCCACAGCAGGGACCCCAGAGTCCCCTGGGAATGGAGGTGGCGTTCTCTGCCTGCTGCCAGGTCATGTATTCTGTTCCAGCTCCCAAGGAAGGAACAGATGGGGCATGGGTGCAAAGCTGTGTCAGAGCCAGAGCCCCAGGGCCAAGAGGAGCTGCCAACCTGAATTAAACTGTATAATGAGGGTGTCAGTCACTCCTGCACAGCTCGGGGAGGTGAGAAGGCAGGGAGGCAGCCTGCCTCTGCTGTGCCACATGCACAGGCACACACCCATCTCTCCCTCCTCTCTTTGTGCCTCTCCCCTCTCCAGAAAGACACAAAACCGACTGCATCTTCCCAAACAGATCACAAAATCAGTGTCCTTTTGAAAAGGGGCTAAAAAAAGATATTAAACTTTAAATACCATTTCTTTCCATGCTGCTAAGCAGCTTATTTATCACAGCATGAGCCTACCTTAAGAGCTGTGACGACAGAAAGCTCTGCTGGTAATTACTGCAGGGAGCCAGCAGGCATAAATGAGTCACCACCACGCCAGTGTGCAGGAGACAAGGTAAGGGGACACAGACACACAGGAACCAAGGGTCAGCCAAGTGCTGTGTCTTGAAACCCTCTTGGGAGGAGATGCTGGGACATCTTATTTGTGCCTTGCCAGGAACCAGCCTGATGGAAATGGAGCTTTCTCAGAGTTGAATCCTTAGGTATAAGTCAGCTCCTTGGGAATGTGGTCCTGAAATCGTCTTGGGAGAACGGTCCTCAGCTGCCTTGGTGCGTGCTCCCATGCAAGCAGTGACCTTCAGGAGTGGTGCTGGGCACAGCCAGCCTTGGTTTGCTGCTGGCTGCCCTTCCCTGGCAGCAGACAATGAGGTCTTCAGCCACAGGGTCTGTGCTCCCAGCCCTGGGTGCTGGGGATGGAGCCTTTCCATGGAATGAGTGTGATGGTGTTCACAGGGGTTCTTGGATGAGGGAAGAGATGAGGATCTGACTGCATCCTTCAGAAAGCTTGATTTATTATTTTATGATATATATCACATTAAAACTATACTAAAAGAATAGAAGAAAGGATTTCATCAGAAGGCTAGCTAAGAATAGAATAGCAAAGAATGATAACAAAGGTTTGTGGCTCAGCTCTGTGTCTGAGCCAGCTGACTGTGATTGGCCATTAATTAGAAACAACCACATGAGACCAATCACAGATGCACCTGTTGCATTCCACAGCAGCAGATAATCATTGTTTACATTTTGTTCCTGAGGCCTTTCAGCTTCTCAGGAGAAAAACTCCTTAGGAAAGGATTTTCCATAAAAGACGTCTGCAACAGAATGAGGGACATGGGAGAGGATCTGAGGTGACACAACGAGACTGCTGGCAACGGAAGGCAGCTCTGCACCCAGAAACCTTCACAGCTCCTGCCCAGACATTGGAATATGTCCCCTCCTTCCTCCTGTGCAGCGCTGGAGCTGCCAGCAGGGTCAGCCCATGCCTTGCAAGAGGAGTGGTTGCCCTGGGAAGAAGGGAGATCTCCTCCCCTGGTATCCTGGGAGATGGCAGTGATGTCCTTCCTC
The DNA here is from genome assembly GCF_035770615.1 of Melospiza melodia melodia. Taxonomy (NCBI): domain Eukaryota; kingdom Metazoa; phylum Chordata; class Aves; order Passeriformes; family Passerellidae; genus Melospiza; species Melospiza melodia. The sequence goes on from NC_086215.1 coordinate 6,786,186, forward strand.
CACCATCCCTCTTGGGAATTGATTGTAGATGTCACCCCCCTTTTCGCCTCTAATTGGATGCTGTTCCCAAAGCAACTTTTCAGGTGTTTTCAGGAGGATTTTACAGTTAAAAAAAAAAAAATCAGCAAAACAACTGCACAATTAAGACATGAGCAGGGCTTGGTGATGGATGCTGCACAAACAGGCCCAATGCTGAAATTTCCTGGGCCAAACTGCTGATATAAATAGCCAGGATGTTGCAGAGTCACACCGTGAAGAACTGAGTTGCCCACATTCACCTCCTACTTCAGTGGCTGAGGTGGGAGCAGGTCACGGATTTCCTGCATCCTGTCCACCAGGTTTCCTGGATCTGGGCCCAGCCTGTCCCACAGGATGGTGATTAAATGGGACACAGGCCTGGAGCAGTGTCTGATTTAGCCTCACACCTGATGGGCTTAGTCACAGCACACACTCATCTCCATAAGAACGGCGCCTGTTACCTGTGCTCTGACACATCCAATGTGCTCTTAAAATATCCCTGGGATTCTGACTGAGCTCCTCTGGGATTTCTCCAGATCTGTCTCTCCTGTCAAGTGCCCCTCAACGACTGTGTTCTCTGGTGGCTGGAAACTCTGTGGTCTGTCATCCCTCCTTGCCTGAGAGCTCTGGGCCAGTGCAGCTCCATGCCATCCCTTCCTGCAAGCCTTGGCACCACCTTTCAGCTGTGGCTACCCCCAGCACCAGGTCTGGAGGCTGCAGAGACACACAGGCAGCCCTTGGCAGCCATTCCAGCAGGAGCAGATGGAAGAGTGAAGTGCTGGAGAAAAGCTACAAATGGCCCGACAGGAAGCACCTGACACGTTCTGGGCTTGCACACCATCAGCTCTGTCAAGCTGTGAGGCAGCCCTGCCTTCTGAAAGGGCTATTTTAGGCAACATCTCGTGGTGTTTGGACTCCTCCATGCACTTCCCTTGCTTGTGGAGGTCACAGTTCACACAAGAACTGCTCATGTCCTTCAGAGCATCACCCATGGGCAACAGGGAGAGCCTGGGCGCCTCCTGTGTGCATCCCTTCCCAGGAACCACCCAAAGAGATTCTGCAGGGCATGTAAAGGTCCGTGAGCTTCCTCCCTGTCCTTCTGCAGAGGAGCTGTGACCTTCAAGAGGTTCAGGAGGAGCAGAGCCATGTGGCTGCTCAGCTGGGCCTGTGGATGGACATCCTGCTTCCAGCAGAGAGGCCTGAGGGAAGGTGGCTCTGGCTCCAGAAGGAGAATGGGCTCTTTCCAGGGATGGTGATCAGGATGGTGGCTCCGTGCCATGACTTCAACCTGAGGTCCTGCCTGGAAACTTCCAGCAGCCCCAGCGGGCAGGACTTGGGTCTGGCAGCACCAGTAATGAGGCCCAGCTGGCTCCTTGGCCAGGAGCTATGGCAGAAACACGGCCAGGGGATGGTCAGGGCTGGATGAGTGAGGAGGACAGGAGGTGGAGAGGCACAAACACAGCACCCACCACCCTCACACTGCCTGGGCCTGCAGGGAAATGGTCCTGTGCCATGGGCATGCAAGGATCTGCACCCAGCAGGCCTGGAGGGTGAACACAATTCCCCCCTCAGACTTTAGAGATGGAGATCATCTGGAGATTTGGAGATTTGGATTTGCAGATAATCTCTGCGATCACAGTTTAGTCCTTTCCCAGCTCAGCTTCTAGAGAAGCCACCAAGTCCCTGTCACGAGGGCCACCCCTCTAATTTCTGCTGCCTTTCAGATCTTGTCAGAGCATCTCTCACTGTCCCTTCTCCACTCCCAGGTGTGACAGAGCAGAGTGGGAGAGTGAGGGGCTGCTCTGTGCATCACAGGTCCCCTTGCTGAGCAGGCACAGCTGTGGGGTGGAGGAACATCTCCATTTCAGAGGGAAGATCCTCCTGCAGAGGCTGCACGGGCAAGAGGGAGCGGGGATGTCCCCTGATGTCCCCAGAACCCTCCAGAGAGCTGATGCTGCATTTTTCCCTGGCGGCCACCGGAGGGCAGCCCGAGGGAGGGAGCTGACCCCAAAATTCCCCAAAAAATGGGGATGGAGGGATGAGGGGAAGCAGCAGGAGCGGTGTTGGGGGCCTGCAGCAGAGCAGAGGGGAGCGGGCAGCAGGAAAGCTGCTGGAGAAAGTTCAGCTGGGGATGTGCAGGCCGAAATAGTTCAGTGCTCTGTCAGGGAAAGGAATTTTATATCTGTGGGAAGCAATTAGGGACATAATTGAATCAGTGTGTTTTAGTGGGAGCATTAAGAGATCGGAATGAGGAGCCACCAGAGCTGCTCAGAGCTGCTGGCCAAAGGGACAGAGCCTCAGAGCCACTCACAGGGGTGGCTGCAGCCCCCAGCCAGGGCAGGGTTTAAAGTTGTGACAGGGCAAATCAGAGTTCTCAACATTCCCTTCTTCTGAAACACAGAGTGTGCTGTGGCAGGAATGGAGCCATGGATTTTGAGCAAGGCATCACACAGCCCCAATCCCTCACTTGCAATGCAGTTCCTGTGCTGTTCCACTGCAGCAAAGGCTTCTGGTGAAGTGAATTTTCCTTGCTTTGATTCTTTCTGCCTTTTCCCTGGTTCCTCCCCAAAATCCATGGAGCATAGGTGTAAACTTTCCTCCCTCCCTGCATTGAAAGGTGCATTTCAGAGGTGGGTGACGCATCCTGTGAAAAGGGGAAAAGGGAAAGGGAAAGGGAAAGGGAAAGGGAAAGGGAAGGGAAGGAAAGGAAAGGAAAGGAAAGGAAAGGAAAGGAAAGGAAAGGAAAGGAAAGGAAAGGAAAGGAAAGGAAAGGAAAGGAAAGGAAAGGAAAGGAAAGGAAAGGAAAGGAAAGGAAAGGAAAGGAAAGGAAAGGAAAGGAAAGGAAAGGAAAGGAAAGGAAAGGAAAGGAAAGGAGGAAAGGAAAAAGGGAAAGGAAAAAGAAAAGGGGAAAGGAAAAAGAAAAGGAAAAGGAAAAGGAAGAAGGAGTGACTTTTTATTTGGGAATTCTTTTCCCTCAGATGGACAAAGTCCCAGCTCATCTGCAGGAAGGTGAACTCACTCGAAACAGAAAAATATAAGGGTGCCTAGGGAACGCCATCTAAAAAGAAGATAAATGCTGAGGCAAAAGATTTAAACACTTGGGCTGGGGTCACAGCCATGGGGAAATGTGAGCACAGAGCTGGATTTAGTTCTGTCACTGATACCTCTGACATGGTCAGGAGTATGTGGCCATCACTAAAATGTTGCCATCTCTGAAATGGACCTCATCTCCCTTCTTTCAGGAGCCTGTAGAAAATGAATACTTTGCAAGCCATGATGTGCTCACATGCCACAACAATATGAGCTACGTAAACACCGAAAATAGTTTCATTCCTGTCAGCAGATATCCAGACATTCCAAAATCATTCTCATCAGCTCCATTTCCAAAGATAGATGGATCCAGACTAACCTCATTTCTCTGAGGAATTATTATTTTTTCTGAGGAAAGGAAGGCACACTAATGTATTTAACCAATCTTGATTCCAGCAGAATATTTCGACAGAGCCATATGAGTTTCATTAGTTTTGTTGAGAATTAACATAAGACTTGTAAACTATTCACTGCTGGGGGTTAAAGGAGAGATAATAACGGATAAAATTGAGAGAGGAGTTGTTTTCTTGTGAAGTTAATAAAGATTTCTTCATGAATGACCTTGGGTAGTAATTTTTCAGAAATGATCAAGCATTTCTGTGCAGGGAGATGAGATTTCACAGACAGGCACTAGAGAGAGGAGGATTGGGATGATCTCAAGGGCTGGAGCAAGGGGCTGGAGAGTGATGCTGTAATTCCCACTGCTACACGTGTTGGGACTGGGAACACATCCTCTGCAAATGTCACGAGAGGGGAAACACCGGGGTGTACAAGCTGATCAAAGCAGGGCTGTGAATCACCAAGGAGCTGTGTCCATGGAAATGTCAAGTGATATCCCAGGGATGTAGCAGGCACAGAATTCCCCCAAGAGATGCTAATGCCATTATGCAAAGGCCCGGTGTCCTTTTATCAGGAATGCAGCTCGACAGCTTTGCTCACCTGAGGTCAGATAAGATAAATGCAAGGTGGGTGGGGGCTCTCAGGTCAGTTGTTGATGTTCTCTGCCCCAGATGTGCAGGGTGTCTCTGCTTCGGCCCGCACAACTGAAGAACGAGTCTGGACTCTTCGCTTTTCGGTCTTGAGGTTGTTTATTAATTCTTATCTATAAAATTTTCTTTCTGCCCAGCCGAGATCTGCTCAGCAGGGCAGCCACAGGCACTCTGTGTTGTCCTTTTATACTACAAACTACCTATAACATATTTACACTTAATTCCCAACACCTATCACCTGTGTTAGACAGTGCACTTCTACTCTAAACCAACCCCAAAGTGCCAACAGCACTGCAGAAAATGGAGAACAAGAAGAAGAAAGAAGAAAGGCTGGACATGCCCAGATTCCTCTGTCTTGTCCCCATAACCCCCATACCAAAAATCCTAAAATCTACATTTTCACCCTGTGAATACTTTATTATTACACCATTCAAACCTGTGTGACTTTCACATCCTCATACAAAGCTGGCAATTGGCTGCAAGGATCAAAATCAAGCCACCAGGTATTCTGGGCAACATGCCAGGGTCTCCGAGCCCCCCGACGGGGTTCTCAGCAACTCTGGACATCAGAAGGGATGTGCTGAGTTCCCACAGGGGCAAGGGAGCTAAAGAACCATTAAACCGAGAATAAAAACTCTTTTTTCAGTTCCAGCATGAACCAGCGGGCAGGTACAGACCTGGTAAATCAACACACTGGAGGAAGGTGCCTGGTGATCAGACTGTTCAAAGCAGCAAAAAATCCTGACCCTCCTTCAGCAGCTTCTGGCTGATAGAGAGTGTGGCTAAGGCTGAGCAAAGGTGTCTTTTCCAGTCTGTGCTCTGAGAAAATTGAGATCCCTCATTCAGCCCCACGATTCTCTGTTCTCCCTGCTGCCTGCTCCAGTTCCAGCCCTCTGCAGCCCAAGGAACTGAAGCTACTCTTTATTTTTCAACAAGTTGGTCTAGACTGGTCTTCTTTGTCATCTGTGTCTCCAGATAAACAACCTTTCTATAAATCCTTCCATAAATGTGCATTCTGCATTGCATCAAAATCTCCTTTGGTATAATGCCTAAAAGAGATTTTCACATGAGAAAAATATGGGCTGTTCTCTCGCCATTCTGTGCTGTTTGGATAGCCTGCTCAATCTCACTAATACCCAATAAGTAAAGGATGGTTTTGACAAGTCCTGACTAGTCTGGGATACGTAGAAAAGTAATAAAACATATTTCAGGAGGAGATCTGTGATATTTCCAGATCACAGTAAATCTCAGCGTAAGCCACGTGCAATACCAAGCACCTCTTTCCTCTGTGCCATCCAAGCCCAGGGAAGCTGCATCCCCTCCCCAGCACCCCCAGCCAGCCCAGGGATGTCTGGGAGCAGCTTCGTCCTGTCCAGGGCCTTGCAAGGAGCATCCTCAAGGGCTCTGGGGTGGCAGAGGGTGTTTTGGATAGACAAGGCATCAGCAAAGCAGCATTTAACGGGCTGAGAAAGAGCTCAGAGCCCTGGCTGGCTCTCGGAGGAAGATCCATAACACAAAATAGCTCCCAGGCCAAAGGCAGCCACTGGAATTAGGATGGGGTATCAGGATGGAGTATTAGGATGGGGTACTAGGATGGGGTATTAGGATGGGATATTATTCTGGTTTTGGGAGCAGATGACTCAGGCAGAGGGTGTATTGTAACAAGGGGACCCCCATGGCAGAGAGAAATGATGAGGAGGACTCCATCTTATCAGAAGGCTAATTAATTACTTTATTATACTATATTATTCTATATTATATTGCATTACATCTAAACTGGATCTGCCAAGCACTCAACTGCCCAGGATCTTGTGACTGTCAGTGACAGTCCCAGCACACACCTGGATCCAATTGGTCAGTGAATCACAACACTCACACCAGAATCCAATTATCAATTCCCTTCAGGTAAACAATCTTCCACAGTACATTCCACTTGTGGACAACACAGGAGCAGTAAATGAGATAAGAATTGTTTTTTCTTTCTCTGAAGTTCAGAGAAGGTGAATCCCAGAAATTTCTTGGGAAGTTGTGCCCTGCTTTTCTCTGTGAACAGAAATGTGGTGACAAGGGTGAGCTCTGGTCCAGGCTCCCTGGACTCTGGTGTGATCCCAGCAGGGATTTCCTCATTCCCAGGTGGAAGCAGAACAGTTTCAGGGACAGAACAGCTGCAGGTGGCTTTTTCAGTGCTGATTCAGCATCCCTGCCCTGCCAAGCACTGGGGATTTGAAGCCATTTACATCCAAAGGCAATTGCAGAAATCGTTTGACAAGCTCCATCCTGGCATGCTGGCACATACCCAACCCTGACTTTGTAACTCACAGATTATGTTTACAGGGAAATGATTTAGGGATTGAGGGATTATCCAGCATGGGCCCACAGCCCAGCACCTCCAGAAGTACCAAATACCTAATGATTCCTGACAGCTGGAATCAATCTCCAGGAGCTGAGATTATTTTTAATTTTTTTTTCCCCCTCATGGGATAAAACAAAACTGTTCTGCTCAAACACTGCTGTCAACAAATCATTAATAAAGGCAATTGGCTGATTTACATCTGGCATTACAGAGGTCAGAACAATAAAACATGGCTTTATTTTGCAGCTAACACACCTTCTCTGCCATCCTTTATCCAAGCTGTCAGGATCCAATGCATGAGGAGAAGAGAGGTGGGGAACTGCAATGTGGGGAGCACCAGGAATTATTGGTGTCAGGGGAATACTGGAGCAGAAATGAAGTGGTGCATTCCCAATAGCTTGGAGGGTTTTTTTTTTTTTTTTTCCAATGGCTGTTTTTGTTTGAAACGATTATGACCAAAAGAACAAGGCTCTGGGTTGTGCAGAAGAAGACCAGAGTGTTATCACAAGTTTTTGGTTTGCTTTTTGAAGCTGGGTCTGTCAGTGAATATTTCCTCATGGAAACCCCCTGTCCTGTTAAGGGGATCTGGTACAAAGTGAGTTTAGTTTGCAGGAGTGCAGTAATTGGACAATTTCTTAGTGGAAAACATTCAGCAGCAATATTTGTACCAGGCCTTTGGGTTCTGACCTGCTGCTCATTTCTGGGAGTTGCTGCATCTGGTTAAATGGGAGTGCTCTGCTCCTCCCAAATGCCCCATTAGGAAATAATTTCTTCCAAAGATATGGAAACAGAGCACTGAGCAGATGCCCACACCAAAGGCCAAACTTCCCCCTGCTCAGGAAACAGAATTTTTTTTTTATTTTTATTTTTATTTGTGCATCTGGTCCAATTTATTTTTGGGCTTGGAAAAATCTGACCTTAAATAGATGTACTTGAGCCAGAAGGTACCAGAAAGCAAAGTAAGGTCTAGAGCCCCAAAACTGCTCTGCAAGCAAGAGCAGACAACCACAAGAAGTTTCTTTGTTGACATTGTCAGTGGTCAGTGCTGAATGTGGAGCTGTTTCATCATTGAAAAAAATCCCTGTTAATAAATTATTTTATTAGTGATACTAATTATATATTTAAAAAAAATAAAGATAGTGGGATTTCTATACCAAAAACCTTTCCCTCCTAAAGCAAAAACTACTCAAAAACTAAGCACACACAGATGACAAAAAAAACCAAAAAGGTGCTGTAAAAAGCCTCCATCTTCCAAGTACCCTTCTGATCAAACCCCTTGTTAAATGCTAGACAGCAGGTCACAGCCATTTTCTTAAATTCTGGGGGCATCAAATCTTCCTGTCCATCCCTCAGCCTTTCAGGCTGCTTCCCTTAACGATGATATTGATTTTGCTTTTAATTTCATCTATCCCAGGGATGGACTCCCACTGCTCCCCACAGGAGATTATTCTGTACGCTGACAGAACTCACTGATAGGAATTTTTCCTGACATCCAACTTCTGTTCTCTTTTTTGTTTTGTTTAAACATTTTGTGCTTTGATTGGATGGAGTCCTTAAAGTCAGGAGTTCAGGGTTAGAAAGGGAGGCAGGGAAGGGGAGAGGAGGCCAGGCCACATAAATTGCCAAGCTGCTAAAGAAATGTGCAAAAAGTTTCCTCCTGAGGCCTGACTTTGTGTTACAGCCACAGGTTTTATAGAAAATATATTTGCTCAGAATGCATTGCAAGGAAAAGGAAGGAAAGGAATCATTATTTAGAGGAATCTGAGGCAAATGGGAGATGTGCAAAATGTTTTGTGCATTGTTAAAAAACCCAAAACTGTCAGGAAGACAGGAGCTTCGGGGGGAAATTTATGCATGTATTTTGGAAATTATTTTAAAATTGTGTGGAACTGGCTATGATCATTTACATGGATCGGTTTGCTGTTGCACCCTCCCATCTGCCTGACCTGTAAATGCCAGACCCAGCCAGAGGAGGAGACCACCAAGGTCACTACCCTGCCTCTAGAAGCTATTAATAAAAATGCCAAGGAAGAGCACATGAATTATTGCTGTTCTTCCCAGACCATCCTAAGCAGTTCCTCTTTCTCCTTCCACGCATGAATTTCCCAGATTGGGAGTCCTTGGAGTCCTCTCTCCTCCTTTTGGCCAGGACGGGTTAGGACCAGGGGCAGAGACACCAAAAATCAGGAGATGAACAGAAATCTTCCATATTGTCCATTTTATTGCCAAGGTTGTGTCCAGAGGGAGCTGTTTGGTGATCCTGGATATCCATGAACTCCCAAAAAAGTCAGATGTCAAGATCTCCATGCAGGAATCCACTGAGCTACTGAGTAGAAAAGTGCTTGGGGGAAACCAACAGTACCCAGGATGTGGAAGGAGCAGGGGAGGAAAATCCAGGGGAAGTTGGGCAGGAAAAAAGAGACAAAAAAAAAGCCTTGAAACAGAACTTGAAATGCTCCCAGGCCAAAGAAAGCCATCAGGATGACTGCAGAACACAAACGGCAGGAGCTCACCCAGTGCTTCTCGCAGCACAACTCGTGATTTTAATTCCAAAGCACAGCCTTTGGTGAAGTTAGTGAGCTCTACAAAGGAGGCTGACTCACTGCACCTCTTAGGAACCCGCTCTGATGACTAATTGCTCGTATTGTTAAAAACGAGCCTCTAATTTGTGGCATTAACATTGACAACCTCCAATTCCAGCCACTTCATCTTGGTCTTTTATCTGCTGTAAGGAACTGTTGGGGGGGGGGGAAAAAAGAGAGGAAAAGAGATGCTAAGTCTTTGTGTAAAATGTTTTTCATGTAAACTACAGACTGAGGGGAAAAAAGAATCCACGAGCCTGGGAGGAAAATGCAAATTTACGACAGGTGCCCAGAGCAGGAATATTGTTGGGGAATCACTGAAAGAGGAGAGGAGAAATTCACATTAGCACCATTTGGATTTAGTGAAGTTTTTGATGGCGAATGCGAAATCAAGACCAATCCTTACCTCGGGTTCCCCAGGGAACAAGGAAGAGATGGAAGGAGCAGAGCAGGGATGGAGATGCTGAGAAAGGGGAGAGAGATTGAGATGCAGGGAAAGGAAGGTGGGAGGTGAGAGAGCAGCAGCAAACCCGGGGGGACATGGCCCAGGCAGGAGGGCTCTGGTACAAAACTGGATGGATTAAGAGCTTTGGGCTGAAGAGGGAAATCAAACATGGTAATTAATCAAAATGTATGGGCTGGGGAGTGAGTTGGAGGCGTGGGCAAGGAGCCGGAAAAGAACGAGTTACATCACCTGGCTCCTTCTGCCTGGAATTTTGTGCTTTCAGCTAACAGACCTAAATCTTGACAGCTTAGCCTGAAAGCAGCAAATTTCGGGGCTTTTTGCAAAACTCTAATGGAGAAATTTGACTCAGACAAATGCAGCTTTTATAAAAATTAGCAAATAAGGCTAAATTTAAAAAGTAAAACTTAACCAAGACACTGTAAAGTAAGATTTCCCCCCCCCACACCCCTTTAAGTAGTTTATTACTCAGCTATAAAAACACTTCTGCTGTTGAAAGACAAATTGCTCACATATTCTGATTTTTGGGTGATGAATTCTAAAGTCACAAAGAGACTGTTAACAGCAGGAATTGTAACCAGTGTGTGGTGTGAGTTAAATTCACACAATTCAACATGCTTCATTCTCTTCACAAACATTTCTTCAGCCAGCTATGACCATGCTCCTTCTAAAAACCCTTTAAGAGGCTCCAACCTATAATTTTTGTGTCCTGTGGCATCAACAGCCAGCAAGATCTGAACTCCTCTGGTGGAAGTTGAAGTTCACAGCCTGGGTCTCTGGAAGGTAATTTCCTTTAGCTTTGCAATAAACTCTCTGCCTTGACCTAAGACCCCCAATATTACAAGTGGTTAACAGCATCCAGAAAAAAAAATGTTGGTGCAAAATATGTGAATTTGAGTAGATTTGCTAGAATTTTATTAATTTATAGAAGTTGAAGGTTATGCCATATGTCACTAGAAAGTAATTTTCTCTGAATGTGGAATAAGGGCTTAGATTTGATTTATGACCTAAATATTGCAAGATATTAATACATCTCCATGCCAGATGGTAATGTACACGTGAGGAAATGTACCTTTTCTGTCCCAAAAAGTGCAGATTTTTGCTTTCATTTACTAGGATAAACTCAATCAGTGGCATTCATTAATTTTTGAACACTGAGTACTTCCATGGAATGTCCCCATCTCTCAGAGAACTGTGTTATTCCTCTGGGAAATACATTCCAAATGTTCCCAAAAACTGCTTCAGACACTCTCTATGTGGCACCCATGGGGATATCCACTAGGGTTGGCCAGACCCAATGATTTTCTAGGAACAAACAATATTTTGGACTCCTGGGATCCAATTTAGATGCTGTAGGGGATTGCAGCTGCAACCAAATAAAGGAGAATGAAGTATTCATGATCCAGGCACCAGCAAACACATCAAGCAGGTTACAGGTTGCAACTTCACAGCAAAAATTCAGGAGAAGGTTCTACAGCTATTTTACAATTTACAGGTATTTTAAAATTTGTGGGTTTGTGGCATTCAAAAGTATCCCAAACCTTGTTTCCTAGGGACAGGAGGGAGTTCACTGTTTCCTGCTGTTTGCTCATGACTGCATTAACTCCAGTGATTTCCTGGGGAGTTGTTAATATCTTATTTATACGCTGGGTAAACAATGTGTGCTTTTTCTACCTCCAGAATCAAAGCTATGCTCCAGAAATTCCCACATTCCTCGGCTATCAGTGCATAAAATCCATCTCTACACCAGCTCCTTCCAGAACTACAAGTGCGGACTAAATAATAAGGGCTTGTTTCCATCCAACAAGAATTTCCTCACCTTGGGAAACTCCAGCCTTTCAAGAAGTAATTTTAAATCAGTAATTTTAAATCAGTAAATTTAAATCAGTAATTTAAAATCAGTAATTTAAAATCAGATGTTACTGTGCCAGTCACCCGACCCAAGGGGGGAGCAGGGGTGTGATGGGAATCCAAGTCCAGCTGAGGAATGCAAACCCCAGGGATGCAAAGACTGATGAGCAACCATTCCCAAAAATCCATTTTAATGGATTCTGTCCATAAAGAAAATGGCAATTTTGATTTCACAGGTGGCAGCTTTCATTTTAAATCCACCTTTTGGCGTTGCCTGACCCTGACTGTGACTTCTGAGCAGGAATGGACAATGTGGGACAGAGCAATGCTCACTGGGCATTGCTCAAATACAGATTGCTGTGTGTTTTGCTTCATGCTTTAGTTGTACCCTGCACTGGAAAGGCTTTGGGAGCAGAGGGAGAAGCTGCCAGGAGCTTGACCCAGTGGAGCCAGTGCCAGTGGTTCCAGTATGAACCCACTGCTGGCCCAGGCTGGGCACATCAGGGGCAGTGGCAGCACCTCTGGGATAAAAGGTTTAAAAAGGGGGAAAAGTTGCTCCAGGGTAGCCATTGCTAAAGGAAAGGGTGAGAATATGTGAGAGCAGCAACTCTGCAGAGCCCAAGTTGACAGAGGACTGTCCTGTGAGGGGGATCCCACATTCAGCAGGAAAGACTGAGGAGCCCTGAGGAGGAAGGAACAATGGAGACAATGGGTGATGAACTGATGGATTCCCCATCCCTGTCCCCCTGCACCACAGCCAGGGAGAAGGAAAGAAAATCTGAGTGAAGTTAAGCCTGGAAAGAAGGGAGAAGTGGGAGAAGACATTTAACATTTCATTTTTATTTCTCATTATCCTACTCTGATTAGATTGGTAATAAATTAAACTGATTACCCTGAGTCAGGTGACTGGCAGAGTAACATCTGATTTAAAATTACTTCTTGAAAGTCTGGAGTTTCCCAAGGTGAGGAAATTCTTATTGGAAACAAACCCTTATTATTTAGTCTGTAGTCGTAGTTCGGAAAGGGGCTGGTGTAGAGATGGATTTTATGCACTCTGCTGAGTGATCACTCCCCATCCCCTATCCAGGCCTTCATTTATATTTCCTCTCCCTGTCCAGCTGAGGTGGGGAGTGCTGGAGCAGCTTTGGTGGGCACCCAGCACCCAGCCAGGATCCACCCCAGCAAGGAGCCACACTCACATTCCATTCACTTTCAGTCACTCTGATGCTTGCCTGCTCTCTGGCTGTTGCAGTTTCTCCCTGCATCCTCTGAGGGAGCCCCTGCAGGCTCTGGGAGTCAGGAGACGCTGTACATGGATTCAGTTTACAGCAAGAGCCTGGACAGAGTAAATGCTGTGTGATTTCCTGCAGGGAAGCCAGTGGACATGGCATCAGTGGGGGATCCCCCAAATGACAGAGGAGGGGAGTTATTATTTCCCCTCCCCTTTGCTGCCAGCCCAGACCTGTTATTTCAGGGCAGTGCAGTCAGGGAGGAGGCAGAGCCTGGCTCCCCAGCTTGGCTCCATCTCGGATGCAAGACACCAGGTGGCTGGAGTGACAGAGCTGTCACACTGCAGCGTTTGCTGTCTTGAATGAGAAACAGCACTCTGAGAAAGCCTCTCCCTTGCCAAGGTCCAACTCAGAGCAGACAGAACTCTGGGGAGAGGGGGGGTTTGTACAGGTGGGCAGCCAAATTCCCTCCTGGTTGTGGTGGGGATAGAGAACACAGCAGCAGCCAGGACAGGGGGATGCAGCCACTGCAGAGCTCAGGAACAGCAGCAGCAGGGAGCGACTGATGGCTGGTTTGTCCTGAGCTCCTGTTTGTGACAATGGTCACAGGGGTCTTAGGATGAGGGAAGAGACGAGGATCTGACTCCATGTTTCAGAAGGCTGATTTATTATTTTATGATATATATTATATTAAAACTATACTAACAGAATAGAAGAAAAGGTTTCCTCAGAAGGCCAGCTAAGAATAGAATGAAGGAATGATAACAAAATCTTCCGTATGGGACAGAGTCCAAGCCAGCTGACTGTGATTGGCCATTAATTAGGAACAACCACATGAGACCAATCACAGATGCACCAGTTGCATTCCACAGCAGCAGATAATCAATGTTTACATTTTGTTCCTGAGGTCTCACAGCTTCTCAGAAGGAAAAAATCCTAAGTACGGATTTTTGATGAAAAGATGTCTGTGACACCTGTTGTCACAATGAACTCAGTCCTGGGTATTGTTCCCTCCCTGGGCTGCTCTTCTGGTGAAGAGGCAGATGCTCCCTCCTGTCACACAACTCAGCAAAAATGTTCTCATTTTTAGGAACATGGGTGAAGTGCTCTAGAATCCAAGGGTAATGTCTTCCTATTTATACTCTCCTGCCCCTGGCACATCCTCTGCTATCCATTTCTCAAGTTTTCCTCCTGGGAAGCAGACTCAGGTAATTCCTCTAGTCCTTTTTACAAGCCATAAACTATTTCTACAAAAATACACACAAATAGAAATCATAGAAATTATAAAATCATTTAGGTTGGAAATCAAGATCATCAAGTCCAAGAGCAAGTAAAGACAAAAAGTGACAAGCTTGCACACACAGAATGAAATTCAAACATGGTGTCAAAGTGCTTCCCATCCAGGTATAAAGCCAGAAATGTGTAAGAGAGACCGGAATGCAGGGAAATAATAAAATTATTTGTGTCAGAAATGTGATTGCCATGCGTGATCATGTTCACAGGGGTCTGAGAATGAGGGAAGAGATGAGGATCTGACTCCATGTTTCAGAAGGCTTATTATTTTATGATATATATTACATTAAAACTACACTAAAAGAATAGAAGAAAGGATTTCATCAGAAGGCTGGCTAAGAATAGAATAGGAAAGAATGATAACAAAGGTTTGTGGCTTGGCTCTCTGTCCGAGCCAGATGACTGTGATTGGCCATTAATTACAAACAACTCTATGAGACCAATCAAAGATTTACCTGTTGCATTCCACAGCAGCACATAATCAATGTTTACATTTTGTTCCTGAGGCCTCCCAGCTTCTCAGGAGGAAAAATCCTAAGGAAAGGATTTTCCATAAAAGATGTCTGCGGCAGCCATGAGTTTTTCAGACATCACAATGGTGAGTTTGGCTTAGGCAGGATTTTGAAGGAGCAGGATGAGATAGGCTTGTTACAGAGAGCATGAGGAACAGAATGGGATAAACACAACAAAAACTTGTTTGAGGATGGAAGAAGTGGGCGAGGGGAGGCTGGCACCAGGGGCCAAGTGAAGGTGAGAACCAACCTTTCCAGGCTGTGTGGCAGATGAGGGCGAGGGAGGGTGAGGATGGACTGTGAAAGCAAGTATGTGCAGCATATGTTCAAAGTGACACAGAAAGGGTGCCACCCGAGGGGGGGCTGCAGGGATGGCACACTGACAGCACTGGGCTGGGAAAGGGATCTCTGCATCCTGGGAAGTCTTGCCAGGCTGCAGTTATTCACACCAGAGGGAAGCACTGTCCCTGCAGTGGTTATCAGATACAAAGTGAGAGGCTGGACAAAAAAAAAAATTGGCTGGAGGCAGGAGCAGAGAAGTCACATCTACTCAGGAATGTTGTGATGGAAAAGGCTTTTTGAGGGACAGCCTGGGTGTGAGGCTTTGGGCTGTCACCAAGGTTGTGGGGCCAGTGGGGATGCACACACTGTAGGAAAGCAGTGTGGTAAGTGTGGTAAGAATTAAAATCTTCAGCCTTTCTGACCCTGAAGAGATGGTTAGGCAGCCTCAAGGAGATGGCAGAGATGGAGAATAGAATAGAATAGAATAGAATAGAATAGAATAGAATAGAATAGAATAGAATAGAATAGAATAGAATAGAATAGAAATAGAGACACTATTGTCATCCTGGAGAAACAATGTGGGTGGTGTTTATCCAGTGTAGGAATGGCAGCCTGATGCCTTCCTAGAGATTGCACGACACTGATTTGTCTTTGGATAATTGTTCATCTTGTGAGTGGTAAGTTACTGGCTGGCAAACAGCCAGGATTTCTCAGACTCCCTTTGGCATCCCCCATCCAAGCTGTGATCATTTTCATATTTCACATGTCTGGGCTTTCTCTCAGGAACGTGGCACGTGCAGGGATTCCTCTGTGAGTGCTGGGTGCATCCAACCCAGGGAAGCCACAACAGCTCTGTCAGAGTTGCAGAGCTGCCCTGGCTCCCCAGGAGCCAGCCTGGACCTGGCTGTGGAGCTGGGTTTCCCTCTGCAGGTGCTGTCATTGTCCCGCTCAATGAACTGTGCTTTTTATTTACCTGCTTTATATTGTTCAGTATTTGCTTATAATAGGAACGGATCTTTATTATTTATTATTGTCACAGACATCTTTTATGAAAAATCCTTTCTTTAGGATTTTTCCTCCTGGAAAGCTCAGAGGCTTCAAGAACAAAATGTAAGCATTGATTATCTGCTGCTGTGGAATGCAACAGGTGCATCTGTGATTGGTCCATGTTGGTTGTTTCTAATTAATGGCCAATCACAGTCAGCTGGCTCGGACAGAGAGTCCGACCCACAAGCTTTTGTGATCATTCTTTCTTTTTCTATTCCTAGCTAGCCTTCTGAGGAAATCCTTTCTTCTATTCTTTTAGTATAGTTTTAATGTAATGTATATAATAAAATAATAAATTGGCCTTCTGAAACATGGAGTCAGATCCTCGTCTTTTCCCTATCCTAAGACCCTGTGAACACCATCACATATTATAATATTATATATTAATATTTTATTATTTCCACATTATTTCCAGGTATTTCCACACTGTGGAGTAGAACATGTCTGCAAACCCTGGAGCAGGGCATCCTGTTTGATTCCCCCTTTAGCCCTGGCTATGGACCCTGTGACAAAACCTTTCCCAAATGACCCCTCCTTGCCTTCATTCTTCTGTAGTGAGGGCCACACAGCCTGTATTCTCAGCACTCAGATCTCTCAGGCCATCCCACCAGATCCTTCCCATGTTCCTTAAAAACACGTTTCCCACATTTTTTAAAACCACCACCAGTGCAGGTGGCAGCCAGTTTGTACCTCCCAGCCCACCTTCAGAGCCTCTGTCAAACAACAGCGAGCAGTCACTTAAAAGCAGCTTCTTTTGACAATGAAAGTCATATTTTGCTTTGAAAACACCCTGTGCTTGGAGGAAAAGCTGCAACAAAAAGCTCTGTGCCCATCATGTCTCTCCTTTGCATGCGCTTTGCCTCGGTGCCACCCGCTCTCCTGGGGAGCCTCCCCGTCAGCTGCTGCAGCCCCTGCCTTTGTGATCCTGACAGCTTTTTCTTCTTCCAGGGGCCAGGCCTCTCACAGATCAGTGTCTTTTGATCTCACTTCTCTCAGCATTGTCAAAACAGCCCTGTCAAAGCAGCGCTGTCACTGGGATGGGGAGAGAGGAGTCCTTCCCAGGGACAGAGAGCTCACGTCTTATGCAGGCCTTATCCACTCTTTCATATCTCTTGTCTTTCTTTTCCTCTGTTTCTGCCAGAGTGATGAATGGTGACTTTTACAGGGTGACTTTCCACAGGTGCACCGAGGGCCCTCAGGTATTAATGAGTCATAGCACAAATATTTCCTTATTTTGCCTAAATTTTATCCCTGCAGTGCTTAACCCCCTCGTGAGACCAAGGCCTGACAGGGAGGCACGAGACTAAAGGCAGAGGGAAACCATGAAGTTTTTGTTAAAAGTCAAGAAGGTTGTCTGTGAAACTAGAATGACATGTTTTATTTATGCTGGACCCAGACATATTAAAAGAACTTAACTATAGTTTCTACTGAAAGTGTTCTATTTTGATGTAGCCAAAGCAATCAGGATGAGCTGAGGGTATAAATGTTCCTAAGCAGGGGACATGCAGAGAAAATGTAAAAGGAGGAGGACGAGTGAAGAATTTTTAAGCTCAGTGGTCAGGCTTCGGGAAGGAAAAATTTTTTTATTTAACCTCTTATCTGCAGTTTTCCTCTTCCACTGAGACTCAGTGGAGAGATAGGAGAACTAATTTCTTCTCTGTTTCCATTATAAGGAGAACATTTTTCCAATGTAACCCCTAGAAAAGGTATCATCAATCACTGCTCCTTTAATCTGGGAGTTGTGACTTCCAAGAGTTTGATGAATAGGTCCAGAAGTTACTGTAGTTTGTGACCTTCCTTTCTGGACAGATGGAAGGAGAAATTCCGAATTTCTTATTCTTCATCCCTCTTTGACTTTGATTAGGAGTCACAATGTAGAAAAAATTTGGAAATACAGCTTGTCTGGATATTAGCATGGAGGAGGAGGGTGTCTGGATGAAAACTGTAGCATTTACCACCAAAATATTTTTTAAAAAAGAACTCCACAGGAGGATAAACTTTGGGTTTGTGTGTGTGCTATCTGTCCTACAAAAAAGGAATCTCTAGGATCTATTTGTGGCTTAGAAGTAATTGATGGAAAAGTTTTAAAGCAATTATTTGAACCACTATGTATGGAACTTTATATAAAATTCAGATTGCCATCTGCAATAATTAATATATGCTAATATAATAATGTAATATATGCTAATATAATAATGATTGCCATGATAACTATAATAAAAATATATTATTTTAATATGATAATCTATTTTATTAACTGATTCTAAAAGTCAGTGAGTGAGGTAGGGAGAGTCTTTGACTGCAGAAATCCTGGAGAGCAAACCCAGGGAGGTGCTTTAGCACATCAGAACCCCCTGGAGCAGTGTGGCAGTCAGTGATGAAGGGACAAAGGTTGGATCCTGGAGGTCTTTTCCTCACCCCAAATAATTCTGTGACTGTTTCTGTGGCACTGTGGAGCTGCTCTTTCTGCCATGCCAACACCTGAGACAGAAGGGACAACCAGGAGCACCAGTGGGATGTTCTTGTTTTAACATCAATGGATTTGAGAGCTACGGCTGAACAGCTGCTTGATTTCATGGGAAATAGGAGGAATTAGGAGGGGTAACAATTTCCAGCTTGCCAGGCTTCAGGCTTGGTGTTTTTGATGGCAGAAGAAGCCTCTGCCCTGCGATGGCTGTGGAGTGTGAGTGGGATCCGTCTGTAATTCCTGAGGCTGGAATCAATCATCCCGGCTAAATCGGTGCCTCTTTGATCAGAACAGCTCCTGTCCCGCTTGGCTGGAGGTATAAAATCACCAGCCCTCCTGCTCCAAGAACAGCAGGCATCCATAAATCAGCCTGGCAGACCATAAATTCATTTACCCAACAGAGACATGGTCAAAAGCAGCTCAATGGGGTTTTAAAGGCCTTTGTGCAGTGCTGGAGATAAACAGGAGCTGGAGGAGGAGGAGAGGGGGAGCAAGTGGTATCTTCATCCTCTGCTGTTGGAGCTGGTGCTGCTCGGAGGCAGGGTGGCCTTTCTTGGCTCCAGGGTGCTTTGGAAGTCTGGGTAGGATCTCCCAAAGCTCTTCACAAGCTTCTCACTCACTGCTAAAGCAAAGATGGTGTGACCGTGTTCACAGGGGTTCCGGGATGAGGGAAGAGAGAAGGATCTGACTCCATGTTTCAGAAGGCTTGATTTTTTATTTTATGATATATATTACATTAAAACTATACTAAAAGAATAGAAGAAAAGGTTTAATCTCAGAAGGCTAGCTAAGAATAGAAAAGAATGATAACAAAGGTGTGCGGCTTGGACTCTCTGAGCCAGCTGGGCTGTGATTGGCCATTAATTAGAAAAAACCAACATGGGCCAATCCCAGATGCACCTGTTGCATTCCACAGCAGCAGATAATCATTGTTTACATTTTGTTCCTGAGGCTTCTCAGCTTCTCAGGAGGAAAAAATCCTAAGGAAAGGATTTTCATGAAAAGATGTCTGTGACAAAGATGGGGGCAGAGCAGGGACTTTTGGGTCTCTTGCTATAAACCTTAAAATATCTGGAAGCTTTCTGCTTGGCATGGCTGATAACTGATAACTGATGATAACTGATAACTGTCCTGCCTGTGCTGCTGATGCCCAGCAAGAGCAAAAAAGAGAATAAACTCCCAACTGAGCCCTGGTCAGTCAGGAGGCTTTGGGGTGTCTCTCAGGCTGAACAGCAGGGACTTTCCCTGGCCATGTTTCTAGGCAGTGTCACATCTTTCCATCTGGATTTAGGCCATCAGACATCCAGACTCAAGTCTGAGCCCAATCTATAAAAAGTCATGTAAAGAGCCTACCTGTAGTCACGCAAATCCCAGCAAATAAAACCTTTCAGGTGCATCAGAATAAACCTGAGACACTGAATTTCCATGGCTGCTTCCCCTTCCCTGCTCTCTGATTTCACTTGGTTTGAGAAAGATAGATATATATATATAATATATTTAAACAATATCATAGCAGCTGTGCCAGTTGCTTCTAGTAAAACATCTCTGCTGAAATAATGCAGTGTCTGAGAGATTGGGTGTAATATGGTTAAATGCTTTTACAATCCCCCATTAAAGTAAGTGGATGGAAATTCATAAAATATTGATGGCATTTGAAAAGAGTTCATTCATGGAGCTATCCAGAACTCAGAGCAGGCAGTGCTGAGACAGATGTTGATATCTGGAAGTTTTGGAAGAGAGGACAGACTTAGGTTAAACAGCACTGCTGAAAAGTGGAGTGATTGAGATCAAACCCTGCGCTGCAGTTTGTTTTAATCCAGTTACCAAACCAAGCAGGGCTCTGCTTTCCTGCTGAGTATGACAGAAATAACAATCCCAAGCTGGCAAGGATCCTCCATTTCTGCTGCTCCACGAGCCTGGGGGCACTAATGAGACCTTGGAGTGGGGAAAAGAGCTGTGATGTAAATCTGAGTGATGAGAGAGGGGCTGGTTGCCTTTGAGGCAGCAGAGATGACCTGATCCTCTCTCCAAAGATACCTGGCTGCACAGTTCCTGTTTGTGGGCAAGGAGAGAGCAAAGCTGGCTGCATCCCCCAGTCCCCCGGTATTGAAATCAGCTGGCACTCCTCCAAAAGATGGCAGGTTAAAAGAAAAAGGGGGAAAAAGTGTTTCTCTGGAGTTTTCCACCTGAGGAAATGTCTGGTTTCCTGTGCCTGCAGCCAGAGGCTGCTCCATGCCACAGGGCCTGGAAAAAACTGAAGGACTGTGAAAATCACTGCAGGATTAGAAGAGGTGGCTGTGAGATGGACTAGGATTTACTGCTTGAGCAGAATTGAGCCGAGATCTGGTGTTAATCCAGAATTTCCCACTTTGAACTCTTTGACTAAGGTTTGGACAAGATTTTGGCAGAATTAATTTACAGCTGCAGAGCAATAATCACCTGGGGAAGTGGTGGAAGGAAGCCAGTCTGTGGGTGAGGAAGAGCTGGGAATGGCCAGTGCAGCACCCTGGTGTGGCTGTGTGTGAGATGTCCCACCAGAAGAGACACCTTTGTGCAGAGAATAGCCTCAGGCTCATCTCTGCCGCTGGCCTTGGAGCAATTCCTGTGAAGGGAAGTGTGTAGGAGGAATTGGTACCTGGGGATCCCAGGGACCATTATCTCAGGGTTGAATTCCTGCAGTAAATATCCCAGCTGTTCCCACAACGAGTTTGGGAAACATCCCAAGACCAAATGTTGCCTGTCCTCCTGTGCCAGTCAGTTTTCAGCAGACATCACCCTGACACCTCCTGCAAGCCCTGGAAAGCTCCTGGCAGCTCCTGTTCATTAGAGATCCCAATTCCTGCTCACACCAGCTTTACCTCCGTGTCACTCAATTGACTGGAGAGCACGGGAGACGAGGACCTGGGTTCCTATTTCTCATTTTGCAAGAGCAGCTAAATTAACCCTGGGGTCAAAGCCAAATGCCAGCCTCTCTGAACTCCTCCAGGATGCAGTGGCTGTGCAGCACACTGCTGGAAAAGTACCCAGGCTTGCTTTAAACTACCTTGCTCAGAGTGGGCAAACTTATTCTTCTTTTTCCTTTTTTCAGTTCTCATCGACCTCTAAACTGCTGTAATCTAACTCCATAAAGCTTGTTTCTCCTGTATACACCACAGACATGCTCCCAGCTCGATAATGTGCTTAGGACTTTACTTGCTGTAAACTGGGAATAATTTCACCCAGGATGAGTTTGCCCATGTTGCATTGGAAAAGCAGTCTTTCACTTGCCAGCCTGCACTCAGCCATGGTGAAGCTATTCTGGTTACACAATTACTGTACCTCATCCCAGAAACTGCTGCACATCAGAATTGGATCTCTTACTGGTGAGTAAATTAGAGTAAAACAGAGCTTTGGGATCCATTAGGAAGAAAGTGTCAATCTAAGGTTATTTTTTTGCTTAGGTTTGCTTGCAGTTTTCTCCACCTTGTTTTATCCTCCAGAATGGCAGCAGGTTGTGTATGTTTATTAAATGCACCAAATATTTCCTTATAAATATGTATTCATTTTGTTTGCTTTCATAAATATATATTTGCAAAGACATATTTATACATACATTTATAAATATTAGTATAAATACATATCTATTTATACAGTAGTGTACAAACTAAACACAGCTATTAAAGGAATTAAATATAAGTCAAAGCTTGCTATTTTCCAGCATATTGGCAGCTGATCTGTCTCTCTGAAATGTTACCCAGACTTGCCTGTGTGTTGACCCTCATATGCTGCTCTTTGGGGAGTTTCTCTCATGCTGTACAACAGTGTTTCTGTCTGAGAAGCAGCAGGGATGTTGGGCTTCTGATTTATTGCTGATGAGGAGCAATAAATTTCCTTTAAGGGAAGCACAAGGATGTAGATCATAGATGTGGGAACTCTGGATCAATATATTTTTTCCTTTTCCCTTACATAGGGTGTAAGTAGCTGCTGAACCACCCTCACCAGAGCAAGCAGAATGAACTATCTCTCAGTGTTATCTTCTTCATGTCTGTGCTGCTACAGACAGAAAAGTCCCAAAAAAAACCCCAAAGATTTTTTTTTCCTAACCTTTACAGTGATTTCTTTTCTTTAGGCCCACTAAATTCTTAGCAGATCTGACCTGCTCTCTGTAAGGAAACCACCCCTGTGGCTCGTGGAGCTGCTGCTTCCAGTTCCCGAGTGAAGGACAGCATTACAATCACTCTGTCATCTCCTCTTCAAAGATGAAGATGAAAGAGCTCATTCCCGGCAGCTGGAAGAGGTGCTCTGCTTAAAACCTCAGCCTGTGAACTCGGGAGGGATGGGAATCCTCTGCAGGCTTCCCCAAAGAGACACCAAGGACTCCCCAAATGTCCTTGTGAGTCCTCAGTGCCCCAGGCTGAGCAACAGACTCTGCAAATGCTACACTGAATTCATAAATTCATACCATGTAATTCAAGACTGTTTCTCATTGCCTTTGTCTTTGGGATTACTAGACCACTAAGGGATTAGATGAGCGATAACAGAGTTAGCAGAGAAAACATACCAGGAACCTTTCATTTAGAACAGCTGTGATCATGCTTTTTAGATCCTGAACATGTCCTGTGCAAGGATTTAAGGCCTCTTACCTTTGCTCATTACCTGGTAAAGAAGATGTGTGCTGTGTCATAACCATCACAACCCTCTTGCTTGGCTAAAATCACCTTTTAAAACCATTCCTGAGCCTGGAATTATAACCTGCAGCACAGACTCTTCTTGCTCCCTGTCACCTGCATCTCCTGATCCCCAGCCCATGTTCTCTGCTTGCCTGCAATAAATCAGCCACACTCAGGGAAATCTGCCCTGGCACAGGGCTAAATCTGTATGGTGACCTGGTACACAGATTTACCTGGCCAGGACAGATGGTTCTGCTCTCTAAGGTTAATGAATGCTGCCTTTGAGGGACAATACACACCCATAAAATGCAGAAAAACCTCTCTTTTTTTCCTCCTTCCCCTCCTATTCTCACTTGCAGATGCTGGCTGCACAGCTGGTAAAACAGATAGGTCTTTCTAACCCTTTCATGCCTGTTCAGTGAGTCCAGGTAGGTTCATAAATATGGTAATGTTCCCAGAGCATGTCTGGACTGGAAATAAGAGATAACTGCAGCAACAGCTCCACTGCAGGAGGGACTAAATCCACACTCCAGGTCAAATTAACAACCTCCCACTCCCCCCATTAGCATGAGGAAAGCTCTTGTGCTCACCTGTTTGCTGATTACAGCCATGGAGCTGTAAGGAAGCAGCTCTTGTTTAGCTTATTATCAGAAGGCCCAAGCTCGAGAGAGAACACATTGATTTATACAATGGGGATCCTGCCTGGTGCTTCAATGCAGCTGTCCTGCTGAGAAAATTACAGATAAACTCTTCATTTATTGTCCCTTTAAGGGAGAGCAGAAGAAAAGGAGAAAGGCAAAAAAAAAATAAGCCCCAAACTCAACAACTTCTAAGTGCTCATGGAAAGGTTGATTTTAACCAGTCTGTTTCCAAAGGCAAATCCCTGGAGATGGAATCCTGGAATCCATCAAGGGCTGGACACAAGGAGCCCTTGTGCAACCGTGTTCACAGGGGTTCTTGGATGAGGGAAGAGATGAGGGTCTGACTCCATGTTTCAGAAGGCTTGATTTATTATTTTATGATATATATTACATTAAAACTATACTAAAAGAATAGAAGAAAGGATTTCATCAGAAGGCTAGCTAAGAATAGAATAGGAAAGAATGATAAAGGTTTGTGGCTCGGCTCTCTGTCTGAGCCAGCTGACTGTGATTGGCCATTAATTACAAACAACTCTATGAGACCAATCCCAGATGCACCTGTTGCATTCCACAGCAGCAGATAACCATTGTTTACATTTTGTTCCTGAGGCCTTTCAGCTTCTCAGGAGGAAAAATCCTAAGGAAAGGATTTTCCATAAAAGATGTCTGTAACACCCTTGTTAGGGTCTCTAGCATGGCAGTGACCTGGTGTCATGTCAGGTCAGAGGGACACCATCCCGTGGGCTTCTGGTGGCAAAGATGTGGCTCTACCTGCTCAAAACCACATCCAGGGATTTCCAGGACTCTCTGGAAAAATCACCACCTTCCCCACAGCAGAGGACAACCACTAGTGTGTGATGGCTCAGCCAAAGGGTGAGGCAAAGAGAATCACTGGGTGTTCTGGAACAGGTTACAGCAGCTGAAATGAGACAGGAATAAAAACAACAACAAAAAAAAAAAAAAAAAAAATAGCGAGAAATGGCAAGAGTAAGGAAATGGACCTCAGCTTCACCAGCCACGCCTTCAACAAATGTTTGAGATCCAGCTTTGCCTTAAAAACTTAATATTGCCCAAAGGTAAAATCAAGCAGTAGATCCAAGCTGCCAGGAGTCTCCACTGGGCACGCTGAGCTCCTGGGCTGTGCTGGGATTTGGACAAGGCTGACAACAAAAACTGGGGAAAGGAGCCACTGATTCCCTTGGATCTCCTGGAAGCACAAAGCTTGTTAAGCAGGGGTGGATTTAGAGGGTGAGGGATGCCACGCTGGGAGGGAAGAGGAGTTGAAATACTCCAGTGGAACAATAATCCAGTTTCCATGAGCTGTATTCAGCACCATCATGGCCCCACATTTAAAATGAATGGTTGTCATGGGTTAACCAGTCGGTTAAAGATGAAGTCACCTCTCTCTCACATGACACTCAAATATATTTTCAGTCTGCCTCTTCCTTTTTCTCTCTAATCTGGACAGGTCTCTTCCTTTTTTCAAGCACACTTTGTTTCTTTCCCATTTTAAGAGAAGCTGAGCTCTTCAAGTGTCATGCTGAAGGCACTTGGCTGTGTTTCAATATTCTTTATACAATCCGGTGACCAAAAATATGTCTGTGGCCCCTGTTCTGACAATAGAGCATCAGTTTCTGCATCTGTGCACCTTCCCAAAAATCCAGAGCTGCTCTCCTGGCTGGTCCAGGGGATTCCAGCTATTCAGAAGACTCTCAATCTTTCCAAATTTGTATATCCTGGCATGATACCTTCCAAGAGTTTTAATTCTGTGGCAAAAGCACACAAGCAATGTTCTTAAAGCCTTCCTACACATGTATTTATCAAGGAGTGAAAAAAAGAAGATGGAAGAAATACAGCAAAAATGGAAAGAACTCATCATTTCCTGAGATTTTCCTTCATAATACGGATGTACAGTACAGACCTTCTGAAGCTTTTAGATTTATTTCCTAAGGTTGCAAAAAGTAGCTGGAAGCCCTGCTCCATTCAATATTGCTCTAACCTCCCCTTTGGTTTTGACAGTGATGGATTTTATCTCCCGCACTTAAAAAATATCGCCCCAGACGTGTTCTCTGTGAACAGCCAAGAGAAAAATCAGCTTTTCTGTCCCCAGTTCTTGCTTTGGGGATCCCTAGCCACTGATCCCCACCCTGATGCAGCTCTGGCCTAAAAATGAGCAGGAAAGAATCAAGGAGAGACAAAAAAGAAAATATTTAGGAATAAGTGGTCCATGAGGAAGCTTGTGCCAGGTGTATGAACCAAAGCCATGGTCCAGGTGTATGAACCAAAGCCATGGTCCCAAGACTTGTTTGGAGAATGATCCCAGGCACAGGGTGGGATATTGAGGCTGGCCTGTGCAGGGCCAGGAGCTGGGTTTTGATGACACTTGTGGGTCATTCCCAGCTCAGGATAGTCTGTGATAATTGCGAAATCCATGGACAGTGCAGTGCTCCATCCAGGCATCAGGAAGGACATCATCACTGTGTCTCAGCTCCAACCCTATTTCTCTTGATAGATCTGTTTCCCTCTCTCACTTTTTCCCTTGTGCTCCTTCCTTTGACATCATAATTCTAGGGCTCCACTGGATCAGTTTTTAGAAGGTTTTTCTTCTCCTCTGCAGACACTTATTGCTTTGTCACAGCCTGTTTTACTTCAGAAATGTTTCTCCCACTTCTATCACATTTTTTTTTTCTTTCAAAAGATATAACTGCCAAAATGAAATCAAATTTAATGTAATTTCTATTTAAAAGACTTTGATTACAGGGGAAGGAGGAGGTTAAATGTCAATGAATGCATTGCTCCAGCTTTTATGAAAAGAATTTCAACTAATTGTTTCATATTATGCATAATTTTTCTATATAAAATTATTAGCCCCCAGAATGCTCACAGATTTCTTTGACATACATGACAATGAGTAAGAAACAACAAAAAAGAAAATACTTTTAGTTTAGAAATGGGGTGTGAGGACACCATCAGTCGTCCCAGGTGTATGAACCAAAACCACGGCCCCAAGGCTCAAGGAGTATTTGGAGAATACTCAGTATTTGGAGAATATTCTCAGAACCAGGGAACGATTGTTCCCTGTTTCTAAAGCTGGACAGGATCAGGAAAAGGGCAAAATTCCCCCCAGAATTGTGGCAGAACCGCCTGATGGAGTAGAGGAGGCAGCAGTCCTGCCTGTGTCCCCTCGGAGCAGCTGAGGAGCCCCAGTGTGGATGATGTGACCCAAATCCATGGAAAAGCTGGAAATTTGGATAATTTGCTGTCTGTGCTCGCAGCACCTCCCTCACAACCACCTCTGCTGCTGCCTGGGGACCTCAGCAACCCTTCTGCTGCCCTCTTGACCCCCTGTGTGTTGGAAACACTTCTCCTCATTTGGCTTCCCCACCACCTCTTGCTCCTGCTTCCCCCCCTTGGCTCTGTTTCATGCTGTGCATTGCTCAAGGCTCTTTATCTGCTCACTTGGTGATATCAGCTCATCCTTCCTTCTTCTGCTCATCCATAGGGAAAAAACATGGTGGAAATCATTGGCCATGGAAATCACAACATTTGGGCTGTCAGGGTGTGTGCTGGGGAGGAAATCGCAATTTTTCTCTGCCCAGTGAAAGGCCACCTTGAAAAAAGGGTGAACTGGCCATCAGCTGGCTCTGAGCTCCAGACTGTCTAATTCAAAATGTCCTTGATGTTACAATAACAAGAACTAAACCTATCCAGGATGCTGCCAGGCCTTTCTTCTTCTCCATTTTAAACAGGGAGCAGAGAGGAGCAAAAACTACTCCAGCTTCTCAAAAGCAACAACCAAAGTCTGAGCCTAAAAATGCACAAAGGTTTGGCATTTAAATATCACAGCTGTAGCCTTCTTAGAAATACCAGAGATACATAATGAATTATAGATTGGGCTGAGCTGCAGAATTCCACCCCCCTGCTTGTCCTTTAGTGGAGTTCTGCTCTGACCCAGGCGTTTGGTTCAGGTCCATCTCTAATTCTGAGTTCATTCCCTCTGTGATCCCTGACTTTTGCTGCCCTCCCCCAGGTTTAACTCTGAATGTTAATGCACTGGGAGGCACTGCCAGGCACAGGGAGGTGATGCCACGGCTTGAATGTTTTGCACTGGAGCTCAGGGTGGGGTTACACAGCTTGAAGCTTGGCATGGCAGGTTTTGCTCTCTTTTTAATTTTTTTTTTAATTTTTTTATTTGGTGTTCCTCTCCTGATACCGTAAAAGCCTTGTCAACACTCCCTATCACATAAGTTTAAAATTTGAAGGCGTCCCTGATCAGTGTTGAAATTAAAGATGCCAATTTTTTTCTTTATCTCTCCCACAGCCAACCCTCCCTCCAGGAGATCTCTGCTGTCCATGGCCACTGAGTGTCCCTGCAGGGCTGATCCAACCCCAGCATCCCATGGGGAGATGCTGCGCCCAGGGCAGGAGCCAAGCATTCCTGCCTGGATCCAATCTGAGCCTGGCACAGCACAGCAGCCTTTGCCCCCTGCACTGCCAGAGGAGCAGCTTTCTGCTGCCCTGCATGGCCAGAGGGAGCCCAGGCCCATCTGCAGCAGCCCTGGAGCTGCAGAGGAAAACTCCCCCCTTGTGCAGGATCCCTGCTGCAGCAGAGCCACAGCTGGCACTGCAGGAGGGCTGAGCCCCCATGGGACAGGGCTGGGACACCTCCCTGGCACACAGGGGACAGGGCATGGTCTGACTCTGGCTGTGGATTGTTTTCTTTTTTATGTACTATTGCATTTATATTTTTTATTTTCCTAGAACTGTTATTCTTCTTCCCATATCTTTGCTTGAGAGCCCCTTAATTTCAAAATAATTTGGAGGGAAAGGGTTTACATTTTCCATTTCCAGGAAAGTTCCTGCCTTCCTTAGCAGGCACCTGGCTTTTCAAACCAAGACACAGTCAGAGGCAGAGCCATCACACTGTGTTCCCTCAGACCTGCTGAGGCTCATCCCAACTGAGTTTTCATGGCTCTGTCCTTTTTGCATTTCCACTTCCCATTAAGCCTCCCTCAGCCCTTTTATTAAGGTTTATTTTTACCTCAGTGCAAGAGGTTGGGAGCACGTGGCTCCAGCTTTGGGTGCTTGGCATTTTGTGAAGATTGTGTCATGTGGCACTTCAAACCTCACCAAAAATAACTCCCTGTGCTCAGGAGCTGCTTTCCTACCTGCAGACACCACTGTTTCCAACCCTTTTGAGGTTGTTTTGTGGGGGATTGGTGGGAATGATGGGGTGAGTGAAAGGGAAGAGCTGTGATGTGTTTCTGCTGTTCCAAGTGGATAATCCTCATGGTTTCCTCTCATCCTCTTTGCCATGGGAGGGGGAGAAGCAAATTAAGGCAACATCTCTGAGCACCAAGCAGGTCTGGGGTTTGAAAAGAAAGCACCTGGGAAGGGCTGGAGGAATAAAAGGATTTGTTTCAGCAATGAGCAGTTGTTGGAGGGTATTAGGAGTGCCCTGGGGAAATCAGATGGATTTGCTGAGTGAGGGCTCCCACTGAGCCCGGTGTGAGCTCCTCATGCCCTCAGCAGCAGGGAGAGACCTGGTGGCTCCCAGCTTTGTCAAAGGAGCTATTCCTTCCAGAAATGGAGCAGGAGCAGAAAACAGGGAGCCAAAAGGTTCCTCTGATCCCTCCTGGGGATGATGCCTCAACCCCACTCGCCTCCTGCCCTCCTCCAGCACAGATTTGGTGACAGTGGCTCTCCCTGGCCTTTGCATGAGGACACAGAGCAGGAATCAGCCACTCCACAGAAATTCAATGGGAAAAATTTTCTCCATTGCTCCTGCTAACCCCCTGCCATGCAGAACCCAAGGGGCCTGGCTACTATGAGAACCCTTCCAAGAACCAGCAGTCTTCTGAAAAAAATGTTAGTTTTCACCCCAAAGGAAGATGTCCAGGGTAACAAACCAAACCCAGATGAAATGAATCAGTTTGGAATATGTTATTTTCAAAGCCTTTTCTCCTGTATCTTGACTTTTCTTTCAGAGAAAATGAGTGACATCTCAAACCTGCTTTTCTCCCGTGAACGTCAAAATAAACACTGACAGCCTTATTTTCTGCAAACCATCTCTCTTTTTGTGGTTGGGGTTGATTTTTATTTATTTTTTGAACTGGCATAAATATAGTAAAGTCTTTCTCCCCTATACTTTAAGAGTTCTTTGCCTTGCAATCAGATATGGGAAGGAAAAGATTATTAAATCTGAAAATTCCCTCTGAGCCACATTGCACTTAGTAGCAGGTGGCATCCAAATTCCACCCTTTTGGTTATTCAAAATCCATTCTTCTGACCCTGTGCCCTCCACTGCCTGAGCAAGGGGATCCCATCCTGCTGGATTAGCACCTGTGCCAGTTTCTTGGAGATCAGTGAAGAGAACAGCAGAAGAGACAGAGCTGGAGGCAGTCCTGCTCTAAATAGATAGCTGGGGGATTCATTTTGTTCATGAAAGTATTGATTTTTCATAAACTAAGAGCACAAAGAGTCATGGAAAACAATCAGTCCCAGTGCAGGAAGCTGAGAAATTAGACAGCACTCCAAGCCCTCGTGAATGTGCTCAGTGCTGGGGGTGTTCAGTCAAAAAAAGCTTTATTTACAGACTTCAAAAATATCAGAGGTGTGGTTCGAACACTGGAAGTTCTATTGCTCTCAAAGGGGAGGCTGTGAGTCTCCTATTCAGGCAGGAAACATCAGCAGAATCAGACTCATGGCATTTCTTGTCTGATCTGCTTGTGACTATGCTGAATAGATCCTCAACACAGCCTTTCATTTCAGCGTTTCAGCTGTTGCGTTTTCATCCTGTGATGGGAAATGAGATATGCAAAAAGAGACAGACACAACAGCACTATTTCCTTCC
Organism: Melospiza melodia melodia; assembly: GCF_035770615.1. Classification (NCBI taxonomy): domain Eukaryota; kingdom Metazoa; phylum Chordata; class Aves; order Passeriformes; family Passerellidae; genus Melospiza; species Melospiza melodia. The sequence continues at coordinate 6,816,505 of NC_086215.1, forward strand.
CTTTGGTTTCTGTCTGCCTCTCCATAGAAATTCTAACTTCAATCGGGAGCTAGAGAAGTTCAAGCCTGAATTAAAGTGTCACCTGCTTTCCAGTGAAAGTGATGAATCACTGGAAAATCGTTTTCAGGGAATGTGGTTAGATTCCTCATCCTGATACCAGTGTTAAAGGCTGCATGTCCCTGCTTAAACCATAACTCAATTGAGGTTCATGCAGAAACCAGTAACTGGAAGAAATCTATGGCCCTGGTTATACAAAACAGCAGAGCCATAAATCACACTTGTCTCATGTCTGCAATTTATGAAGCCATTACATTCAGAATTTGTTAGATTTCAAGTTTTGGTTCCAGTTCATTTTTATTTCAGCAGAAGAGGAGACAACAGCAGGGATTCTGCAATTGTGCTTAAATGTACATGAAGGCACTTGTGAACAGCATGGACTGGGAACCTGGATCCTTTCTGGGAGGTGTTTGTTTGTTTAGGAATCTTGGATGTGCTGGTAACAGCTCTACCCCACACATGTGAGCTCTCAAAGGCCCTGAGAAGGCAGCAGTGCCCACGCTGACGTGAGAAATTCACACAACAACCCTGAGCTGCTCCAGGTACGCCAGGACTGATGGGTATTTGTTATCCCTGTTAAAATCTCTTTACTTTTCCTTATCTATGGATACAACTTCCCAGCAGGGACGAAAAAAACCCAGACATTTTAGTGAAGTTAAGATGCTTGTCAGCATAATTCTGCCCACCACACACAAGGATTGCTTTCTTGGGGTAAGGGACAAACCTTGGGTGGGAGACAGCTGAGCTGGAATCCTGAGTTTCTCTATCTAATTTGTATGGAAGCTGTTTGGGTTTTTTGGAAGCACAGACCAGAAAAATAGTTCAGGTGACAGAAGCAGTGACCCTGGTAAACTTTCACTCTTGAGCCTTCTGGCTGTGTCTTTTCCTATTAGATGTGATTTTAAATAAACATGAAGGGACCAGACAGGCCACAGATGCAGGTTTCTAAGCAACACAGCTAAATCCACATCTGTGTTTAGAGGTGCAGACAGAACATCTCAGGACAGTTTTGGGTAAGTTGGGGTTGTTTTATTCCCCTTCCCTTCAGAGGCACAGAGTATAGACCACCAGAAAGAAAAATAATAAGCAAATAGCCTGCTTTCCTGGGAACTGATGATTATAGGGGACTGGAAGATGAGGCCCAGCAGGAAAGGTCTCCTCATTTTGAGCCCTGATGTGATGTGGCTGCTGATCTGTCATTTCCCATCACATCTGGACATTTTGGCAGCTGTCATGGACTGCCCAGGCCAGAAAATCCCAGTGAGGAGGGTGATGCAGAGAAGGTGAATATCCTGATCATGCACATCAGGCTGAGGATAAACCACGGCAGAGTGTAGAAACCAGCACAGAAACTCTCACACACTGAAAAGTCACCTTTTGGTGTGTGTGTGTGTTTGCTTTTCCCACGTTTTCACTCGCTCGCTGGGAGAGTTAACTCTGTGCAGATGGGAGGAAACGATTTTCAAGCTGCCTGTTTGTAAGCCAGTTCCAAAACGACAGCGCTGCCACTGCTGCTTTTGTTCTAAACACCCAATTAAAGCGGCTGCTTGCACCTTGCTGCCAGATTCCTGTCTCCCAGCCCAAAGGGGGTGAGCAGCTAATGAGGCACAGCACGGGGAAGGCGGGAAATCACAAACTGCAGACTCAGCCCAGTCCCTGTGCCAGGGTGGGATCCTTCATGGGGAAAGAGGGGCACACCTGGGTTGTGCCGATGACACCAAAACTTGGGCAAAACCAAGGTCGGACTCTGTCGAGTATTTGTTTATTTTTTGCTAGAGTCAGGTTAAATGTGTGAGATGGTATTTCTTGTTTGGACTTAGATGTTTCTCATTATACGTTATTATTTATATAATAATAGAAATATACATTTCACATATACATTTCGAAAAGGGTTTAAAAGACATTTCAATTTTTCAGTGGGATAATTATGAAGTCCAGAATTTCCTTCTTCATACAATAGAATATATATTTACATATAGAAATATATAAAATATAGAATATAGAATATATTCACATAGAATATAGATTTATATAATATGTATTTAATATAGAATATCTATTTATATAATTATTATATCTTATATATAACTATTCTATATATTATTTTTATTTATATTACATTTTTTACAAACTGTGAGCTCTACAGTATTTTATAGCTGTATCTCTCTTTCTACAAGGTTTTTAAGGACAAACTGTCTAATTAAGAAATGACACCTAAATTATGTTTACTTTTAACCCAATAACTAACTACCCATGGCCCACAGGGTGGACTTTTTTATCTAATTGCACAATCAAGAAAAAGGTGAAAAAGAAGGACCAGCCTCTGCCTTAAAACCTCTATCTTGCTTTATATTGCTTTATTACTATATTCTTATATTATTATTAATTTCTTATATTCAAATATATTGCTTTATTACTATATTTTCAAACCTTAAACTCTAAATTTTTACTTTGTGATATCATACACTTCTATTCAAACTCCACACCCACAATCCCAGTTCTGTCATTTAATTTTGGAAGCCTTCTCCACAGCCTCAGGTCAAATGCAGTGTTCTCCTGGGGGTCAGAATCTGTCAGCACAGAAATCTGAAATTCTCAGCAACCAGGGTTCCAACAAGGCTCCTTCTCCAGGAGGCTGAAGCAGGAGCAGATATCCCTGAACCCTTCCTGGCCCATGGTGCAGCCAGCTCCTGGCCATGGGACATTCTTGCTGCAAGATGAAGTTTATGATTTATTTCACACGTAGGAAGAGTGAGGAGAAAAAAGAAGAAGAAGCTGAGAGATGATGGCAATCCAGGTGAAGGAGGTCACCAGAGTGCTGTGGGATGGGATGAGTGACTTTTGGAGCAGATTAAATCAAGGTTCTCACAGGAGCTTCTGAAAATCTGTTCCCTGGAGCTCTCTGAGACCCTCTATTTCCCCAGGAAAAGATGCAGGTCAGCAGCTGGGGGGGGAGGAATCGGTGGCAGATTTCCTAAATGTGTTTCAGATTTTTATGTTTTTTTTCTGCTGAGAGGGACAGAGTTTGAGAGAAGGAAATTTAGGTGAGGTGTATGGCAGAAATCCTTCCCTGTGAGGGTGGGCAGGCCCTGGCACAGGGTGCCCAGAGCAGCTGTGGCTGCCCCTGGATCCCTGGCTGTGCCCAAGGCCAGGCTGGACAGGGCTGGGAGCACCTAGGACAGAGGGAGGTGTCCCTGCCCAGGGGAGTGGAACAAGATGATCTTTAAAGCCCCTTCCAACCCAAACCGTTCTATGATTTTATGACCTATGATGACTTGTCCTATTGCCTGACCCCATGAGAAAAATCTGCGCTCACCAAGCCCTGGAGAAAGATTCCTGATGTAGGCCAGAAATAACATATTCCAAAGCTGCCAGCTCATGAAGCAGAAAGATTTCCTCCTTTGTTGAGGGTGATAAGTCCTTCTTCTCCCATATTTTTGAGCAGAACAACCTATATTTTGATGGTACTGACTTAAATTGCTGCCACTTGCCCCACAGCAGACAGTGTGTGGTCCTCAGCAGTTTGTTTGTTACTTTTCTTGGTGTCCAGTGGATAAGGGAAAATTTATGTTCACCGTTTTACAAGCTCCTGGTAAAGGCAGAGCCTTGTGTTATGAGCTGCAATGCCCACTGGCCTTGTCATTTATGGGGAATTAATGTCACCGTTCATCCTTTTCTTAAGGCTCGGTTCTAACTGAAATGTGGTGATCTGAGAAGTGTTTGCTTCTCTTTTAGAGAGAGCTGGAGCTCTGCAAACAGGCTGCAAACATCCCCAAAGGGAAAATCCAGCTCAGCAAACTTTCAAATGAGCCCTTGAAGGTACAGCCTATGTGTGTGTGTGTGTGTGTGTGTGTGGTGAGGACCTGTGATATTCCCTCACCCGAGGCTGTGTGAGGCTGATCAGGTTTGATTGTGTGCACTGCAGGTGTTATTGATCACCCTGATGATTGATGGGCTGCTCCCTGTCAGGGACTCATCTTTGATGTAATTGCATGAGTGATCTGCCAAGGCCAAGCTCGTTGTCCCCAGAAGTGCTAACTATATTTAATATATACATGTGTCTGTATTTATAAAACTCCTTTCTCAACAGAGATTAAATTATTTCTGCATGCCTCTCCTGTGCTGTGGGGAAGTGCAGATCCATAAATCAGCGCATTGACAGAGATGAAAACCTGCAAGGTTGGGTGGTGTGTGCTGAGCCCATTCCTGTTTGACACACTCTCTCTGGGGCTGAGTGCCAGGAGTCACTCTGGGTTTGCCCTGCACAGATCCTGGTTGGGAATGTGAGCACCTGTTGAAGATTGCAATGCACGATGTTTTTAATTACCATCTGTATGGCAGATTACCTTTGTCAAGTGGGCAGTTTGCCTTATCTCTCTCTTTGAGTGACCACATTCACTCCTCCCTAGGGAGGGGACATTGCTGATAACAGCTATTGAATGTCCCTGCATGGCTGATAAGAACTATAACATCCCATTGAGGGATGCTCCGCCCAGAGGGAGGAGCCAAGCATTGCTACCCAGATATAATCCAGAGGGTTTGAGACACCAGCACGGCTTTCTGCACTGGATTCCCCAGAGGAACAGCAGCTGCCTCTCCTTCCCCTGGATCTTCAGAGGAAGAATACATCCTTCTCTACAGGATCCCTGCTCCAACAGAACCACCCCTGACACTGCAGGAGGCTGAGCCACATTTCCAATGGCACTGCCACCAACACCCTGACCCACAGGGTGTCAGGTTGGGTTCTGACTCTGTCAGTGTTGTTCTGGTGTACTGCATTGTTTATTTTATCCTTCATTTCTTCATTTTTTTTTCTTTTCCCTATTAAAGAACTGTTATTTCCTGCTCCCATATATTTGCCTGAGGGCCCCTTAATTAAAAATTTATAGCAATTTGGAGGGGTGGGGAGGGTTTACATTTCAGGGGAGGCTCCTGCCTTCCTTAGCAGACTCCTGTATTTCCAAACCAAGACAGCACCAAAGGAATCCCCAGCAACAGGGAATGTGACCCTCCTCCGAGCAGCTCTGCACAATGTTTATCCTTGCAAGGCTGGCAGTATGTATATAAATATATAGATATTATAGCTGAAGTGGCACCAGATGGATAATTGCAGCCCCTGAGTGCCTAATCTACTCTCCAGGACATGGGCAGTTTTCTAAGCCAACAAAACTTAATTGAACTTTCTGTTCCAGCTGGAAAAGGTTATGGATCTAGCGAGTGCAAACGGAAGGCAGGATGAAAAGGTCAGATGTTCTGTTCTCTTTGTAATGGATTGACCAGGGACATGTTTTTATCTTTCTCACAACCACTGGATTGTAAAACTTAATTAGCAAGTCACTACTCTGCCCCGTCTGAAGGCACATGTGTGATGATTGCACATAGATCACGTTTTATGGACGTGTCATGTTTCCATCCCAGTGTAACAGCCTGCATGAGCGATGCTTTTGTCACATATTTACAGCCACAGTTCAGGGAAGGGCCAGCAGGACAAAGTGGAGAGTTCCCCTTGACGTCAGCTCCAGGAAATCAGCTGGTGGAGCTGCAGCTGCCTGGGCTGGGCTCCCACTGCTCTGCTGGGACGTGGGAGAGGAGGCATTGGAAGCATGGGTGTCTCATTCCTGTTAAATTCCTAATAAGTTGCTGAAAAGTACTGTTACTTTCTAATATCTTTGCATGAAAGCCCCTTAATTTCAAAATTATAGCAATTTGGAAAGAAAGAGGTCATATTTTCCATACTGAGGGAGGCTCCTGGCTTTCTTAGCAGACACCTGTCTTTAAAACCATGAGAGCAGGCAAATCCAAGAGATGTGGAGAGGGATGGACATATAAACAAGGAATAATATGACATATGGGAGAGAAAATATCAATAAAGAGGTAGAAAAATGAAAAGGATTTGTGTATGGAAAAGAAAAATGTATCAGCACAGGAATGTCTGACCTGCAGCCCAATCAGCCCTGAAAATGCTGATTTCAGATTGGGAAATGCTGATTTCATCACTGGGAAGTGTGGTCTCAACATCTGAAATCACATCTTTCATGTCTAAAATAGAGATAATTGTTTATTTTATATTAGACATGAAGGGGAAACATTCACCAGTAAAGGACAGTTAAGTGCTGGAATAGATTGCTGTGAGATTGGAACCACCAGAGGTTTTTAAGGGCAGGTTAAACCAACGTCTGTCAGGAAAGGTTTAGAAGTAGCTGGTGGAGAATTGAGGCAGGGCTGGACTGGGTGACCTCCTGAAGTCACTTATTTTCAAGTTTGATTTTGGTGATTTTTATGTAACTCCACTCCCTTTGTGGTGCAGCTCATCTGCAGAGCATCAGAAATGGTCTCAGTGAGTCAAGGACTCCATGTAGGATGAAATCTGAATTAATCACATACACAGAGTCACGATTCAGTCCAGGGAAGATCTTTTCATTTATATTTCAATTGGGAAAGGGAGGAAAAAGGGTTTAAAGGACATTTCAATTTTTCAGTGGGATAATTATGAAGTCCAGAATTTCCCTCTTCATACAATAATTTTTTTTCCTTATTGGCATTTTACCTGGACACACAAGGCTATAGCTGCTTCCAGTCTGTACGAGACCATGCTGTTTTTCAGGAAAGCTTGAACAATTAAATGGGTGGATAAATAGAGCTGCTCTTAAAACTAAATGAAAGAACAGAAACACTTGGTATCTATCAAGTCCTGGGGATTAGAATCCTGATGTAACACACTTTTTATTTTATCTTCGGAGCCATCAAATGTTTCTATTTCCAGTCAAATGGAAACAGTCAAATTCTTTTGCTACAGAGTCAAATTCTTTTTCTTTTCATTTTTCTGCCTTTGAGTCTTTCCAAGAGGTCATTGGTTGTCCTCAGCAGATATGCCAAGGCTCACATACTTCCCTCTTCGCACCTCCAGCATCTCTCACACTCACAGGCTTGGGAAGAGAGCCCAGGACTGTGCTGTGTTCTAGACCATGCATTTCAGCAGGGCCACGCATGAAATGAAGCCTTGGTGCAAAGCACAGGCTCTGCCTGGCAGCCTGGAGTGAGAATTTCTCCCCCATGTGTGAAAAGAGGGGTTGTAAGAAACCATTTCCACACTTGTGACACATCAGTGTTCCATCACACCAGAAATGCACACAGGGAGAGACGTCCTTGGCATCAGCACTCAGGGTGAATTGTGACTTTTCAGAGCAGCAGTTGAGGGTTTTTTTCATTCCTAGAGCTTTGCAACCAGGATTTTTTTAATATGGATCCTTCTCTTCTTTAAGAGCAAGTGAACCTCTTCCCTTTTTAAGTGGGTTACTGCATTCCTGGGCCCCTTCCTTGCACAGAGTGTGCATGACAGAGAGAATGCAGGAAGCAAAGGCAAACATTTCTCCTGAGAAACTCCTGGTGCTGCAAAGCCAGCTCAGGAGGGGACTGGGAAAGCTGTCAGCACAGCTGCACAAGGAAGATAAAGAGACAGCAACCACTGCCCGAGCATATCTACAACACATCAAACATCACCAAGTCAATCAAAGCACCATTAATCCATTGGACTCTGACCCTTTGTCTTGCATGCTGCCAGATCCATCAGCTGGGGATCAGAGGGAGAAAAGCAGCAGCGTGGCAGGTCCTGGTCACCAGGAGAGCAGAACAAGAACCCCCTCCAGCTCCCTGCTCTGCCTGGGAACCTGGACAGGGAGCTCAGTGCATGCAAGCCACCAAAAAGCCTGGCTTAAATGGGATTTTAAGGAATGGTGGCTTTGCCACTGGAGGAATCGAGGCACAAAATGTGCTGTGTTCATACAAAAGGCTGCAGCACTGCCTTCCCTTCCCCTGCCTTCTCCATCCCAGCAGTGTTCCATAGTTAGGAATGTGATCTCTGGGGAAAAAAAAACAAAAACACCAAGTGGCCAACAAAACAAAAACAGACTCAATTACTTGAAATTGGAGAGAAACAGTCAAGACTCAGACATGCAAGTCCTAAAGAAACAAGGAAATATCTGTGAGTTTTCTCTGCAGCCTCTCCCTTGGGATCACTTTCTTTAATAACTTCAGCTGAGAGCTGTGATCTGTGCACGCCAGGAGAAAGGCTGCCCATGCCTCAGACAGCTGCATTCCAGCCCTTGCTGAGCAGTAAAAATGCCAGTTTCCAAGAGGAGATGTTGGTTGTGTCACATGCAGTAAAGCAGTGATGATTGCTTCATCATCATCATCATCATCATCACTCAGTGCTTACATGGGGAAGGGATTTGTAAACAAAATGCTCTCCAACTGAAGTGAAAACATTCCAGCAAAGCCCAGTGGATGCAAACTTCAAAGATGTGTTCAAACTCTGATGGAGATGTGACTCTAAATAGCAGCAGTAATTGATGCCTGCAACAGCTGAATGTTGTGAGCTCCCTGCCACTTAGAGCCCTGAAAAAGACACCCCTGCTTGATTTAAAGAGGTGTTACATGTAAATGGGAAGAAAGGGACTGATATAAATTAGTGGGTGAGAGACAAGGCCTTGGATTAAATGAGAAGTTCTAGACAGCAATACCTCCATCAATGGTGATGCGAAATCTGCTTCCAAAAGGCCATTTGAGTGTTTCCAGGACAGTGCAATTCCACCCCCTGCACATGCACAGGTTGCAACTCAGAGCCAGAACCTACTGCATCAAAATAGCCAGTGGTGGTGACAAGTAAAATAAGCTTAGAAATAGACAAATTTATTCATTAGCATCATTTTCTCATCATCCTCATCTTCATTATCCACATCCCTTCAGCCATTAAAATTTCTTAATCACCTTAACTGCAGTTTAGCCAATTAATTGCCTGGATATTATCCAGCCCAGTAATCTTGATCACTTGAAGACATGTCATAGAGACAGCCAAAAGGAAAAGAGGGGGGAAAGAAGAAAAAAATATCCAAACTCACAAAAAGATTTATTCTAAGAAAGTAAACCTCCAAATGTCTGAGGGATTTTGTGATACTGGTGGAGGGTTTTTCTGAAGACCAGGTCTGGGCAGGGGAAGACCCAAATCTCCTGTTCAATATTTTAATATAATGGAAGAATTTTTCTTTTTGAAATGAGGAAACAGTCCTATCCATTTTTCTGTCTTTTTAAAATGGTAGAAGTTGATGAAAACACATGTTCTACTCAGCCTATCTTTCATTGGATTTTGACATTATTTTTCTTTCTTATATTTATGACAGAACTTCTTTTTAATACAGGGGCAAATTTCATTTAAAAAGTCTTGTAGAGGGGAAGTTTTGACAACGATTAAAACACCATTTGGGTTGTTGTTGATGTTGCTGTTAATGCTGTTGTTGTTGTTGTGGCTGCTGCTGCTGTTGGGAACATATTTTAAATTGACCTTATCCATAAAAGTGACATTTACATGGCATGATTCTCTGCTAAGGAGAGGTACCCTATCTTGCTGAGGCCACAGAGTTATTTAGCACATAACTCTGAGCTGATGTACCCTTTATTTAACTCACACAAGATTGGTGCTGATCTGTAGGAATAAGTTGCTCTCATTCATTGCCACCCTTGACAGCACACAGACAATTGGTGTGAGGTGATGATGCTCTCCAAGTTCAGCCCATCCCTTCCTGCAGCAACTTTTGTCCCTCTAAACACATTTTTAAACCTGCTGGAGCCCCTCAGATGGAGAATAAATCCTGCAGCATCTCCCAGACTCTGCCACAGCGTTGCCACATTCTCAGCCTTTGCCTCCGGACAGAATTCTTTTATCTTCTACTGCAAACATTTCTCAATTTATAAACTGGGAATAATAATTCCTTATTTCTCTGTAAGAGCTCTGTGAGGCTTCATGCAGCCAATGTTAGTAAAGTACTTGGAGATCTCTGGATGAAAGCTGCTGCATAAATGCATAGTTTTATTGCTGGACTAGCAAATGTTATTACTCTTCTAAAAAAAAGGGTATGTAGGTAGAAAATAGCCAATCTCAATATTTATAAAATTTCTGCTTCCTCATAAATACCAGAGTTCCATAATCCTCACTGAAGCTGTTGCTTATTTATCTGCATTTGAATTTTAATGAATAAAAATGCCATTTTTTTGGTCCCGATTCTTTCAGACCGGGCTCCCTGCAAAATTCTGCTTTCCATTTCAAAGAGTTTATGTTTTGTTGACTTTTTACACTTTGACAACATTGACTGACAGCCACAGACCTGAAAACCCCGCTGATTTTGCCCCACAAACTGAAGCAGCAAAACAGAGTGGTCCTTCCAGCCCCACCACAGTGAAATGTGCCACCAAGGACAGGTCCACAGCTCAGCCAGGCTGAGAACAAACAGAGCTGTGGCTTTGGGTGAGGTTTGGTGATTTCTGGTAGAATGGAGAGCACAGAGCTGTGGCTTTGGGTGAGGTTTGGTAATTTCTGGTAGAATGGAATTCCTTAACTCTTGGCAGAATGTTGGGATTGCCAGGGTTCAGCTCCTGCTTCTCACAGGGACTTCCCTGTCCCCTCTCCTGGTACTTCCAACCCTATCCAGATGTTCTGGTGCAGGTCTTCCCTGTCCCCTCTCCTGGTACTTCCAACCCTATCCAGATGTTCTGGTGCAGGTCTTCCCTGTCCCCTCTCCTGGTACTTCCAACCCTATCCAGATGTTCTGGTGCACGTCTTCCCTGTCCCCTCTCCTGGTATTTCCAACCCTATCCATGTGTTTTGGTGCTGGTGTTCCCTGTCCACCCTGCAGTTCTGACAGGGCAGAGGAGCTCCCTGTGCCCACCAGACACACGAGATCAGCTCCACCAAAGCCAGGCAGTGATTTTGGGGAAGGCTTTGCTGTGAGCTGCATTTGGTGTGTGAGTGTGAGAGCAAGGCCACCAATGCTCCTGTGTGGCATGTGTGCCCTCCCTGCTCATCCAGCTGCAGCAAACAACTCCAGCGACAACCCCTGCACTTGGCTTGCACTCAGCCATCTGCAAAGAGAAGGATTGACACTTTTCTACAGCAGGAGATATTATCTGATTATAGCCCTGGTGTGCTGTTGCAGGGCACCTCCCCATCAGCAAGGGATGCATGAGTGGCACCACAGACAACACAAAGGGTAGTAAACATCCATAAAAATTAAAAAAAAAGATATGCATGAGACTGTCCCTGGCTTCCAATGAATCTCTTCAGATGAAGATTTGGGATGCACATTCCTGACTTCTGGCAGTGCTGATGTCACTACCCTTGAGAGAAAGTGGGAGCTACAGGTATTTTTAGGCAGACATTTCCAGCTAGGAAATGGTACAAATAATACTCCCATATTTTCTTTGCTCTGGGGTAAATAGCAACACTAGGGGAAACACGGCCAAAAATTAGCCCTGTGTAGGTTGATGTGCAACGTTAATCCTTGAAGTCTAATCTGTGACTGGAGTGGAGAGATAAAATGTCTTTGAAGTCAGAGGACTCCAGCAAGGCTTAATGGCCACCACTCAAAAGTGGTATTCACTTCTGCTTCCATTATCTCTTCTCGTAACACTCTGGAGTTACAAAGAGCAACAATAATTCCAGCAGATGAAGCTGTGCAGCGTCCTGGTACACACAATGAGCATTGTCCTCAGCCTGCAGAGGGGAGAAGCACAGGGAGATTAAATGACTTGCTGCAGAGTGCACGGGGAGTCATTGTTCAGGCTGGTTTAAACACCGTGTTCCCTGATAGCTCATTCTGTGTTTCAATAACCAAAGCACTCTCCTGGCTCTGCAGCACAAACTGTGTGACATGGGTGAGATTGGAAGTGATGTCCCTGAGATGTGGGCTCTGGAATTATCCATTCCTGGTGAGATCCAGCACTCTCCAAGCCCAGCGTGGTATTCACCTGCCCTCTGAACAAAGAGAGACATAATTCTCTCTCTCTCTCAGGTTTTTTCCTGGAGAAGCACAGAGGGAAACAGTTTTTATCTCTGCTTGCTGCTCCTGGTGTTTTGTACATGTGGAATGTGTTGGGAAGGTTGTTTACCTGAAGGAATTTGGTAATTGGATTCTGGTGGAGATTTGGAATATAAAAAATATCTCTATTAATTAACTGATCAGGTCCAAGCTATGTGGACTGTCAGTCTGCAGACAGACATGAGTTTTTAGTAAGTAGTAAGTATTTTTTAGTATTCTTTGTAGTATAGTTATAGTATAGTAAAATGTAATATAATATAGTTTTAATAAAACTATATTATATTCAGCATTCCAAAACCTTGGAGTTAGATGCCAATCATTTCCTGACTCAAGGGTCACCTGATTTTACTATAGCCTAGTGCTGCAGAATGCACTTGTTTCAAACCCAGGATCTGTTCCATCAGAAATACTTTTTCCAAAGATTTTGGATTCATTTTCCTCTTTAGAGTCTTTACATGCTCAGCACTAAACTGCTCTTCCTTCTGTTGTTGCTTGTGCTCAAGGAAGGAGGCAGTTTCCCCAGCAAAGCTACAGGTGTGTTAGAAAATCAGGCCTCAAACTGAGGGTGAAACAGAGAAAGAAAATTGCTGCTTTTGAGTTTTGCTGGTGATTGAAAGCAGTTTTAATGTGTGACAGTTCCACCTACACAGCAGGACAAAATTCCTGGCAATTCATTTCTTTTTCCAAATAGACAATCACCATGTAAAAGGGGAGAAAGTATCGTGGTGGTTTGTGTTGCTGGTGTGGAGAGTCAATCAGATTTAACCCTTAGAGCTGTGGTGTCACTGAAAACTCTGATCTTCAGACCAGAGTAGAGGTACAAGGCACAGGTTGGTGCAAATTATTGTTTCTTCCTTCCAGCCATGCATGTGGAAGTGCTGCTGTTTGGAAATGCTCCACGGATTGTGAGTACAAACACCAATACTTGATGGTTACTGTCTGATGGCACCAGGTGTTGTACAAATCTGAAAACAACTCTCTGTCCATTAAACAGGAGCTATTTGACCCTTTCTTTAAAAATAGCCATCCCACTCTCAGTAATCACAGTAAGAAATGCACAGGGATTACATTGGTTGGGGCCACAAAACACCACTTGAGGTCTTTTCTTGCCACCGTGCCTGTGTTCACAAAGCTCACTGTCCCCATTTGCCCAGTGTGGTCACTTTGACCAACAGGACCCAAAGCTGGGAGGGAGGAACAATCCAAATGCATGAAACTGGAAATCCTGCTGAAAAATTGGAAAGGAAAAGATCGATCTCATTTTCATTCAGATATGAATGAACTTGAATCCTCTTTTGTTTTTCACCTGGGAGAGAGTTTATATTTGTCCAGCAAGTTTGAAACTCCATCCTAGCCACAACTGAAGATGTAGCTGAGCAGATTTCAGATCCAGCCACAGGTGCTGTGTGACCCCATATGGGCAGGGTTGGAGAATGGCTCTGGAGCACTGGGATGCTCCTGAGTTGTGCCACTGACATGAGGCCCTACAGAAGGGATATTCCTTTGTCTCTTCTTTGCCTGCATTTGATGTATTTTTTTCTCTGTCCAGAAGCTAAAACAAGGCTCAGCCCAGGCTCCTGAGGGCTCCCATATCATTAACACAAACAGCAGAGAAGTGACTTTGAGCATGAAGGACTTCCCGAGCTTTGCAGCAGCCTTTGCATCCAGACTTGCAGGAATCTGTGATGAATAGCAGATGATTGCTCTTTTGGAAGGGCTGGGCTTGCTTCAAGTTTAATCAGTAAACAGCTCCTGATGTGTTTTTTTTTTTTTTCTTTTTCCTGTTCTGTAAATATCCCTCAGTGTTTTTGAGGTGACCGTGGCCTGGTGGCTCTGTCACACCCCGAAGCCGGCCAAATGTGTGACACCTCCTCCACTCACACACGCCCCCTGAATTACTGGGAGAAATGAATGCAGCAAACACTGCCCTGCAATTCAGAGCTGTCAGCCCAGGGTGACCAATGGCTCCCGGAGTTTGTTGGACAGAGAGGAGGATTTTGTCCTTCAGAGACAGCGACCTTTCCTTCCCATGTAAATAATTTCCAATCAAGCTGCCACGTAGAGCTATTGCAAGCAGATGGACACATGCAGACAGATTTTACATGCCCTGAGAGTCTCCCTCACTCTCTCACAATAAAGAGGATTAAATTGAATTGTTATCTGGCTGTTTTGGGTATTTTGACAAACCAGCACAGAGTCAGATATTGCTTCACACTGTCACAGTTCTAGATATGACAATTTTTTTCACACCCCGAAACAGGGCTGAATTTACATTATATTGTTTGGGAAAATTTCTTGATAGATCTCCCTTTCTATCAGACAGTTTTTACATTCCAGCTGTTAGCACTCAGGCTGATATGGTCATACATGTGTCTGGCTCCAAGCGTAAGACACAGAATATAAAAACCCAAATGGGATCCTATACAAGGGGAGGAACCCCACCAGGCAGTGGCCTGGGATGGGTATCCACCTCCCCCACCACGTGCTGCTGGAAATTCAAGTGGTCATGCTGAGAGAATAAATATCTAATAAGAAGCCATAAAACACCAAAGTCTCAGTGTCTGAACCTCAGGGTCTTGTGCTGCATAAATGATGCCTGGGATTTTGCCCAAAAGGAAGCCTAAGGGCAGGTTCACTGTGTAGTGAGGCTGTAGAATATTTAAGTAATTTAAGATATATTCTGGCCCTATTTTCTGTGATATTCATAGAGGAAGAACTCAAGTTCAGGAGTGTGGATTTCCTGGTAATCCACAGAGCCAGCTTTTCAAGATAGCTCCTCTCAGCAACACCTTAGCAGGGATTTGAGCCATTCCTGAGTCCCCTCTGCCCAGCAGTGGCAGCAGCCTGCTGGAGGAGCCCTGTTCCTGCAGCCTGCTGGAGGCAGTTTGATTTAATGTCTGATTGCATTTAATTTGTGGCAGCAGCCCAGATGCTATGGCCATAGGTGCCTAGAAAATCATTAAGCAAATGCAGTAAGACACATGGAGACCTAAATCAGAGCCCAAGGACACCTGCATCCTGAGATATTGTCTCACAGCTCCAGGACATCTGACCTTAGCCTTTATTCCATGGTCATGAGCTTTTAGCAAGTGGTTGGAGAGGGACCAAAACTTTGCAGGAGGAATGTTTTCTGCGGAAGAAAATGGACTGACCTATTTTTTATGCTAACAGTGAGCTTCTGCCTCGAGTCAGAGCTCGAGCTGTGGGTTTTCACAAAGCTGTGAGGTGACTGCCTTTACTCCTCAGGTAAAACTGAACAATGGCAGAATTGTGTTTTTTAGCTCGTGGAGGTGGAATTGACCTGGAGGTGAAAGGCAAGGTCTTTGCACACGTTGAGCAGCATTTTGCCCCACTGGATAATATTTTAGAAGGCCTGAAGGCAGAAAAGCACAGCTCAGTGTGAGCAGACCAGGGCCTGAGAGAAAGAGCTGTTCTCACTGCTAAGATCTGGAAAATGTGGTTGCAAAAGGCTCCACTGGAAAGAAGTGGACAAACTAAAATTACTTGCAAGCAAGCAAATAGAAACAGTTCATCTTGGAAATGGTAGAAACACTGCACATTTCAGGTGTGAAACATTTCTTTCGTGCCAGTTTTTTTCAAACTCAACCACAGAGCAGAGCAGCAAGACATTTTTAAAACCTGCTTTTATTGCCCATTTTTATATTTTTTTCCCCAAAAGTGCCACCTGGCTGGAGCTAGAATGTCTGTATCTCAGGAATGTGATGCTAGATTTGAGCACTGGAAATCCTGAAAAGTTGACAGATATGCCTTATTTCAACATTCTGGACCTTAGCTGTGGTATGAAATTGTGCAAAACAGTGCAAAGAAACAGGAAGAGAGTATACAAATTCTGTTTTCTTGGATTAATCAGAGAGCTGGGGTCTGCCACAGGGGTTTGGAGGTGTTTCTGAGGATTGTGCTAATTATTGTATCGATTCCTTTCTGCTTTTAATCTGTTTGCTGCAAATCAAAAACTCAAGTGAAGTTACCTCAAATTCAGTTTTCAGCTTTCCTCAATAACAAACAAATTTGTTTCCAATGGAAATTAAAACTACCAGGGCTTCTGCCTTGTTCCAAACAGTTTTCCCATTTCCAGAAACAAAATCTTGGGTCGTTCTCAGTCAGAGGTGAGGAGTTCTTGAGGGAGAGCAGGTTTTGGGGTGTGTTCACTCTGTACCTCAGGATCTCACCCCAGCAAAGAATTATGGTGGTCTTGAAGGACTTGTGCACTGAATCAGTTCTGAACTGAGCAAATTTCTTATTAGAGTGGAGAAATGAGTATTTATGTGTATGGACGGGAGGGTGAACCTGTTTGAGTAGTGTTGTCACAGCGTGTGGATGTTTCTGGCTCACTTGGCAAAGCCATTGAGGCACAAACCCAGGAGTGACCCAGGCACACCCTGGAGATCAAACCCAACATCTACATCTAAAAAATTAACTCCAGTGTGTATTGGGGCACAGCTGGAGATGTAAGGATGGTTTTTGTGTATCTGGAAGAAGGGGATCAAGCTGAGCAGGGAGCTGCCCTTCTTTTCCATGGCAGGAATCCCATCAGGAGCCCACGAGCAGATGAGGCCTCCCAGGCACACCAGCAGGAACCAGAAGCAGAGGCAAAGATGTGAAGCAGCTCTGAAAGGCTCCGCATCACCTGTCAAGGCATCTTACCCTGCAAAACATGGAATATTTCTAGTGACTGAGCAGTGCTGGCCCCAGCAGACACCAGAGCATGGACACCTTTCTGCTGGGAGGTTGGATCCCTTTGGAAAGGATTCACCCCAGGAACAGCAAAACAGCTGCTGTCACTGCTCCCCCTTCTCTTTAATGTAACCAGAGACTTAAACACCACCGAGTTAATCTTTGAGGAAAACAGAAAATACTGTAACAACAGAGGCTGTAACGTGGTTACAAATGAGAGCTACTGCTCCCCTCTGCATTTGGAATTCCTGGGATAATTCTGCGGAGCTTCATTACCGGAGTATAATTGTGTTACAGAACTCTAAATCACCCCGCTACACTTAACTGGCAATAACATTAAGATAGTGCAGATATTCATTTTAATTAAAACATAGCCTCAAACTATTTCCCTGCTCTAAGACGCAAAACTTTTTCCTCCTTTCTATTTTTTTCCCCCCAACTCCAAAAACTTTCATTTGTTCCCAGTGTGTCTCTGTTCACCAGAGGGGCCAGAACAAAATTGTAATTAATGAACACCTTTCTGCAAACCATCTCTTCCCTGTGAGCACCTTCCTCTTCATGTGCATGACTCTGCTGCAGGGAGGGGGATGGCTTTGGCTGGTTCTCAGTGTGACCTGCATCTGTCTAATTCTAGCAGGGTACAGATGATCTAAACTGAGTGTTTTATCTGATTCAGGCTTTTCAGTTCAGAGCAGACCACCTGGCCAGCCCCTGAAGCCCACAGAGACCACTGCAAGTGGAAAATTCCAGTTGAAGAGAAGGCAGGATATGCTGGAAGCCTTTATTAATAAATTCTGTTCTCCATATCAGTGCACCTAAAAAAAGATGCAGTCCAAGGCCACCCAGTGACTCTTTAGACCAAACCAGGCCAGAGCGATCTGGAAATCAGGAGCTGGAGATCTGTATTTATGGAGGAGTCTTTTGGAAGAGTATACAGCCAGCCATGAGATGAATAAATAAGATGGAAGAGAGCTGATGTCAAATCACCTGCTAAGGTCCCAAAAAACACAGCTGAAAAACATACGTGTAGTTGACATGTGCCTGCTTTCCCAAACTGTCCAAATTCCTCTCAGATGTGCAGCAGCTCTCTTGAAAGTTCTCATTGCATGCAAACTTCAGCACAGCTCCTCGGAGTCTGGGAGTGGAAGAACTTGGTCATGAGGAAGTTCCTGCTGAAGGCAGTTTCAGCCTAAACTCTTCCATTCCAACAAAACGTCTTGGTTAAAAAAGACAGCTAAGGAAGGCAGGAACTTTCCTTGAAATGGAAAATGTAAACCCCCTTCCTCCAAATTACTAGAATTTTGAAATTAAGGGGCTCTCAAGCAAAGATATGGGAAGAAGAATAACAGTTCTTTACTAGGAAAAATAAAAATTGGGAAAAAAGAAGTAGTACAAAAACCACTGCCAGAGTCAGAGCAGTCCCTGTCCCCTGTGTGTCAGGGGGTGTCCCAGCCCCATCCCACGGGGGCTCAGCCCTCCTGCAGTGCCAGCTGTGGCTCTGCTGCAGCAGGGATCCTGCACAAGGGGGGAGTTTTCCTCTGCAGCTCCAGGGCTGCTGCAGATGGGCCTGGGCTCCCTCTGGCCATGCAGGGCAGCAGAAAGCTGCTCCTCTGGCAGTGCAGGGGGCAAAGGCTGCTGTGCTGTGCCAGGCTCAGATTGGATCCAGGCAGGAATGCTTGGCTCCTGCCCTGGGCGCAGCATCTCCCCATGGGATGCTGGGGTTGGATCAGCCCTGCAGGGACGCTCAATGTCTGGAGAAAGACAGAGGCACTTTTAGCATCAGTGGGGAAAAAAAAATCATCTTCAGTTCATAAAAAGACCTCTAAGTTGGGTTTGAAATGTACAGAAAACAACAGTTTACAAGTCTTGTGAGAACCAAGACTCCTTCTATTGCAGAATTAATGATATTGGAGATGAGAAATGACAATCTTGTGATGCCTCAAGGTTTCCATGCAGGGTTTTCAAACATTTTTAATTTCTTCAATTTAACTTAATTTAAATTTTACTTAGAGGTAATTGGGATGAATTAATATAGTTACAATTATACAGAAATCAATCCATTACTGTCTGGAAAATCTTGTTAATATGGTAGCAATTTCATGGATACAAACAAAAATCTACCCACTTAAAATAATGTACATAGTTCAATTTTAGATAATAACAATAAAAAACTTCTAAGTTTATATTTAAAGTAAAAATTTACCTAATAATTGCTCTGGCTGATTAACTTTGTTGTTGCAGCCATGGTGCCTAACAAACACCACTAATCATTTTAGCTCAGGGTCATTCCTTTCATGTTTTCTTGTATCACCTCAGACTGTGATGTTCAGGTGTTGGACTCCAAATTGTTCCTGCTGCACGGATAAATTAACCACAAAATTACTTAACAACCAGTGGACTGCAGTACTATTTAATAATATTGGTAAATATTATATCATTGGTGTGCTATTACCATATTGCCATTAATTAATTTATTTTGAAGACTATTAGAATCAGTAAGGAGTAGAAATCATGGGAATAAATGGAACAATTCTGTTAAAAAGATCTTTAATTTAGCCTGAGATCCTGTCTTTGATTTCCAACTCAAATTTCCATCCTTCCCAGGCAGCTTCTGGCAAGGTTTTTGGAGAAATAATCCATAGGGTGAAAGTTATTGTGCTGATTGGTGAGAAAACTGCAAAATGGAAAGAATATATAGGAAATTTACCTTATGGACTGGAAATGATTGGATATTGTCTGGTTATAAGAAGCCCATTTTTATGGAGATGAAAATTCGGTTGATTGCTCAACAGTAAAGACGCTGCAACGTGTTAAAAAATATTAATGAGACTCTCAGAGTATATGTTGTGTCCAATTAGGTTAATAATGCATGGAATTTATCAGGAATTCAAGCCTTAACTAGAGGGCTTCCATGTAAAAAATGTGGGTCCAAAGAAATTTATAAAAAGCTGCTCAAAACTGCACCTTGGTCTTCTTTGAAGTGCCCATCACCTGGCTTTGAGTGACAGGCAGTCAGGGTTTGTGAAATGCCAAATATCTCAGGCTAAATGATGCCTGGCATGTTTCAGACTTGATAAGAAATAATAGGCAAACCTGATAAGCTTCACATTGGGTGACTGTCTAAAAACTTTTTCAGCCTGTCTGAACACCTTGTGTTGGAAAAAGAGGGCAAGGACTAAACAGCCTTTCAGTACAGCATTTCTTGGGTGGTTGTGCTCAGAGCACGGGGAGGAGCTGGAGATGCCTGAGAGAGCCCAGAGGAGGCACCAAGGGAACCAGAGAGATGGAGAAGCTCTGCTGGGAGAGCTGGGATTGTTCACCTGGAGAGGAGAAGCTTTGGGGTGACCTCAGTGTCATATCCTGGAGGAGCTGCGAGATGGAGAGAGAGAATTGACAAGAGATGGAGGGACAGGATGAGGGGGAATGGCTTCAAATGCACAGAAAGTGGGCTTAGATTTGACATTGGGGAGAAATCCTTCCCCGTGTGGGTGGGCAGGCCCTGGCACAGGGTGCTCAGAGCAGCTGTGGCTGCCCCTGCATCCCTGGAAATGTCCAAGGCCAGGTTGGACAGAGCTTGGAGCACCCTGGGATGGTTGAAGGTGTCCCTGCCCATGGGATGAGCCATAATATCTCTTCCTAAACCCAAATCATTCTGGGATTCTGTAATTCCAAACCTCCGTTAAAGCTTCCAGAGCTGTTTAATATCAGCTGTCGAGACTGTTTCCCAAATCAACACACAATAGAAGAATTTCATTAGAGAGCCTGAAAAATCCGAATTTCAGTTCCAGCAAAATTATTCCATTCTTTAAAACAAAACCCTGCACAGACAAAACCAATCTATTTAGTTTACCACAATAAGCAGATTTTTTCCCCACAGAAGCAAAAACACAAATAGATGGTATTTTATTTGTTTCAAAGCAATTGAGCTGAGGGACTAATCAGCTGAGATGAAATACAAGAGTAATGATTCTGAGGCAATTGTAGTGGAGGAACAATATTATAACTGTGCCATTTGTTGGGCCAGGCTCCTCCTAGAGATGAATTTTCAGGGAAATATGGTTTTTTTGCTTTTTTTTTTTCCTGTCAGACATGTTGGTTTCAGCAGTAGATATTTATGTGGAAATAGTCTCTATATTTTGGAAAACTTCTGATCAACTCAGCCCACAAATGAATGCTGGCTGGAAATGACCTCAGAGTGAAATGGAACCTAAACTGTGCTTAGAATTTTTTTTGCATTCTGACAAATGGCACTTCTGTGGAAGGAAGGAGATTACAAAATGAGTTATGATTTTAAACAAACAAATTCACAGCAATGTGATTAGCCAGTCACTTCACTTCATTGACCAGCACAATGTTAAAAAATTCCTTTCTGGTTAGTGTGAGTCCAAGTACTGTTTCACTTTCCTTTTCTTTCCCCCCCTACATCATTTTCCTTCCTCCCACTTGAGAGACTGAGGGGTGCTGGAGGCTGACTGGAACAAAAATGCAGACACATCTCTTGACCTGTCTGGGTGAGCATGGAGATCATCCTGGTGGAGGCAGAGCAGCGCACACAGGCTGTTTGTGCTCTTGTTCCCTCCCTTGGCCCCTAATAACACTTGATATGGCTGTTATTTCCTGGCTCTTTTCACAGAGCAGGGGCCTTTCAGCCACTTTTAGGAGCCCTCTGTTCTTGTTTTAGCTGTGCCTCACAGCCTGGGAGATGACAAACTCCCTGTGACTCACAGCAGGGCTTGTTCAGCTCGGTTCTCTAAAGCTTATTCCAAAGCTCTCTTCAGCTGGGAGAGGGCACAGCAAGATGAGATCAGCCCAGGTGTTTGCAGTGATCAACAACTTTTTCCACGTGCAAGACCCCTGTGAAGATAAAATTAATAAAACGGGTGTGTCTGAGCTTAGAAGTACATATATGACCTCAGAAGCTCAAATGTTTTCCATATTTCATAACCTCTTTCATGAAGAAATATGAATATTAGAATATTTTTTTAAATCTCTTTTTCTTTTTTTTTTTTTGTAAATGAACAATATGGCTGTCTGGAAGCAATATTAATCAATAACTAATTTCATAGTTGGACAACGGTTTTTAATGACTTTGTACCTTTGATGCATTGTTACGAAAGGCTTCAGATCATTCCCATAAGAACTTGTCAAGCAAAGGGCAAATTCATTTACTTGTCATCATGAGAGAGCCAAAAGGCTCATTAGGCTAATTAGGAAGAGAATCATTTGGGTTTTTGCTCACTCAAACACAGTAAAAGCCTCTTGCTCCCGAGGCAGTGGAAGGGATTTGCTGCACCTGTGGAAATGAGGTGGGAGCAGGCACAGGACAGGTGAAAGCTGTCACAGGTTGTGTTCTGCAGCAAGATTAAATAAATCCCTCATTCCTCACGTCCCAGGTGACACCTGCCACCTGTCAGGCTTTGGCAAGGGTTACCTGGCCTGCTGCCAGGAGTTTATTTTGTACCAAATCTCCCAGATTTGGAACTGTAGGGTTTTCTGGCATCCCCTCTCTTTTCTCTCTCCATCCTTCCTGCACAACTTTCTATGGCTGTGTTTCTTTGCTGTATTTAAGTAGTGGTGGCAGCCCTGGCACTGCTTTTGCTCTGCTTTGCCAGAAATGTTTTCTCCCAACCCTCATCTCAACTCATGAGCCCTCAGTTAATTTTTTTCCCTCTCCTTTGCCCAATAGAGAGCAAGAGAAGGTGAGCAAATGGTTTTTGTGAATCCCTGAGGTTTGGCCAGCGTCAAACCAAAACACAGGATCAAGGGAAGAGATGAAGCCAATATTCCTTGTGAAAATATCTAATTCACCAAAATATGCAATCTGGGGGAAGTGATTAGCAGAATTATTCAGTTACACACGCAGCGTGTGAAGAATTTCATCTAGGACAAAAATACAAAGTTAAAATTAAGAAAGAAAAGGAGAGGTCAAAACATTTTCCCACATTTCTCTTTCCTAACAGAATGCTTCCACTTTTCCTTCTGAAATAACACTTCGTTTTTAAACTGACACTTCTGTTGCTTGGGAAAAAAACAACAACAACAACAACAACAACCCGAAAAAAAAGATGACACAAATAAATGCCTTAAATAAAAAAAAAAGCAAACTTTCAGTTTTGGGTCAAAACCTCTTGTTGAATAACCTTGAAACAGCGTTTAACTTCATGCTTTTTCTTCAGTTTGACCAGTGAACCAAGTGAGTCATTCTTTGCAGGGCTGGAGCTGCTGCTGAGTGCTGACACTGCTGACTGCGGCGGGGATGCGAGCGCGGCACCCTGGATCCATCAGACTCAAATAAAATGCACTCAGTGTATTTTTTTCATCCCCACCCCCTTCCCCACCGCTTAAATGAATGAAATTAACTCCCCAGCTTTATTGTCTGAAGCCAGGAAAAGTTAATGGAACCGCAAGAAGCGAGGCTGATGAATGTCCTTGGGATGCTCTGCGGGGAAATCCAGCAGCAAAGGCAGATCCAGGGCAGGGCTGGGCTCAGCAGGAGCCCCCAGGGATCCTCACAGCCCTTTGGGTGCCCCCACAGGCTGGGTCTGGAATCAGCAAACCCTCCTTTATCCCTGGATTTGTTTCCATACCTGCCTGGTGAGGGTGGTTCCAGAGCCGAAGAAGCAAATTGGGTGGATCTCAGGTGATGGAAGAGGGGAGCACCACCCTCTACAAAATTATCTCTATCCTCGTTTCATTTCTGTTCCTAGCCAAGGCCACGGCATACAATAATATTTGGCCATGGAAATTAAATTGTTTTCAGCCCAGAAGCCTCTGAGAAAGGTGGTGATTATTCTCATCACCTGTGTCATGTGTGGAGAAACCCAGCCCTAGACTCTCAGCCAATTCTTTCCTTTTCCATCCCTTTTAACCCACTCCTTTTCATAAGCAAGTTTGTCTTCCTCACCTGGTTTTCCCTTTCTCTCCTGATACTTTATTTCCCTAAGAAAGCTTGAGCATGAGCAAGTAAAAAAACCCCAAAAGAACTAAAACCAAAAACCAGCAAATAAACAACAACAAAAAACCCTTCTCTGAAGGCTTTAAAACAGAGTGATGAGAAATAAATTCCTGCTGCTAAAATTTAGGCACAGCCTATCTGTGTGGAAATAAAAGCAGCATTTACTCCTCGTGTGCATCTGCACTCTCCAGTCACTTTCCCTCCCTTGCTTCCTTCTGCTCTTGTTTTACATAAACTTTTTATTGGTGATGGACTGAACAATAAAGCTGGTAACAAAGCAATCAATACCCATTACTCAGCATGAGTTAGACACAGTATTGGAGACTCCACAGCCAAGAAAGGCAGGGAATAATCTTGTCCCTTATCCTTTTAATAGGGAAAAGGAAAAGCAGAACTGGATTTTACATCAATTCCCACCTTTCTCTTTGCTTGTTGCAGTGACTGTTTGTACTCTGCAACCTCTCTGTGCAGGATCAGAGTGTGTTAGGGTGAGATGAGATCCATGAAAGGACTTTTCAACCCTCTATTAAAATATCTGTCATTTTCAGAGCAGTTGTAGGTATCTGGGTAACTGTGCTGTGTTGGTTTTTAGGTTTTTAAATTAAAACTGGGCCATTGAAGAGAGTTTCTTTGCATCAACCATGACAACTGTGCTAAGAATATGAACTTTCCTCTTAGTTTAGGACTTCTTCAGATTAAAATAAAGGCTGAACATATATTGCTGTGCATGTCTTGGTTTTGATTAGCAACAATCAAATTCCAGCTTCTATTTAGAAAAAAAGAAACACACTGTCTCTACACCCAGAAGTTGTGAGGATAAAGCAGATGATTAGGGAATGAAGTGTCATCATAAAATCAGCCCAAGACATGGGGACTGTAGGACTGAGAGAAAATTGAAGTTCCTCAGATGTCACTAACCAAGCTGGGAGGTGCTGGTGCAGACAGAGCCATTTGGACATGGCTGGATCCCAAGAAAAGAGAGATATTCCCAGAATATTCATTGCTCTGAGCAGGACTAGCAGGGGGAGTGTGTGTGTGTGTGTGTGTGTGTATGTGGGGAGGATGTTGCTGCCAATGTGAAATAACTGTGTCAACAGCATTTCCAAAGGATATTTTTAGCTTTCAGATTTGGTGTCTTTTGTGGGCTACAGTCAGACTGACACAATAGACTCTTAATGACTTCTTGGGGACTTCATTGTCTCTTTCTATACACAGCTTATTAATGTGCCCTCTGTGCTACTCGGGGATGCAAGAGCCAATAATGACTTCAAAGAGGTCATTGTGGTCCAGAGCATCTGTACATAGGAATAAAAAATAAGCTGAATAAATACTCACCCACTAATCCATGGCACAATAGATTGTAATCAGTCTATCAGGGTAAAGATTTTTTTTTTATTATTTTTTAACAGCATCTTTTCATCCAAGGCATTTTCAGAAGATCTTTTCATACTGGCACTCTGTAGACATTATAAATTGATCATCTTAAGTCCTTTGACAGAGCAGAGAGGAGCAGAGGTGCCTTTAGTGGTTAGAAGCTGGGACTGGCTTGTGGCAAGCAGAAAAGCAGATAAAAGGTCTGATTTGTCTTTTCCCCAGGGGGTTCTGTAACAATCCCAGAAAAGCAGCTTCCCCCAGGTGCCTGAGAGAGTGGGCACATTCCTAAGAAAACCACTTGTAAGGGGGACATTGCCCTGAGCAGCAGGCAGGGAGCATCTCGGGCACCTTTCAGAGCAGCCCCTTGATCCACATGGCACAGGGATGAACCAAAATTACAGGAATAAATTACATTTGCCTGGAATTACATAATTTCCTCAATGGAGTTTTGGTCTGCTGGAGTCCCCTTGTCTCCTTCTAATGCCTGATTATCACTCTGGTGACAAAAGTCAGTGGTCCCCAAAGGGATGGAAAAGTGTGGGTTTGACATCTCCCTTCCAAATTTATCTGCTCCTACACAGGGTGTGCTGTATTTAATCTGGGAAGGAGGAATTTAAGGCTACAGAAGAAATTATTTGCTGCTGCTCAGCCATGTACATATCTTTTGGGCTTTACGTTATAGGATTAATGAAATATTGGAATGACAAATCCTTCCTGAGTAAATGACCAGAAAAGGTTATTATTCAGTGAGTATATAAAAGATTAAGGCCGGGAGGAGTAGGCTGCCCTTAAGGTGGAGAAGGAAGGGGGACTCAGAGGATCTGTCACTGCTTGTAATAGGAGAAAGGAAATTTGCAGGTGGCAGCTTAAAAAAAAATGACAGGAATAATTATAATATGTAAACAGAGCAGAAAGTCCAACAAAGGAACTGCAGAAATCTTCACCTCCTGAAGCTCCTGTGCCCACTGCTGTAGAAATAGGGACAGACACTGAGAGCTGTGGGTTTCCTGGGAAGGTGAAGCTTCCCAAATGCCAGGCCATGGCAAGAAAGGGTCACCACCATAAGCATTTCCTGACCCCCTCCTGCTCCTGTGGAGCTGCAGCTTCTTCCTCAGAGCCCCACTGGAGGGATCCTGCAGAACAACCAGCAAGTGTTGGGCAATAGGGAGCCAGTCAGAACAAGGCACTTTTATTTGTTTTCCATTTTTTATAAATTTTCCATTCTGGGCTTGATCCCTGATGCAATTAGATGAAGCAGTTTTTATTAATCCATAACTTTGTGTCTGGGCTTGAGATTCTGGAGGGATCTGTCTCACAGAAGGCATCCAATTCCCAACAGAGGTGTTGAAACTGTGTGTCAAATTCCTTGATTTTTAAGAAGGAAAGATTACTTAGGTCAAAATATACAATAGATGTTCCCTTAGGAAGTTATGTCAGAAAAGAGCAAGTTTTTAAGTGTTGCTGCAGCCCTGTCCTTGTTGCACCAGTGCCACTCCTCCAGGAAAGGATTTCTCATGTCACAAAACATTGGGAAGTCACCATGTGTATCTCACCATGGGCACCTATATGAACTCTGCAGGTGAATTTCTGGAAAGCTCCCAAACACTGATTCCAGTTTGATTCTGCCTGAGAAGTTCCACTTGCTCCTGACAGAAGTCTTTGCACAAAATGGTCAATTTGACTATTATCTTGATCATTTTGACTATTGCTGTTCCTCCTGCAGCAGCAGCTAATCTGAATTCCTTCATATTTCAGCCCAGGGAAATGGCTCTGCTCTGAAATTCCTAGGATGGAATTGCAGCAAGCCCTGTGGGCTGCAGGGAAGGTTTGCTTCTTTTGGCTGCCCAGCTTTGTTACTGAAATTATCCTGGTCTGATTTTTTCTAAGCTAAAATACCCAACCACTGCTGTATTCCTTCTCCACAGAGAGCAGGGCAGATTCAAACCCTGCTGAAAAAAAAAAGGAGATTTGCCGTTGGCTTTGGGACTTTTATGTTCTCACTCCAATTTACAGTTTGTCCAACAGAGCAATTGTACAAAGGGCTCAAGTGTATTAAGAAAATCTTCCCATCTTCCTGGTCTAATCCTACCCCCCTAATATTGCCTTGGCATTGTCCCTGCCCACAATCAAGGATGTATTTATCCCTCCCATCGTGCCATTATCCACCAGGTAGCTGAACCTCAGCAGATCCTCCAGCCTTGCCTGACTCCTTCTAAAACCGGCTTTTCCTTGGGGGAAAAACCAACCAAACAAAGAGACCACAAAAAAATCCTCAACAAAACAAGCTAAAATCTAATCCAAGGCAAAAGTTTAAGAGGGAGCAGCATTCAGAAGCCTGGAGCATCCTGCCCTCCCTTCCTGCAGCCATTGCCTGAACCACAGCTCAACTCGCAGGATTGAGCAGTGTCCAAACTGCCTTTGTAAAAATAGCAGACAATTCCATAAAAATAGAGCAGACTTCACCCCTGCTGGGTGCATCAGAAGAGACCACATCACAACAAAAAGTCAATGTTTTTTGCTTTAGCAATGGTTTTCTCTGGGCTACTGTGTTGCAGAAGAGCACAGCAGTATCCTCCAGCTCTTGTCTTAAATACCGTTGCAAATCAATTACTTTTCAGGCCATAAACTTCACTTAAAGAGACAGAGCACGAGGAGACAGCTCCTGGTAACACAATTATATTGATACCTGAGCATCTTAAGTCTCTCCTGTGTGAGTGTTTGGAGAGCCTTGTGATGGAGGGGGCCAGAGAGGGAAGAAGGAAATTGTCTAAAACTGCATAGTTTATAAACAAAGCAAAAATGCTGATAGCAAAGTAAATCTCCAGGGCACGGGCAGCCAGGAACTGGGGGGGAATGGATGTCTGAAGGGCTGTTGCTCCTTCCTGGCAAGGAGCAATTCCACCACAAAGCCAGGAGTGAAACACCATTTACCCCCAAGCGCCACCCTTTGGAAACCAGACACTTCCAATTCCAAGGCGATTCATAAAAAACAAACACAAATCATTGAACTCATTCCCTCATGTGAGTTAATATTTAATGCCCAAATAATGAATCTTTCCATAAATATTTAATGCCCGGACATCAACATATATGGCAGCACAGAGCAGGGCCTCTAATAATTTAAAGCAATTGAGTATGTACAGAGGTGGCTGGTCAGGAGACCTGAAAATGCAGATTGAGGTGTGGCAGGAAGAAAATAATTTTGTCTCAGTGGGGGTTTTTGAGGTCCTTGCAAGCTGTTTGCAGGGCAAGCAAGAGGTTTTTGGGGTTTTTTTGTGGAAAAAAGCCTAACAGAACTTTGAGCAACTTTGTGCTGTTTTGTCTTCTGCCAGAAATCATCATCTGCTGCTGCTGCTGCAGGGTGGGTTCCTGGCCAGGAGCACATCTGTCATGTCCCAGCAGCAGGAGGGCTGAGCAGGAACACCTCAGGAAACACCTGTCCATGGACAGAGCCACGGGGAGACTTGTGATGGCATTCACAGGGGTTTTCAGGTGAGGGAAGAGACGAGAATGTTGACTCAATGTTCAGAAGGCTTGATTTATTATTTTATAATATATATATTACATTATAACTATACTAAAAAGAATAGAAGGAAAAGTTTCATCTCAGAAGAATGAGATGAAGGAATAAGAATAGAAAGGAATGAATAGAATAGAATAGAATAGAATAGAATAGAATAGAATAGAATAGAATAGAATAGAATAGAATAGAATAGAATAGAATAGAATAGAATAGAATAGAATAGAATAGAATAGAATAGAATGATAAAGGTTTGTGTCTTGGACAGAGAGTCTGAGCTAACTGGGCTGTGAATGGCCATTAATTACAAACATCCAAGATGGGCCAATCACAGATGCACCTGTTGCATTCCACAGCAGCAGATAATCAATGTTTACATTTTGTTCCTGAAGCCTCCCAGCTTCTCAGGAAGAAAAATCTTAAGAAAGGATTTTTAATGAAAAGATGTCTGTGACAGAGGTTTAACCCTGCCCTCTCTGCATCCAGTTTCCCCATCCTTAAACAGGTTTTTCCCTGAGTCAATTTCTGCATTCCCACTGCTGTGATTCCATGCCCTCTCTACAGTCTCTCCACTGCTGCTGGAGAACATGGCTCAACAAGAAAATTCCTTTTCTTCTCATGAGTGGAGCATATAGACATTCCAGCTGCTCCTCTGGAAACCAGGACTGTGCTCCACAAGTTTTTCTGGGTGCTCCATGAACCTTGGGTGAGCTCCTCCAGCCCAGCACTGCACTCTGATGGCTGGGTTAGATATGGATGCTGACACAGCACAGCTACCTCAGGACACCTGGAAAAGGGAGATATACAGGTAATTCTCCAGGTTTTAGTAAAGGAGATCAGTTTTCACTCTGAACAGGCTACACTGGAACTCCTTACTGGATTCCTTAAAATCACCACATAAGATATTTCTAAATATCTCAGTGTTTCTCGCTGAGGGGGATCTTGAGTGTGAAAATAGCCCTTGAAAATGTGATTTTTTGGAAGAAATTTCATCTTGGACAGAATGCAGCAAACTACCCTCTCCTTACAGCTGAGTGAGGTATCATCTAAGGTGATGTCATTTGAAGAGAAATCCTCTATAGAAGAGAAACCCCTATATTGAGGCTGTAACAGCCTCATTTTGAAAGTGATCTGTGTTAGAAGCAGCAGGCACCTGGAAGACAAAGAGCTGCCACCAAGCTTTATTCTCCTCCTTTTCCAAGGCGGATCTTCTAAGAGATCCACAGATTTAAAAGCTGCATGTGTCAGTACTGTCAAACCTCAAGTCAAACCCCCAAATCCCCTTAATGAGCTGCTTTTGGATCAGAACAACTGCTTTGGGGCCATAACAACTGCTTTGGGGCCATATCACCTGCTTTGGGGTCAGAACAAGCCCTCACATTTCAATGGCAGATCAAGACAGGCACTCAGACTTATCCAGCAGTCCAGGGTTGGCACTTCCTCGCAGCAATCTCACTTCTGTGTGCACTTGAGGAAGCTCCAGTTCCTTGAACACAGCATTACACATCCTGAACAGTGGGGTGCGGCCGACACCTGCCCCCCCTTTCTCTGAGAATCCTCATTGTTCTGCTGATGCATCTCCACTCACTCCCTCCACTGTCTCCTTCCCCGTGGGGAATTCACTGGCTCTCCTCAGCATCTCACTGTGTAATGCTCCAGCTGGTGAAGAAACACCTTGTCCTGATGGAGTCCCAGCTGCTGGAGTGGGGGTGTTGAATTCCCTGAGGCTGCTCAGGGCTCTGGCCAGGCAGATTTTGCTGGCAGGGCAGTTTGTGCTCCCCCAGGAACATTCCAGCTCGGCAGAAAGACGAGCGAGGGGCCAGGCTATTTTTGGGGAGAGCTTGCAGACAGGATAAATGCTGCATCGGGATGCTGGTTTAGATTTCTTCCTTGGTGCCCACAGTGTGCAATTAAACATGAAATTGTGCACCAGGCACCAGGCAT
This sequence comes from Melospiza melodia melodia, assembly GCF_035770615.1. Classification (NCBI taxonomy): domain Eukaryota; kingdom Metazoa; phylum Chordata; class Aves; order Passeriformes; family Passerellidae; genus Melospiza; species Melospiza melodia. The sequence goes on from NC_086215.1 coordinate 6,846,917, forward strand.
TACGAGCGATCACCTTACAGCTGTGGCTCCATGCCTGATGTCACAGAGGCTCCTGCACTCTGGCAGATGAAAAGGGATTCAGCCCAGCTTCTCCTCTAACACAGAGGCTGTCTGCATTTCCAGTGGGCTCTCAGGTCCCACAGAGAGCCAACACGACAACTTAGCAGCCACAACTTCACCCTGTAGCTGAGTCACTCTGTCTTTCCACCTGAGGAAGAAATACAAATTGAAAAATAAAATTCAGAGTTGCCTGGGAGCCCAAAGAGCAAAGCTGATGGAGCAGCTGTGATGTATGATTGTGAGCTGGGTAGGGAAGTCCTGCAGTGCTCAGCCCTGCCTTAACCCTCAGAAGCAGCTCCTTGCCATGATCATCTGCACACCTGATGCTCTTTGACTCAAACAAACTCTTCTGCAGTACAAAATCTTTCACCTAGGAGACACAGATGGAAAAACAGAGATAGAGCAAACTTCCAGTGCTGACTTCGCCCCACCCCACCCCACACTGCAGCAGATTTGGGAAATCCACGACCACAGCACTGGAGCTGGCAGCACTGGGATACTGGGGAGCACCCATGGAACTGTCAGACATAACCAAAACTGGCAACAGTGGGGCTGGGTGAAATAAGGAAATAGGTTCATTGGGAAAAATCAACTTATGTCCTCTGTCTGGGGGGATGAACTGGAACAGGCTAAAAAAAAAAACTGAGTGGAATTTGCTGCCTGAATACCGGGAAGCTTTTTGCAGCCATTTGGAAATTAAGTGCAGCAAGCCAGCTCATTGTACAGCTTCAGGGAAGCAAGGAAAGCATGTGCAAGGCTCCTCCTTGACTAAGGGTCCAGTGGAGATCAATTAAAGCAATTCCCTGCTTTCCAAGCAATGGAGGCCATTTATTCCCTGTAGCAGACAAATGTTGCCCTGGCAGCAGGTACCTGAGTGGATTTAGTGCATGCTCTCCCTCCTGATCCTTTCACCAGCCCTGCACTATCCCTTCAAACAGTTTCACAGCTCATCCCCCGCCCCGTATTAAGCTGTATCAGACTGTTCCATATTTCCTTGTCCTTTAGGAGAACCAGGGATTTCAGTGCCCTCACAGAGCTATGGAGTTCCCACTCCTTCCCTTTTAGCCAGCTCTGCAGATCTGGCTCTGACCTTTCCAGCTATGGAGAGCCCCTCCAGCTATGCCTCTGTCCTCAGAACAGTCCTCAATACCCAGTCAAAACACTAGGGAAGCAGATATTTTCAGGTGTTTTAGATTGGTGTTAAAGTGGGGCTTTGGGGATGTCCCTCAGCTGCAGATCTGACGATGAGTTGGACCTGGTGATGATGGATCCTGGTGTCACACCTTCAAACCCCTGTCCTCTGTCTATTCACTGGGGTTGGTTTCATCCCATGACATCAGCCCCAAGGTACAAATGTCAGTTTGGCATCCAGAACCAAGGGGAAGGGCGGTGAAAAGTGGCACCTCTGTTCTGCACCTGCCCCATCTCCTCCAGCTCAGTCCGCCCCAGAAACACGAAGCACAAACGGCTCTGTTTGCTGCCTTCCCAAAGTCACGCAAGAGCCTCGCTGGGAATTATCTTCAGTGGTGGAAGGGGACAATTACCCAGCTAATGAAGCACATTTTCCTTTTTCTTCTCCACCATAAAGCTGCATGGAACCTGACTCTCCATCCAGGCGCGCAGAGAAAGTGCTGAGCGCGTGCGGAATGAGCCCCCAATCAGCAGTGGCAAACGCACTTAACGTGCCTGCTGGAAAATGAAATGACTGATACCATGTAATTAGGCCTTAATTATTTATCATTTTTGTTTAATTATTGCCACTTGGAAGTTAACAGGTTATAAAACTCTTGGGCTGTGTTTATTAAATGTCGGTAGACTATTAGCGAGGAAGTGCCATTTCTGAACGTTAATGAAATATCTGGGAAAAACCCATGGCCAGGGGCATTCCAACACAGCACAGCCTCTGCACAGGGCAGCTCCAGGAGCTCCAGGCTAATTGTGCCTTCCAGATAAACCCACGGGCAGCAAGAGAAGGGCAGGAGTCAAAGGCACCATCATTGCTTTGCCCTCAGGTTGATGCCTCTCTCATTTGCACGAGATAATCTTGATTATTTTAGGGGTCTTCTCCAACCTTAGTGATTTTGTGATTCTAGGATCTATTGCACAGGTTGGGTGTCGCAGACATCTTTTATGGAAAATCCTTTCCTTAGGATTATTTCCTCCTGAGAAGCTGAAAGGCCTCAGGAACAAAATGTAAACAATGGTTATCTGCTGCTGTGGAATGCAACAGGTGCATCTGTGATTGGCCCATGTTGGATGTTTGTAATTAATGGCCAATCACAGCCCAGCTAGCTCAGCTCTCTGTCCGAGCCACAAACCTTTGTTATTCATTCTTTTCTATTCTTAGCCTAGCCTTCTGATAAAACCTTTTCTTCTATTCTTTTAGTATAGTTTTAATGTAATATATATCATAAAATAATAAATCAAGCCTTCTGAAACCTGAAGTCAGATCCTCGTCTCTTCCCTCAACAGAAGACCCCTGTGAACACCGTCACAGTTGGGAAAATTCCTGCTGCTGAATGTGTCCACGCTTGATTCCACCCTGAGCTTCTTTCCTGTGATTGTGTGGTGGGACAGGGCTGTGTCATTCAAAGAACTGGGTTTATGTCTCCTGCACTTCCCTCTGTGTGCTCTGAGCAGCTTCAAAAAAATGACAAGACAAAATAAATGTCCTCAAAATGTAGCAGGAAATTTGGCAAGGGAGAGCTTGCGTGGGATGAAACCTGAACGCTGCTGATTGTTACCAGTTTTAAGATTTAGAAAATTGAACTCAAAACAGTGCTAATGCTCCAAGAGCAATAAAACACCTGCTGTATTTCAAAATGGGCCTCTAAAAAAGGAAGTAATTATTTTTCTCTTTTTAAAGCACTAAAGCAAGGAGCAGTTTTTTCTCTTCTGTGGACACAAAGATGTAAAGCCCCATTCTGTGAGAGCCGGAGCTTACTTGAGCACAATCTACAATTATAGGTGTGTTTGCTGCTCTGAGCCTACAGTGCTGACCCAAGCCACAAAGCATGCCTGTGGTGGACCATGACTTTGACTTTATTTCCCCTTCCTTAGGCTCAAATCTCTCAAATCTCAACCAAGGGCCCCACCTGCCTCTGTTGGACACAGCCTTGAGCCCTTCTGCCTGTTTTGCAATCCCTGTGAGCTGCACCAGAGCTGGTTTTCCAGTCATCCTTCACCCTTCCAGGGTGCACAGGCCTGGCAGGGGTGTCTCCACGCTGCTCCTGTCCTCAGATCTTCCTGCACTGTCCCCTCCTGTGGCCTGGGAGCAGAGTGGTGCCAAGGGATTTGCCTGCCAACGCCAGCACTACACCTGCCCCACTACTACCAGCTGCCGGTTCCTAAATTATACATGGAAGGATATTTCATCAGAGCATTAAAGGGTAGGAAGTGTCATTTTGCGCTAACCAAAACTCTCAGAAAGGAGACAGGCTGTAAATTATTTAGGGGGAAAGTCACATTTTATTCTGCTGGAGAGTGTGATGGGGAAAAGAAGGTTCATTTTCTTCCCTCTCTCTCTGTGGAGGAAAACTGCAGGAGAATAAGAGCTTCTTGTTTGCCTAAATGGCTCCCAGTGGCCTCCCAGTCCTCCCCAGTGCTATGGTTGTTCACCAAGCACCAATGTGGGTGTAAAGAGAAATTATATTTGGCCTTCCTTTCCTTTGCAAGGAAGGACACATGGAGTTGTAGAGAGATTTTCTTGTCCCTACTATGAGAACAGGCTTTGGAACAAGGAAATCCGTCTAACTGCCTGACTGGAGCACCTTTGCCAGGGAAGAGCTCAGCCTTGTCTTTCTGGAGGGTCTGGGCCTTCTTCAAGCTGCTTCATTCCCTTTGTGCTTCAGTAGCCACAAATATTCTTCATTCTCAGAGATTCACCAAAATGTTCTTCAAGACATCTGCATAAATCCAGTCGTCCCCCCTGGTTCTGAGCATTGTCCTTTCTGAGGAAGAAACGGCAGCATTTCTGTTCTACTGGATTTCACCACCAGGGATAAAATTTCACTTTCACCCCTTCTTCCCCTTAACCTCCTCTCCAAGTGAGGGAATAATCCCACTCTCCCCTTTGAGGACCTTTTCTCTCCAACCTGGGAAACACCTGCACAGCCCAAGAAGGTGTCAGCTTGGTAAACATAAAACCCCGGCTCTATTTTCCCTCCACACCCCCTGAGGAGAGCTAAACACAGAGATTATTTTTAAACCCAACCAGCAGATTAGCATCTAATTCCACCATTTCCACTCTGCCCATGGAAGACGAGCGAGGGAGGAAAACATCACATTTTTTCCCATTTCAACCCTGCACCAGGCTAAATAAGAAGCCGAGGTTAAAAAGCTCATCATAAACTGAACAGGTTCCAACCCAATTTCATTAGGATGCCAGGGCTTCATTGATTTAGGCAGGATTAGCTATTGTGAGATGGAAATGGTGCCATTAGACACATCTCCCCCTGCCTCCTGCTCCCTCCTCCTTCCCACACATCCACCCTGCTCTGAGCCCGGCTGGCGACGGAGCCGAGGCCCGGAGCTGGCTGAGTTTGTCAGGGAGAGGGCAAGCAGAGGAGCCAATCAGCCTTTATTCGTCTGTCTGCAGCTGGAGGCAGCTCATCAAACAAATTAACAGGATTTTCATGGAGGGTTTCTGCCAACGCGCCGCATCGCGCTCGGAGTTGTCTAAACAAACCTGGGCTGGGTTTCACGGGAGCTGGGAGGGTGGGAAGGGATGGGGACAGGCAGGAGTGGGGACAGGGCACCTTTCTGGGCATGGGTTGGGGTGGTGCTGCTGTTCTTGGTCCCAGGACTGGCAGGGAGGGAAGGTTTTGGGACCAGTTCCCCTCTGGAGCAATCGCAGCTGCTCAAGGGTCTGCTCGGAATAACGAGGAGGATTTGACCATCACTGCTCTTTGTTCCTGCCCTGGCTCTGCACCCTTCTCCTGCCCTCTCATCCACTCCAGCCTTTCCTGTCCCTCCAGCTGTGTTTTAACCCTTCAGCTTACTGACAGTGAGTTCCTTCATGTCTCATCTCCCCCTGCAAACAAGGAGGCAGCTCCAGGAAGAGATGGGGCAGATCCCATGGGAGACACCCAACGTGGATCAAGATCCACCACTCTTGCCCCTGTCTTGCTGAGACAGAAGGCAAAGGAAAGGTGATTTCCTGACGTGGGAGAAGAATGTTTTTAGGGGGAAAGCAGAGAAGAAAGGGGCAGCAAATCACCTTTCCTTTGGGGGGCAAAAGAGAAGTCAACTTGTATGCAGAGTTTCCCAAACCTATGAGGCAGTGAATGTAAAGTATTCCTGGAAAGTGCAAATGAAGGCTTGACCCAAGGGTTAGTCACACTCCCTCAGAGAAGAAAGTTCAAGCCCAAAACTGCTCTCACAGATATAAATGTGTGTACACAGACTTTAGTCGGGAGTTTGTGCATTTATTGAATGAGGCAGAATGAAATTGGTTCATGTCCTGCCAGTTCAGCTTCAGTTCCAAAGAAAAGGGGTAAAATACCACAACAACACAATCCTATTGAACTTAATTTTTACTGTTTGGTTGCTGACTCCAATCCAGCACACAAAATATGGACATTGAGGGATGCTCTACAACCATGCAGCTGTGGATAAGCAGTTGCAGCAGTGCCACCAAGTTCACTTAGACCTAATCAGATCTAACAAATCTATCTGTTCTAAAACTTTTGTCAATATTATTTGGAAAAGTCAGAGTTCAAGCCCTCCAAAACCTGATTTATTACTCCTTTATTGAGCCTAAAATTGCTGGAGAAGTTGGTAACTATAGTATCTAGGTCTATTACTTAAATATGCTCCAAGGTTTTCACTCAGATGGTCCCCAGGAGGAACAAATGGTCACAGTTTCTTGTGTTAATTGGTTTCTGGGACAATAATAGAAAATTATTTTGGGGAGGGTGTCCATTTTTATCTAAATCCTGGAAAAATCGATCCCTCCTGACCAGAAAGGACTTAAAGAAAGAGAACACTAGCAATTATGTCAATTATTCTCCACCAATTATCTCAGGAGACCCATTTCTCACAAGCCCTTTCAGATTAATCTTAGCAGATCCATTCCTTTTCCATCAGGCAGTGCAAGAACACGGACACAATTAGTGAAACCAAAAAGTCAGCTCAGGGAAAGGCACCCAGAATTTGGGTGACATCTACAGCTTAGTGCCTCAGGGTGCTTTTTGAGAGAAGAAATCCACCAGGCTCCCTTGTTTTTGAGGTTATTTATTTCCCCCTGCAATGGGAGCATCGATTACCAGGTAAGGCAGAGAATGAGGTCTCAGCTCAGCCAGCCAGGCCTGAACAGCTTTTATTTCTCTCCTCCAAAGTAAGATATGTACACCTGGCTGCATATCTAATGCAATATTTAGGAAGCAGGTACAGGTGAATGAGTGTCTGACATGATTCCTCCAGACCATTGTGTCCTCCTGCAGGATATCAGAATAAATGAGTTGATATAAATGGTCAATCTGGCAGGGCAGACTAAACCTTTGCTAAGTCATAGACACAGAGGAGCTTTGATGAGGGACAAAAATTATTGTCTCCACATTAAAGCAGTGATGTGTCCTCCTGCAGAGCCTTCTGCCCTCCCTAGCAAAGACAGAGCAGTCTCCTTCTCCCATGTGTAAAACATGAGTCTTTAGAGGTTTTATTTCCAGAGCTCCAGGACTGCATTCCCTGTTGCTGTGCAGCTGTATGCTCCAATAGAACACTTTACAAGATATTTTCGTGTGTCTCATTCTCTGTTCTGAATGTCTCCAGGTGTTTTTCAGTTTATAAAAATAAAACAATAATATTGAACTTGTTAGAGAATCTGAACCTTGTGTTTCCTTTCCCAGCCAGGCTTCTTTCTAGAGCTCATTGCTGCTTTTCTCTTTCTATGAAGTTGTCTGAATACAGTATTTCTGTGTGATTTCTCAGCTTTCCCAGGATTCTTCTAGACAGAAATGCAAAGCATAAGGGGAAGGTGGTGTCAAATTAACTGGATTTCTGTTGCTGGCTTTCACATTGATCTCTGCTTTGCAAGTGGATCTCTTTTCCCTCTCTCCTTGCTCAGCCTCCTGTTTAATTTATAGCTCAGACTCCATGGGTCAGGAATTTTATCTAACTAGGTGTTTTATACATGGCCTAGCCCAACAAGGCCTCAACCTTGGCTCTGGCCTCTAGACACGGCCACACTGCAGATACTAAATACCAAACACTTCCCTGCCCGCTGCTGGGCGTTGAGCAGGACATCTGTCTTGGCTCATTAAATGCAGCACTCCTCTGCTTTTCCAGGGATAGTTTCACCTTGAGAGAGACCTCCCCACTCCCACGGTGAGGAAGAAAACTTAGCCAAGGCTGTGCTTCAGACACGTCCCATGTAGAGGGAGAGCTGTGCTGTGGCATCTCGGTGTGGTTTGTCCTTCCCTTTTCCAAACAGCTTCTGAAGGGGAATTATCTCCTTCAAATCAGAGCAGAGGGTAACCTGACTCTTTCTTGCAGAGAAGTAATAATTAAGGCACTAGAAGGATGCAATCTGCATACATTATTGCGAGTTATGCCAACAGAATGTCAACATTTGTGTCATCAGCAATCTCAAGCAGCAATTACTCTGCGCAGTGGCCTGGAATCCATGGGCAGAGCCAGTGGGGCTGAGGCTGGGAGAGCTTCTCCTCCTCTGGGGGATGGACAGAGCATCTCCAAGCAGGGCTGAGGAGCTGAGTTCACCTGAGCACACTACTGAGGATATGTGGCTGAGAGATGAACACAAGGTGAAATAAGCTTCGCTCTCAGCAAAGCCCACTGGTCATGCTTTTCTTGCAGGATTCGAACCAGGAGGAAAAAATACCAGAAAAAAGACACTACAATTACTAAGAGTCAAAACTGAGAGGTCCTGATTTGTTGTCATTAAATTACAAGAGTTCCATTGTCATTACATTGCAAGGGTTCCATATTGCTAGAGTTTCATATCTCCTTGATGTTTCTTGTAGACATCTCCTCTAAGCACTGACTTTTCCTTGTCCTTACTAACTAACTTCAGTTCCCTCAACCAAACAATCCACTTGTATATAACACTCTTCTTATGGGCCACAGGTGTGGCCTGTTAAAATCAGGCCTGCTCCTAATCCTTAATAATTCGCTCAGCTGCAACTCTTTAGGGGGGTAAGACTACTTTCTATACTTCCTTTATTTACTTATGTTCTATGCCCCTACACCAATTCCTCATCAGTAAAAGAAGAGAACTTCACAAACAGGAAACAATGAATCCTGCAGGATTTCCCCATCCGCCAGGGAAGGGTCACCATTACACTCAGGAGGTTACAAGACTCCACTGTAAATAAAGCTGCAGTAAGAGTCAGATTTGAGGCTTCATTTCATTTCAGTGCTCATTGGCACTAAGTTTTGGTATCACTCCCTCAAAACACTGCCTGGCAACGCTCTCCACAAAGTGCTATATTGGTATCAGTGAGAGCAAGATGCTCAGCGAATTCCTAACAAAACATTTCCCTCTGTAATTCACCCAGCCACGCTCCCTTTGGGAAAGGGAGGAGAGAGAAAAATCCTGTGACATTTACTGGGAGAAGTCTCATACCAACTTCATCTTAGAGGTATTGTTGTTAGCCTGAGAGGTGCAGAGCTCTGCAGTGGATGAACGGTTTCCTTCCCAAGGAAAAGGAATTTTACTTTCAGCTCCACCAGGCCTCCAGCCCATCATTTCACAGTCACAAGTCATGCTCACAGTCACAAGCAGCAAAGGAGACAGGGCTTCCACCAAAATTTTCAATATTTCCCTCTTTCATACCTAGAAAGTGTAAGTTTGATCTTAAATTTTGCCTTAAAAGCAAATTTTTAGAAGAAAAAATTCCTGAAAAATTGGCATTAGGGAAGACCAGCTGGTGTGAAACAAAACAAGCCTTTATCATCTTCACCACCTCTAAGGGATAGCTGAAAAATGCAAGCTGGGGTGTTTGAAATGTAACTTTTGATAACTTTTAAGGCAATAACAGTCAATGTCTAGCAGTTTTGCAGGATTTTTTTCACTTCTTCCCTTACTGTGAGAAGAAAAAGCACAAGGAAGTTCTTTTCCTCATATTACTAACTTCCCAGACCATAAAAAGTTATATGGAGAATGCCCAGGATTTTTATTTCCAGAAAGAACATTCGCTTATTTTATACTTTCCACATTTTTCCTCCATATGCTCTTCCTTATTTTTAATCTATAGATGAGGGATATATAAGCTCTGGCCAACATTTAGGTTAGAACCAATCTTTATCTGCCCACTCTGGGATAACTTCGACCATTTTGTGAACTTGTCCTGCCTTGCAAACAACAGGAAATCATTTTTTGTCTCTTTTTACTCAAATTCTTGAAGAAAACTTTAAGCCATTCCCTCTGCTCTCCTTCACTTCCCTCATCACTTCTGGAAGTTTTATATCCCAATTCTCTGTCTGTCTCTTGACAGTATTTGCCCACTGCCTCCCTCTGAGGACGCTGGTAGAATTTCTCCCATTTTTACCAAAATCCCACAGGTTTCTCCAGCAGGATCAGTCATGGGAAGAGCATCCTCTTGAGTTGCGACCCTCTGGGTGTGTCAGGGGGTCTCCATGGACATAACAGTCCCAGATCCCTGCACACTGAAGGAGACTCAGTGAGATGGTCAAAAAATCCAAATTTACTGCGAAGTACAACTGCTTATATACTTATTCCAGGCAGACTAGTAATGTTTTACTACAGTGATTGGGTTAATCATCACATAAACAAACTTACACATTTTAAACACCTCTTGCTTGCAGAAGTCTGATGTAATTTTCTTTTTCGGTCTGATTGAATCTTCCTGCAGTCTTGATTTAATCCTCAAAGTTCTGTTTGCTCTCGCCAAGGCATTTTGTCTATCAAATCTCTCATGCCTAACCAGGTCCAAAGTCCATCACCTGTCTGGTGTACCCCAATAACTGAACTCCCTGTGGTTCTCACACCCCTGCAGACAGGAGCTTCCTCACCAGGTACAGCACCAGCCCAAGACCCTCTCTCCTCCCCAAGGCCTGCAGCTCACAGAAGTTGCATTTTGTCTTAATACTCTATCATTAAGTGGAGTTAAAAATAAAGCCTGTCAGAGACTCACAGCCTGCAGGGAAAAGGATATTAATTACAGCAGGCAGAGAGTGGAGAGGAGCTGCCTTGAGTGAGGAGTCCCCCCGCTGAGCTGTCACCTTCCCGTGTCACCAGCAGAGCTGTGCTGCAGCTCCCACACAGGGCACAGCCCAGCCCAGGTACCTGGGAAAGGGGAGGGCAGGAGGAGCAGGGAGCCCCAGGAGAACTGGGGTCCCACTCCTGGCTCTCACATCCTCCCAGCCTGCAAACCAACTGTCCGTGTTTGGAAAGACAGGTGTCTGCTAAGGAAGGCAGGAGCATCCTCTGAAATGGAAAATGTAAACTCTCTCCCTCTGAATTGCTATAAATTTTAAATTAAGGGGCTCTCGGGCAAAAAATAACAGTTCTTTATTAGGAAAGAAAATTAAAAAATAAAATAAACAATGCAGTAAACTGAAACAACACTGCCAGAGTCAGAACCCAACCTGACACCCTGTGGGTCAGGGTGTTGGTGGCAGTGCCATTGGAAATGTGGCTCAGCCCTCCTGCAGTGTCAGGGGTGGTTCTGTTGGAGCAGGGGGATCCTGTAGAGAAGGATGTATTCTTCCTCTGAAGATCCAGTGGAAGGAGAGGCAGCTGCTGTTCCTCTGGGGAATCCAGTGCAGAAAGCCGTGCTGGTGTCTCAAACCCTCTGGATTATATCTGGGTAGCAATGCTTGGCTCCTCCCTCTGGGCGGAGCATCCCTCAATGGGATGCTGTAGTTCTTATCAGCCATGGAGAGACATTCAATAGCTGTTATCAGCAGATGTCCCCTACTGAGGGAGGATTGGGTGTAGAAAAGATAAGGAAAACTGCCCACTGAACAGAAGACAACTGCCATGCAGATGGCAAATAAAATACAATTTGCTTGGCAATCCAGGACACCAACCTTGTGGCAGCAGCTCTCTGGCCACAGAGAACAAGGCACAACTTTCCCAGGCATTGACCTGGGGAAGGCTGTGAGAAGATCAGAGAAAAGAATGAGAAACAATTCTTACCTTCACTTGCTGCACCTGCTGTTATGAACATTTGGAATGTGTTATGGAGATTTGTTTACCAAAAGGGTGGCTTCTTAATTAGCCAATGGTGATGGTGTTTTAATTAAAGGACCAATGAAGTCCACCTGTAGTGGATTAGGGTATAAAAAGCATGAGTTTCTTGATAAAGAAAAGAATTAGCCTTCTGGGAACGATGGAGTCTGTATGTTCCCTATAGCTGTTGGTGACACAACTTCAGCACAGGCTGAGGGATCAGTCAAGGGCAGAGGGGGAGGCTACAAGGGATGGGAGAAGGCAGGGATACAAAATCAAAGTCATTGCTAAAGCCTTCCATGCTTAGGATTTAAGTCATAGGGAAAAAGTGGGACATTAAGGATCAATTGGACAATAGACTCAGCAAAAAGTAGCACCAGATTTTCCTCCAAGATGTATGAAGAGAAGATTGAGCTGCCAAGGGAAGAAAAAGTTCAAAATATTAATATCAACTCTATCTTATGGCTTTATAGCAAAGGAGATATATAGTGTTACATTTCCTTATTTTCTAATCAATAAATGGACATGAAAATATCCCTTCAGAATTTAGGTTTAGCCCTGACTGCTCAACACTTTGAATAAAGTCTATTTAGCACAGATATATTTAGTATTGAAATGTATATTTATATGTTTTTATTAATGTCTATTGCATGATCAGAGAGAAGATGCCTTTTCTGAATACAGCAGTGTTAGTGGGGTCACAGAAGGGACCAGCTGGATCTTGACTTGCTAATATGGTTTTGTAGGATGGAGGGTAGGGATGACAGGGAACGGCTCAGCCAGACAGAGCACCCCACCTTTCTGCAAACACGCTTTAAATAACCCCTAAACTCTGCCAAAGGGGACAACAGAGGGAGCAAAATAATAAAATTAAAGGAAAGAAACACCTGGAGCCAAACACAGAGCGTTGCTGTTAGAACCTTCAGCTGGGTGCATCAATCACTGTGACAGCACAGCCCTGGCACTGCGAGGCTCCCAAGGCCATCAGCTGAAGGGGAATGGCAGGGGGACGGTGCCATCCCCACTGCTGTGCCAGCATGTGCTGGCATCAGCTCCCCTCTTTGTCAAAGCAAAACTGACTTTGCCCAGCAAATCCATCTACAGAGAGCAGCTCTCTGAGCCAGTGTCTGAGAAACTTGGCAAGGGCTCTCTCCCTCTGCTAGAGAAAACTTGAGTTCACTTGGAGGGCATTACAGCATCCCATCCCCATCTGCAAAGGAGCCTTCCATTGCTCTTTTCAGAGCAGAGAGGGAAATGAAAGAGAAGAAAAGAGTTAAGGCGCACAGGCTGGTCCTTGAAACCAGCAGGAAAGAGGCAGTGAAAGAGCTTAATTAATGGCACATCAGAGTTCCCCAAGATGTGTGTCTAACGAGGCCTTTGCCTGGCACTTTAGCTTTGCTTGTGAAAAGTTAACGCGGGCAAAATATAAGCAGAAGGCTGTGTGAAACCAGGAGCCAGCATGATCAGATACCTCCTGATTTAATTCCCTCCTCTGGATGACAGCCCTCTGTGCCTCCTCCCCACTACCCCTTCTCAGGGACATGCTTATTAAAGCTATTTCAGAGAGAAGAAACAACCAGCCAAAAATATAGGGAGAGATCCACTTTCATCGTGAGCAGCAAATGAGTAAAGCAGGGTCAGAGTGTTGACTTAGAAAATTACAGTCTTCCTGTCTCCTGAATAAATCCAGACATCATACCCTCTGCCACTCAGCTGTTACAGGATTTAATTTAGAACATTTGATTTATTTGCTGTGGACAGGTGGACTCTATAAAGAATTTTTAGGGCAGAATTTACTGTGTGAGCTTAATAGTGCAGTGAGCAAAAGAGCAACAGGAGCCCGACAGGCTTTCCCTGATTCCCAGGGCAGCCCCTCCAAAGCAAGCAGGACAAAATGAGGGCAGTGCAGGGGAGCCAAGGGAGCCTTCAGCAGAGGAGGGACAGAGCTTGTAGGACCTGTGTGGGATTACACAGAGCACAGGTCTCAAGACCAGGTGGGTGCGTTTGTTCTGCTGTCCCTGCCCAAACCCCCCCCTTCCATAGGGCGCTGGTTTTTGGTGTTAGGATGAGCGTAAAAGAGCTGGGGCAGTGGTTGTTAACAGGGTGAAATACATCCCTAGCAAGACCTTTCTTTAGGAAATCTCCCTTCCTTAAGCCCTGGGTTGTGACCTTCCATTTTGAGGGGATTTTCCCTGTCCTCGTGCTGCTGTTCGGATCAGGAGCTGCCTGCAGGATGAAGCCACCCTGATATTCGACAGGAGGGAGCTTTGAGTGGAAGGTGCCCTTAGGACATGGTGAGTTTGACAACAGCTGATCCCAAATTGTTAAAATATGTTTGAGAGGCTTTTGGTTTCAGAGAGCTTAAGGTGCTTCAGCTTCTGTGTCCTCTCCAGGCTCAGCCAGGTCTGGCACACGGTAGCAGGGCTGCTGTGCCTGTCTTTATTACTCTGCGTGTGTCACAGCCCCTCTGGGAAGCAGGCAACAACCTCAGGACAAACAGCTTTGGGAATTATCCCCAGCTGCAGGAGTTAATCGGGACAATCAATGAGGAGCAGGACCCTGATTTCTGGCTGTGGCTTTGGCCAGCATGGCAGTGTCTGGATGTCACAGGCACATTGCTCTGCGAGTCAGAGAGAACCAGAACCAGGGGAGGTGAGGGCTGGATCCTGTGACCTGAGGCTGAGAACCTGCTTTTGCTGTGCCCTTTGAGGTGACAGCCTGCTCCTCTGAGTCCTTTGCTCTGCTGCATCAAATCAGGCTCCTCAAAGAACCAGGGCTGAAGGGGAACATTCCCCTCCTACCCTGAATTTCTGAATCATCCACAGATCTCTGAGCACCTTGCCAAGTCACTTTTGCTTTGGTCTTGCTAAAGACACTGAGGCACAGAGAAGCTAATTAAGCTCCTAAATGATATTTAGCAATTGGAGAAGGAACAAAGAAATGAGATCCTGTAGATTCCAGACCTCTCATTTTCTATACCTTCGAGTATATCCAGAACGAAAAACCTGAAATGATAAAAGCTGGCTAGAGACACAAAATTAAATTGACACTAATTCTAAGGTTTAACAAACAGCAAAACAAACAATCAAACAAACCAAACAAAAAAATGTCAAGAGCTGAAGCATAAGGAGGCTCAGACAGTGTCTATCCTTCTTCAAGGCCTCCAAGGAGCTGAATGTGCTTCTGAGGGAATCTCTGTGCAGAGACTGATCGAGTGCAAAGCAAGGAGAAATGCAGCTGTGAAACACTTCCTCTGGGGAAACGAGCAGGGAGCATGTCCCCAGGGAAATATACTGATAATTCTGGTGATAAACCCAAATATACAGGTAATGACCAACCTGATCCCACCCCAGAGAACCCTGAAACCTGAGCCTGCTCCTACACCTCAGCATGAGCTGTGAGCAAGGGTGGGTGATGTGTTGCTAAAAGTGAATCATCCCTAAATGTGGGGAGCTCCCAGAGCTCCCACCCCACCACTGACATCCCAAAAAGAGCTCCCTGCTCCCCAACACCTGACAGTTTCAAGCATTACTGAAATTTCCAGGCCAGGTTTTGACCTTCTTCAGCCAGAGGGTTTTGGCCTCATTTAGTTTCGATCAGACTCACCCAGAGCAGTAGTTTTGGCTGCAAAAGGCTGGTGTTTGTGAGCTCAGCAGCTTGCAGGGAGAGTGGATGTGACACACAGAGCCCAGCCGGGGACAGGAGACACAAAGCATCTGTGTGAACTCTTCAGGAGAGCAGCAAATGGAAAACAAAGCACTAATATGACCCAAGAGCAGACTACTCCTGGGTGTTTTTCAATTACAACAGACTATTATAAAGTGCCAATGTTCTCTTATTAACGATAGATTTCATCAATTTATAAATCTTTCCCTTATTTAAGAAAAACACACACTACAACACAAGCTCCATCTGGCTCTATTTAGATTCCAGGTTTTATGTTTGTACAGCCAGAAGCCATCAATTATCGTGTCAAGCCCAAGGATTTCAAGGCCCTGGACACAGGAAATGAAAAGGATTCAGGGGAGGGAAAGGGCACAAATGGGAGCCTTGAAAAATTTATAATTAGTTGTGTGGTAAATTATCAACCTGGGGGTTATTTAACATCCAGATTTTCAGATACTTTGGTGGTGATGTTTTGGT
Source organism: Melospiza melodia melodia (assembly GCF_035770615.1). Lineage (NCBI taxonomy): Eukaryota > Metazoa > Chordata > Aves > Passeriformes > Passerellidae > Melospiza > Melospiza melodia. The sequence goes on from NC_086215.1 coordinate 6,862,275, forward strand.
GGCTCTTTTGCAAATCTGAAGCCATGAGAGGGGACACATGCACAGAAAAAGGGTACAAAAAGATTTTCCTGTTTGGTTTTGGGAGATTTCATGAAAACCAGACACATCCTTCTCCAAAGGGCAATGCTAAAGTCTCATTTACCTGGCACATGCTTCTAATTCAGGTGTCACAGACATCTTTTATGAAAAATCCTTTCCTGGGGATTTTTCCTCCTGAGAAGCTGAGAAGCCTCAGGAACAAAATGTAAACAATGGTTATCTGCTGCTGTGGAATGCAACAGGTGCATCTGGGATTGGTCTCATGGGGTTGTTTGGAATTAATGGCCAATCACAGTCAGCTGGCTCAGGCTCTCTGTCCAAGACACAAACCTGTGTTATCATTCTTTTCTATTCTATTCTTAGCCAGCCTTCTGATGAAACCTTTTCTTACATTCTTTTAGTATAGTTTTAATGCAATATATATCATAAAATAATAAATCAGCCTTCTGAAACATGGAGTCAGATCCTCCTCTCTTCCCTCAACCTGAGAGCCCTGTGAACACCGTCACAGTGCCCTCTCTTCCTCACCAAAGAGATGCTTACAAGACCCAAAATTCTGTTCCACCCTCTCCTCACATGGTCAATGCATGAAGAGACACAAGATTACTGCAGATAAGACCAGATAGAAAACCAAATCAAACCTAATTCTTGTGGTGGAGGTTTGGGCTCTAAAGGTCTCACAATAAAAAGAAATGCAAAAACTTGACACAAATCTGCACTCCTGACTTCCCCAGTGTCTGTGCCTGTGCTCTCAGGTACACGTTAAAGGCAGCTGAGCTTTGAAGGGAGTGTTATTAGCATGGTCAGCCATGCAGCTCTCTCATTTTAATAACAATCTGGTGACTCATCCATGCCATTAGTTTAACATTAAAAAAGTGTGGGTCAGATCCTCTTAATTTACCTAAGTTAAATTAAAAAAAAAAAAAAAAAAAAAAGAGAGAGAAAGAGAAAAAAAAAAAAAAAAGAAAATTAGAAGAAAGAGTATTTTGCTTTTTTTTTGCCTTTAACCTGAAAAATCCTCCTATCATACAAAAAACCACATTTTCACTGACAGTTATCATTTGCCAGTTTGTAATATTATGATAATTGCATTCCCTGTTCAAAACTGGGACACTTACAAGACGAAATTGAACAGTAAAGGCCTTCTGCCCACCACTGATCTGTGTTCCAGCAGCACGGAGGGACCCTCAGTCCTGGAGCAGGACCCTGTTGTGCTGGGAATGTCTGAGCATGGAACCAAACCTCAGGGCCAGGCGCTGCAGGCTCCACATTCCAGCCCTGCACTGAGATCACCATGATCCAGCTAACTACAGGCATTGCCCACACAATAAGCACATTCCCATCCACTGAACTCTTCTGAATGCATATTTTTTCAGAAGCAAAGAGCATAAAAGCTCCATTACAAGCGGAGTCATTTTGCAACGTGTTTCTGTTCCCTTAGAATTTGATTCCTGAGTTATTTGCTCACAGACAAAGCTGCAGCACTGGGAATACTTGCAGGTGTGTTTTTGAATGAGAATTTTTGGTTAAAACCTTGTGAACTTCAGGCATAGGAGCTGTGAAACCTCAGGGATTGGGGTAACCCAAGCTGTAGTTTCATCCTTTGGTCAGATGTGGGGACCCTGGAACTTTGTTCCAGTCACCCCAAAATGTTCCAGCCCTGGAATTGGTGCTAAAGGATGTTAAATATCTGGATTATATTTGATATAGAGATGGTGGAGTGTCTGCTTTGAGCTGCCAGTGCCACTGGGGAGATTTCCTGTCACTGCCACAGTGGCAAGGCCCTTCCTTGGTTTCTGTAGAAAGAAAAAGGAAAAAAGGAAAAAAGGAAAAGGAAAAGAGGAAAAGAGAAAAGGGAAAGGAAAAGGAAAAGAGAAAAGGAAAAGGAAAAGAGAAAAGGAAAAGAGAAAAGGAAAAGAGAAAAGGAAAAGGAAAAGAGAAAAGGAAAAGGAAAAGGAAAAGGAAAAGGAAAAGGAAAAGGAAAAGGAAAAGGAAAAGGAAAAGGAAAAGGAAAAGGAAAAGGAAAAGGAAAAGGAAAGCTCTGGGGTATCCCCATTTCCCCTGTTCCTTTCTTTGCCCTGGGGACAGCTCTGCAGAACATCCCCCTTCCAGCCCAGATCCTTTCCATTTGAGCCATAACTCAGCCTGGTCAAACTCAGCATCTAAGAGCCAAGCACAGCCCAGAGTCTGGTGAAAAACTGAGAAAACAATGCTTTTTTAGGGCCAAATGTGGCCATGGCTTCATGCGAGAATAACCCCTTCTTCCCTTTATCTTTGACAGCCTCAGGACATAGCTGGCCATAACACCACAGATCAAAGAGGGGCAGGTGAGAGGGGGAGTTCCGCACTCAGACAACAAACCCATGAGCTAACCCACGCCAGGAAGTGCTGAACCCCCCTGACCAACCTCTGCATCACAAAGATCCCTGTGATCACCCAAGCTCAGACTCCCTTTCATGTGGTTTGGTGTGGAACTGGGACCTGCAGGGCTGTGCCCATGGAAGAACCACAGCTCAAGAGCTACCTAGAGAAGCATGTTGGATCAACATTTCCTGCAAAGCAGAGGTGTTTACCCTTTCACATCCTTGTGTTGGCTTTCTCTTCTGTTAACTGAATTAAGAGGTTTTGTGGATTGTGTCCAGTGTGAGCAAATTAAAAAACGACCAAACAAATAATGCACCAACCACATTAGGTCAGATATTCGGGGTAATTGCAGATATTTGGGGTAATTGCAGAAAGGGAAAAGAAATTTCAGGCGAGAGGAACCCCTTTAGATGTCCAGCTGCACACAACCCACTCCCTGGCAGACACAGGCTGGCTCTTGTGGCCAAGTGTCCTTGTTTAATCTGCCCACATGTTAAAAAAAGGAGTACAGAAGCGCTCAGAGGAGTGACTGTGACCTGTGTCCAGCCCTCCTCGATGAAAGGGAGGGTTCTTGCAGGAAGAAAAAACAACCTGAAATGTATTTTCTGCTATAGGGTTTCATTTTCTTTCAAAACAGATATTCAGGAATATGGTTGGTATGGACTTTTCTTCACTGTGCCTGCTTGCAATCAGGGAGAATGGGGAAGGGCTCCTTGCTGAGCTTGGTCTCTTTTCATTTTTACCTTCCTGTAAGGCAGAATGGACTAATGGTATGAGAAAAACACCTATTAGATGCTTTGGTTTAAGCCTTATTTCTGCCTCAGGTGAACTCTGTTCCTTTCTTAGCATGCATGGTTTAACTTTTTAATGCCTCTCTCTCTCCACTCTAGAGAAGGAAGGAAAATAACTCTTGCAGAGTGCAGTGGAGTTTTCAAACAGAAAATGCAAGGCCACCTTTGTGTGGGTAAAAAGAGCGATTTTTTTTTTTTTTTGTGGGAAAAGAACATCTCCCACAGCGCTCCTGGAAGCCAGCAGGCAGTTCTGGGACCCTGGCCCAGCATTGTTGTGCCTCTTTGCGCTGATGTGCTGTGTGGTTTGTGCTTTGGCGGTGCGTGACTCAGTCAGTGCTCAGAGTGAGCAGTGCAAAGGGAAAAAAACAGCTGAAGGGACTCAGCCTGGGACTGTGACAGAGAGCAAGGCAGTGGTGGATGTGGGAATCCACAAAATCAGAGGGTTTTGGGAAAGCTGCAAAAGGCAGGCCTCAGAGACAGCAGAACTGTGATTGGAGCTAAGCAGCAGCCATGAGATTGGTCAGCAGAAAAATTATTTAAACTGTAGAAAAGCAAGGGCAAATAGAACAATGGTCTGTGTATTAATGCTTGTCTAGAACAACTCCCTAAACTACAGAAAAGTTTATCTAGGAAGATATTAGGAAGGTTAAAGCTTAATAATGGAGCTCTGTGCATTGTGTTTTAAGGCTTACAAGTAGGTATTGTATTTGAAATAAGCAAGAGTTGTTTTAACCAAAGGTATGTGTATTTATAGTGGTTGGATGGAACTGGTGGAGTGTTTTAATATTCAGGTTTACGTGAACAGAGGGTTCTGTAAATGAGCCAAAATTGACTATTAGAATGTAATTTCTGCTATAGGGTTTAATTTTTTTTTCAAAACAGATATTCAGGAATATGGTTGGTATGGACTTTTCGGGGGGATGTTCTGATATTCAGGTTTACAGGACCAGGGGGTTCTCTAAATGAGACCCTTTTGGAGAGGTTTTGTTTCAGGCAAATTTCCTGAGAAGTGAAATTTCCCTGCCAGCTCTCTTTGAGGCACATTCTGTTCATGGCTGTGCCTGCTAAATTCCTTAAATTCAGTACATTTAGCTGAGAGTCGTTTGAATGTAACAAAGGGCACATTTTGGCCTGTTGACTAACACAGAGAGTGCTTGGTGAGAGGTAAAACCCACCTGCCAAGTCACTGCTATAAATGCTGATTTAGAGCCTGCTTGGCTATATAGCACTTGGATCCTGCCTCGTTTGCTTCCCACTTGTAAATGAGATTTCACATATTGTCCTTTCATTTTTTTTACCTCTGGAGCGTTTTCTTTGATTACTCACACTTCTGGGCATTCTCAGTGAGCATGAGAAAGTCAACTCAGAGAGAACGTGGAGCTTCTCTGCTTCAGTGTTTAAAATCCCCTGAGTGCCCCCCCAGCCACCACCTCCCTCTCCTTTTCTTCTGTGCCCAGGCTTTTGAGCCATAGGAGTGATCAATTGCTTAAATTATTGTAATGGCTGGCAGAGGGAAAGGGGGAGGGGGCAGGAGGGGATGGAATTAAAAAGTGTCCCTCCAAGCTGGGAACTTGGTATTGAAAATCTCAGTCAAATCCATTCTGGAAGCACTGAGCTAATAAATCTCCCAGCCCCAGCCTTGCAGTGGGAAGGGTAACTCGGTTTTAAGTGTGGTAGTGCAGGTATTACTGCCACATGACTAATAGGGAGTGAATACTGCAGAAAGATGTCTGTGTATATTCATTTGAAGTCCTGAACAAATTTGCTTTGAATCTCCTGGTCTGCTTCTATGGCTGCTTTCCACAAATATTCCAGCAAATGAGCTTTACTAGTGTGAATACTCATCAAAAGTCAATTTGGAACTCAAATAGCTTAATATTTTCCAAAAGCATATTCCAAATTACACACATGAACATGCAGTTCAAAATGGATGCTGGTTCTGATGTGATTAGTTACACAACTTGCCCAGCCAGGGATCAGAAATAACACAATGCAGCTCATGTAACCATCCACAGAGCCTGGATTTCAGACTTGGAATGTTGGATATTTTCAATGAACTGTTGGTGAGCAGCTCAGCATCCTCTGAAGACATTAATAAATAGACATTTTAGCGATGAAGAGCAGTGGGGAATTTTGCAATTAGCGAGTGGCCCGCTTGCAGGAGGAGAGGGGGACTGGATTTTTGTGATGAATCATTGGATATCTGTCAGGAAGCTCAATACCCCAGCTCTATAGACAGAAAACCAGTAGTGAGTCACATTTTTCCACTGAACTCAGCTGAAAATTCATGTTCCCTGTGTGCTGTGGATTGGCAGATGCAGAGATTTGCCCATCTCCAGTGGAGGACTCGCCCTGCAACCTTTCCTGGAGAGGAACAGCCCCCTGTGAATCACTGGACTAAGCAGACAACCTTCCCCATGAGGCTGTTGTGCCTTCACCCTCAGTCTGCTGCCCTGGGCCACATGGGCACACAGGAATTGGGAAACGGTCTCCAGTGCTGGCACACCTCACTCCTCAGATCTCCTTCCCATCCCTTGTTCTGCAGATGCTGGTCACACCTAGAAATCCTAGAAATCACGATACTAAAATTATCAATAATACAAATCTGATGGATGGAAATGAAACATCAATGAGCACAGATTCACCTGACACCCTTTCCAGCTGCACAGAGGGGTTCCAGGATCCTGAAAGAAGCAGCTCAGGGATGGTTGGGTGTCAGAGCTCAGTGCATCCCTCCGGGTGTCCAGAGTTGCTGAGGACCCCATCAGGGGGCTCAGAGACCCTGGCACACAGCCCAGAACACCTGGGGATGTGATTGTGACCCCTGGAGCAAGTTACCAGCTTTGTATGAGGACCTGAAAGCCACACAGGTTTGAATAGTATAATAATAAAATGATCACAGGGTGAAAATGTAGATTTTGGGATTTTTGGTATGGGGGTTATGGGGACAAGATGGAGGAATCTGGGCATGTCCAGCCTTTCTTCTTCTTCTTCTTCTTCGTCTCCATTTTCTGCAGTGATGTTGGCACTTTGGGATTGGTTTAGAGTAGAAGTGCACTGTCTAATACAGGTGATAGGTATTGGGAATTAAGAGTAAATATGTTATACGTAGTTTGTAGTATAAAAGGACATCACAGAGTGCCTGTGGCTGCCCTGCTGAGCAGATCTCAGCTGGGCAGAAAGAAAATTTTATAGATAAGAATTAATAAACAACCTCAAGACGAAAAACTGAAGAGCCCAGACTCGTTCTTCAGTTGCGTGGGCCAAAGCAGAGACATCCTGCACATCTCGGGGCAGCAATTGCCAACCAAAAACCCGAGAGTTGGGCTCCTCCACATTCCACAATGAGAGGGTGCAGGGAGAGCTTTTAACCATTTCTGCTGCTGTTATCCACGAGGATCAATCCCAGCTCTCAGTGCCAGCCCTATGGGTTTGCTGTGCCATGAGGAAAACCCTTGGCAGGGCTGGTGGCTGCTTCCCACCATCCATGAGTTCTCCTGGCTCAGAACAGCCCTAAAGCTCTGCAACTCCCTCAGGATGGGATATGTGGAAGGCAGGAGAGAGAAGTGACCGTAGACTCTGACAGCCACAGCCCCTCGTGGATCAAACTCCTGGAGAAATGATGCCATCAGCGGCCCCCACAGTTTTCCAAGAGGAAACTTCCATCGTTTACCCTGAGCTGCAGCTCCAGCAGCACTAAACACTGTTTTCCAGCTAATAAAATGAGGCACAATTTTTTACATGCTGTTTGTGGTGACAGTGTAATCAGTCTTGCTGGGAGCCAAGCTCACACAGGCCAGGAGCTGCAGAGAGCACTGTGTGAGGCACCCAGCCTCCAAGGTTTTAGCTTTATTTCTCTGGGATTGCATTTTTTTTTTTTTCTCCCCAGTAGAACTCTCTCTGGTTCTCCCCTTTTTATCCATTCATTTATTTATTTACTCGTTGAATGTAGATTTATTTTGATGCCCAGCAATTTCAGGTAAACAAAAGGAGGCTCTACACTTCTGGGAAAAGGCTGTTAATGGCCTCGCTGAGGGAGAAGCAAATGGAACTCTCCTAAACAAAGCTGCAGGGAGCATCGCTCACACCCAGCAGGGCCTCTGGGGCAAACTGGGTTTGTTAGCAAAAGAGCACGAACAGCGTTTGGGAGGTTGGGTTTGTTGGTTTTTTTTTCCCCTCATTTTTCTGCTTTTTCATTCCAAGAAACACTTGCAGAAAACAACTCCGCGGGAATGTGGAAACAAAGCTGAAGTTCTGCTTGTGCTGAGTTTAAACTGCAAGGGGAGGGAATGAATCTGCATTCACTGCTGTATGGTGCAGCTCCACTGCAAAACAAAACCAATTGAGGTGGCTGCTTCTTTTCTTTTCTAATTTTTTTCCCCTTCTCTATCATTCTCTTTATGCCTCTGCTTTTTTTAATTCCCTTCCCCACCTTCTCGATTTGCACCCTTTCTCCATTCCAGCTCTGGTACATTCTAAGAAACGAGAAAATTAAAACCTGTGGCGTGTTTTGCTGTCCTTACACAGGCTCAAAACAAAGGAGCAAGAGCTGAGATTCCCAGTAGAAATCTGGGAAGCAGCTGTACCTTAGAGCTGAACTAAGCTTGATGCATTTGCAGGCATCAGGTGAAGTATGACCCAAAGATCCCTGATGCCAGCAGAGAGATTCCCATTGACTTACAAGGACTGTGGATGGGGCTCTGGATTAGAGTTGTGATAACATCCAGTCATTTTATCTGGTAAAGAAAACATCAGTAAAACCCAGGGCAGTCAAAGTTTGTCATTATCACCTCCGGCCTCCCACCTGTGCTGCCTCTTGCTCTCTCCCAGGTGTGGTGTTAGGCTGAGGAAAATGCAGATATTCCTCCCTCCAAGATCCTTGTGCTAGAATCCATGAGGCATGATTTTCTCGTCTTGAAATTCAATTTCTGAGCCCCTTTCTGTCTCAAATGACCAGATGGAAAAGACAGTAATTGCTGAGAAACTTATTGACTTTTCCTTTTTAATTAATCCTAAGTGGAAGAAAACCTGCAGTTCCCTGTCCAGACAGCGTATGTGAGAGAGGAGGAGGGAAAAGGGAGAGACAGGAGAGAATCATAATTAAAATAACTCAAATTAATCTTGGTGAGCGCTCCTGCCACTTCAGTGCTCTGAATGTAGGGGGGAAGTGTTGTTCCAGTCGAGTCTCTTTTGTTTCAAAGTCAGCTCAGATAAGGACCACCAGACAACAGCCCTGTCCCATCAGAGCAGAGGCTTGGCTGGTCACTGCAGCTCTGCATCCTTCCAGCCACTGCCTGAGCTCAAAAAGCCTCACACATCCTCTCTGTGAGGCCTGAATATGCTCCATCCTCAGCAGGATGAAGCAAACCCTGCTCTGTGGGGAGGAGGGTGATGGAGTGGTTTTGTGTCATGAAAGAGAGATGCACTGGATTATTTTGGTCTTCTTATCTAGAGTTTTGCACCCTGTCCACACTAGGTTAAGCGTGCTGGAAAAGCACCACAAAAATGGCCAACAATCTCTGTTACAAAGTCTTGTAAGACCAAACTATCCAATTAAGAACTGACACCTAGATTATTTCCCCTTTTAACCCAATAATTGATCCCAAAGAGCCCACAATGTGGACTTTTCTGCCCAATTACAAAATGCCACCCAAACCCATGAAGAAGGAGGAAGAAGAAGCACGAAGAAAGAAAACCCAGGATGACACCCTGTGCCCTCCATCTTGCTTCCATCCACAGCATACTAAAAATCCCAAAACCTGAATTTCTCACCAAGTGATACACCTATGTGACCTTGTTCACAGGGGTCCCAGGATGAGGGAAGAGACGAGGATCTGACTCCATGTTTCAGAAGGTTTGATTTATTATTTTATGATCTATATTATATTAAAACTATACTGAAAGAATCTAAGAAAGGATTTCCTCAGAAGGCTAGCTAAGAATAGAATAGGAAAGAATGATAACAAAGGCTTATGGCTCAGACAGTGTCCAAGCCAGCTGACTGTGATTGGCCATTAATTACAAACAACCACATGAGACCAATCACAGATGCACCTGTTGCATTCCACAGCAGCAGATAATCAATGTTTACATGTTGTTCCTGAGGCTTCTCAGCTTCTCAGGAAAGGATTTTTCATAAAAGATGTCTGTGACATACCTACACTACTCTCTATAATCTATTTCACACTTTTGTGGATTCCAGTCTATCTTGAAGTCTCAGAAGCCTTTTCCATGAATGAGGGTGAGAGTCAGTGCTCCTCTGGGAGTCAGGACACCCCAGAGCAGACAGAGAAATATTCCCTGTGCCTGGTTTCCCACAGGCCAGCAGCAGTGTGGCCATGCAGGGCTAGCAGCCCAAAGCCAGCCCCAGGCTCAGCACGAGGCGCAGCGTGGCTGGACCAAGGGTGTGCAGCACCAGCTGTGCCACATCTGCAGAGAGCCCTGCCAGAGCAGCCTCCCCAGCCCTGCCCAGCACAGGCAGCTCAACTCTCACCACGCCACTTTGTTTTATTTCAGTTTTCTTCCTTCTTGCTGAGAAGTTGCTGCTGGGATTAAAAAGACATCGGGCAAATCATCAGTATGAAAGAGACACGCTGAGAAGAGAGCAGATTAACCCACACTGCAGAGAAAACTCCTCATTTCTGGAGTGTTTGTTTTGAAAATGTCACTTCAACGGGTCACAGGATTCATGAATAAAATCCCATCCTTATTTCCATTCAAAAAGGAATAAAGATTTATTACCCAGCCTCGACAGGCAAGAAGTATTGACCCACCAATGAGTCAAGGTCTATGGTATTGCATGCAGATATATTTATTGCTTTTAATTACCATAAAATAGCAAGCAACTTTTTAAAATAATTTTTATTACTATTGTTTTATTGTACTGTGGGAAAAAAAAAAACTGGAATTGCCAGCAAAGCTTCCTGAGAATACAAGGTGATGGAATGAAAGACAGCTTGATGCTGATGGGTTAAATAAAAGGTCACTGCCACTCAAGAGATCTTACCAGCACATTGGTAAACCTGCTTTGAAGCATCATTTACCCCATTTTACTGGTGAAAAAAAACCCAAACAGGGAGTACCCCTAAAGATCTCCAAAGAAACTACCTGGGATTCCTAGGGGTGAGTATTTGGTACCTAAATGTCTTGGTTTGGAAAGACAGGACTCTGCTAAGGAAGGCAGGAGCCTTCCCAGGAATGGAGAATGTAAACCCTCCCCACCCTTCTGAATTGCTATACATTTTAAATTAAGGGGCTCTCAGGCAAAAATATGGGAGCAGAAAATAACAGCTCTTTAATAGGGAAGAAAATAAAAGGATAAAATAAACAATGCAGTACACTAGAACAACACTGACAGAGTCAGAACCCAACCTGACACCCTGTGGGTCAGGGTGTTGGTGGCAGTGCCATTGGAAATGTGGCTGCAGCCCTCCTGCAGTGTCAGGGGTGGTTCTGCTGGAACAAGGGGGATCCTGTAGAGAAGGATGTATTCTTCCTCTGAAGATCCAGTGGAAGGAGAGGCAGCTGCTGTTCCTCTGGGGAATCCAGTGCAGAAAGCCGTGCTGGTGTCTCAAACCCTCTGGATTATATCTGGGTAGCAATGCTTGGCTCCTCCCTCTGGGCAGAGCATCTCACAATGGGATGTTATCGTTCTTATCAGCCATGCAGTGACATTCAATAGCTGTTATCAGCAGATGTCCCCTCCCGAGGGAGGTGTGAATGTGGTCACTCAAAGAGAGAGATAAGGCAAACTGCCCACTTGACAAAGGTAATCTGCCACACTGATGGTAACTGAAAACAACTTGCATTGCAATCTTCAATAATAAGTATCAGAAAATTACTGCTCAAGCAGTTGCAAACTGGAAGTGGTGGATTCAGATGGTGAATGTTAGAGGGCAACTAACTGATGCTGATGCTCTGAGGCCACCCACAGGGTCTGGAGGACCCAGGTGTCACCCACCAGGTGTCCCTTGCCCAGGGGAAGGAGAAGACCCTCCCTTCCCTTCATTTCCCATCTGCAGGACACCAGGGCAGCCAGCCCAGCCTGCTGCTGCTTCTCACCTTCCCTGCTCTGTCTCCCTCCACCTCTCCTGGCCAGCACTGACAGGAGCCCCTCGGTGGGGGAAATGTAAGGCAGGCTTGGAGATTGACAGCCAGGCTGTGATAATGAAGTCCATTTTTATTTTTTATCTCTTGTCAAGGTACAAGGACTCGGCCAGTGTCCCAGGTAATGAGCGTTCCCTTGCCCTCTCCCTCACTTGGATTTGAAAGTGTGTGTAGCCATGTGTAGCTGTGTTAACACTACATTACTAAAACCAATCCCGGGAGCCTGTTCCTGCTGCACACCTCAGTGGCTCCAGCACTTCCTCACGTTGATTTGCATTCATGCAGTCTGTGTAAACAACGCTGTTCAGGGAATATAAATAACTGCAGCCAGGAGTGCTGCTCAGCAGCATCCCTCAGCTCCTGCTGCAGGGCTGGGGCACAGCCCAGATCCTTTCCTGAAATGGAGGATGCTCCTGCATCCCAACCTTCTCTGCCTCAGCCCTCAGCCCAAGACGCCAAGGATGGAGCACTGAAGGCTGCTTTTCAAAAAGCCTTTTCATCCTCACCTGAAAAACCATGAAGAAGCCTTTTAAAAGAGCTCAATTTTCCTGCATCCATGATGCTGGGCCTTTTGGGGAGGTGCTGTGGTTTGGGTTGTAGCAATCGGAGTTTTCTCTAGGTGTTCAAACGAGAATCCCAGAATGGTTTGGAATGGGAGAAACCTTAAATATTATCTTGTTCCACCCTCCTGTCATGGACAAGGACACCTTCCACTATCCCAGGCTGCTCCAAGCCCTGCCCAGCCTGACCTTGGACACTTCCAGGGATCCAGGGACGGCCACAGCTGCTCTGGGCACCCTGTGCCAGGGCCTGCCCACCCTCACAGGGAAGAATTTCTTCCCAACACCTAACCTGAACACCTAACTCTTTCATTAAGTGATTCAAATTGCAAGTGGTATGATCTACCTGTGAGAGACAGGACAAGTGGGGTGAGGTGTGATCACCCCATCAGGTGAGAGGAACTCCCACCTTACACCCCTCAAGCTCATACCTCTCTCCTCCAGGCTCAGTATGAGCACAGTTTCACCCAAATTGAGTTAAACAAGAGCTGCAGTGCAGACCCTGCTCAGCGATAATGAACTAAAAATGGGGGTTAGCATGAAATGAAATGTTTTCAATCAGCTCAGAGGTGTGAGCTGTTTGAAGTGGAGCTGCCACTGGTCCCCACGCCCAGGGACAGCACTGCCAGCCTGGCCACCAGGATTGTGGTATTCACACACTCTTTGAACATCATTCTCTCCCAGGTTTTTTTTCCTGGAGAAGCACAGAGAGAAGAAGAGAAAACAATTCTTATCTTGCTGCTCCTGTTGTTTTTGCACATGTGGAATGTGTTACGGAGATTGTTTACCTGAAGGGACTTAATAATTAGATTCTGGCGATGGTTCTTGGTATTAGTTAACCAATCACTCAAAGCTGTGTCCTGGCTATCTGGAGACAGTCATAAGTTTTCCTTTAGTATCTTTTTAGTATCTCTTTAGTATAGTTATAATATAATATTAATGTAATATAGTACAGTTTAATAAAGCAACTGTTCAGCATTCTGAATCAATGGAGTCAGATACCAATCATTTCCTCATGCTGGAGGCACCCTATTTTTATACAGGATGGGTTTGCTTCATCTCTCCTTGACTCCTGCAGGCAGGGGCAGCATCCTCAGAGGCACCACCTGGGAACTCTGTGTTCATTAGGCACAAGCCAACATAAAACTCTCAGGTGGAGGCAACCAAACCAGATCAAGTATTTTTGATTTCACTCCAAGTAAGAATAAAAACAGCTAAGAGCACTAAATATTAAAGGGATTAAAATTGAAATTTTCTGATCTTTTAAGGATTCACATAAAGCCTGGTCTGGAGTTGCAATCTTATATACAGATTTGGATCCATAGCTGGCTCCTAAACTTAGCTTGGAAGATGACATTTTTGCAAATTTTTCCGCTTGAAATTTAAAATTCCAGGAGAATTCTGGCAGAATCTCTGCAGATTTCTGAAGTCTGCATCTTTGCTTTATGATCTCAATCTTTTTAATTTTTTTTCTTTTTCTTTAGCTGAGCTGAAGTAACTCAGATTAACAACACACAGTCTATTTAATTGGCTTCATATGGTTCTATTTTAACATTTGGATTAGAATAATATTTCAGAAAATGACTGCGATTATTTTTTACCAGATGGCGAAAGATCCACCAACATAGGAAGTGAGTCACAAGTTGTACTGTAAATAATAAATAATAATAATAAAAATAATAATAGTAATAATAGTTCTGCTGACAAGGTAACAAGGGCTCTGATTTGCTATTACACAGGAAAACTAATAAACCAAAGTGCAAAGCACCTCAGAAATCTTTTATTTTAATTAGTAATGAACAAACTCATTCTGCCAAATGCTGAACTCACTGGAACACTGGTGGCTTCTCATTTTGCTTAGGAGACACTTTGAAACAGTGAGGAGGAAATGGAGGGGACAGCCAAAATCTAATGAGGAAATACAGTATATGCATCTCCAGCTGGGCTTCTTTCAGGGCCATTTCTCAAGTGGAGAAGGAAAAATAATTCCTGAGAAAATAGTAGTTATTGCAATTTGAGTTCCTGCATGTCTCCAGTGTGATGGCCTTTCTTAGGGCCAGCCTCTCAGTACGGCCCATTTTTCTTTAAAATGCCAAGTGTAGGTGTCCTTATCATATTTATTCTCCATCCTGCCACCACTGCAATGGATTTGCACATCCCCTGTGCTGCCACAAACCTTCCCACACTCACTTAGGAGGACCAGGGTGGCAAGAAAAAGAAGGACAGCAATGGAAAAACTCTCAGCTGGATTCTCCTGAGGTCACCCATGGTGAGGGTGGGGATATCACACTGGGTCCAGTGTGACCGTGTTCACAGGAGTCTTATGTTGAAGGAAGAGATGAGGATCTGACTCCATGTTTCAGAAGGCTGATTTATTATTTTATTATATCTATTACATTAAAACTATACTAAAAGAACAGAAGAAAGGATTTCATCAGAAATCTAGCTAAGAATAGGAAAGCATGATAACAAAGGCTTGTGGCTCGGGCTCTGTGTCTGAGCCAGCTGACTGTGATTGGCCATTAATTACAAACAACCACATGGATCAATCACAGATGCACCTGTTGCATCCCACAGCAGCAGATAATCAATGTTTACATTTTGTTCCTGAGGCCTCCCAGCTTCTCAGGAAGAAAAAATCCCCAGCAATGGATTTTTCATAAAAGATGTCTGCGGCAGGTCCAAGCCTCAGTTCCTGCCAGCTGGAAGATGGTTTTCAATGGACAAAGTCCTGGCCTGGCTCTCGTGTATCACAGGGAACAGGTTTGGGGTGAAGAAGACTCTGTGGTTGCAGGGATGAACAGGTTGTGCCCTGCCTGAGGAACAGCTGCACACCACAGCTGGCTCCAGACGTGTTCAGTAACACCACTGAAGAGGCAAGATAAGAGCTCTGAGTGCCCACCCTGCCCTTGTTTCTCCCATGTCACTTTTTTTATTAGAAATCTACAGTTCTTATAGAAACAATGGTGGACCTAAGACCTGATTGGTCTTAGGAATCTTCTCTCACACTCTTGGTGAACTATGAAAAACACACTCTGGAGAACCATATCTATAAACAATGGTTACAGAAAGAGATATAATAATTGAATTATTTTCCTCTAAGTTTCCCACAGCTTCTCCATAGCTTCCCAGATTTTTCCTGGGAGAACCATGGCTCTCTCTGTTCAGAGGATATGTAATTACTACAATGTGTGGCCCTCATTCACATCTGGGGTGCAAGAAATCCCCTGTCCTGGAGAGCTGCTGAGACAAAGAGGAGCCTAAGCTTTGAGAGATTCACATCAGGTTAAGGCTGTGCCAGATTTTGACACTTACCCTACCCTTGCCCCTGAGTCTATCTCAGAAGGTATCTGAATTTCTGAATTCCTCTCATAATTAATTCATAGTTAATCTTGAATAGGTGTGATTTTAATAATCATTCAGCACATCTAATACTGCAGAATTGCCGCACCATTGAACTCGAAATTACACGAAATGAGACAGCTATTTAAATAATGGCCTCTTCTGAGCTGGGCTGCTTGGTCTTTCTGCTGCACACATGTCCAGGAGCACTGAGGCACTGTCAGGATGTTGCACCATTTCTGCAGCCCTGCACAGATATATTAATATATGCATTAATATATTTTACTGACTTATGATCTACCTGGGAAGCTGCTTGCCTATTTATCTGTAGTTTCACAACTCATCATGTGAAAGCTTCTATTCATTGCCTGCTGCTTTCTCTTGCAGGATTAAAAATGTTTTAGAGGCTGCTCTTTGTATTTATTAATCAGTGATAATGAAGTAAAATACTGAGTTTTAAATGACTCTGTACATTAGTGGTCATCTCACTTAGCTATATTTCCCCCAGAAATCTTTTTAATGGAACTTTGTTCTTCTGGACATGCAAACAACGTGCATTAACTCAGACATTTAGCATGTCATGTAAAATGCTTTTGGTGTAGATTTACTCATTTAACTGAATACAAACCTGGAACAAACATTCTGCTCTCCTCAATTTTTTTAAACTTCTCACTCTTGAAATGATTGATGGATTGAAATGAGTAAATAAGTGGAGATTTAATACAATCTAGGATTGAAGAAAGATCTTTAAAGTGACTTAATGACTGAGAAAATGACTAATCATGACTAATAACCAAGAAGTACATCTGGGAAAACAGAGATATTCGGGTCTTTTGTCTGATGTTGCAGCCATACCTGAGCTCCTCCAGAAATAAGAAAAGTCTGATTTTTATTTTCAGGGTTTTTTTTTGCCCATACAAATCATATAAATGTTCATAGGAGCTGGAAGATGAGCAAAGACACAAAATTTAGGACTGTCCCTAGGATGATTTTGCCTCGGTTGCCTATAGGATTTCAGTGCCATTTATCAATGGAGATGGATGGCGTAATCAATTTTAATTTAAAAGCCTCCTATATTGCATGTTTCAGACATCTTATTTGCTACAATGCCAGGCAGAAGAACCCCTTTTTCTTATGGCACTGGTGATTTATTCCAGCATACTTTCCCACGGGATTTATACATCGGTATTTTCATCCACATCGTTAAATTCACCCTCTTGCCTTTTTATTTCCTGTCCCAGTTTTTTGCCATCAAGTCCATCCATTGGCCTGTGACCCCTTGTAGGTTTTGGGTTCCTCTCTGGAAGGTTTGGTGGGGAAAGCAGCAGAAAACACCAACTCTACAACCAGAAATTAGTGTGCAGGGGGAAGGATTAAGAGGATTGCCCAGATGGAACAGGTAATATCCAACCCACAGGAAGAGTCTGGAAGTGCAAAGAGTTCCCAGCTCTGTCAGACAAGGTTATAGGATCAAGGACCTTGGGAAGAGGCTCCAATTAAGGAGGGAATCTCCCAGTCCTACACCTTTACCAAAATCTGCATGCCTCAATTTGCAAGTGGACACAAGAAGGGTCAGTCCCCTCTGAAGGGGAACTGACAAAAAATACCAGATGGGGAAAATGCTGGGTTTGGGCTAGGAAAATGCACTGAAGAAGAAGACAGCTCTGTGTGGCTGCAGTGGGGTGGGGGCTGAGTGGTCCAGCAGTGCAAACATTTAACAGCCTGGCCTGTATTTGGGTATGGTTTGAATGCAGTTTGGATGTGGTGCCTTCTGGGCCACCCATTCTTTGGGCAGTTGATTGCTAGATCATTGAAGACATTTTCTGGGAGGACCTGCCATCCTCAGGAGACTTAAAAGTGATGCCATGCAGCCCAGGGAGAGGAATTGTGATGTTATTCAGGAAAACAGCACAGCTCAGTCATGTGTGGGATTTGCACACCCCACAATCAAAAATGTTGCTTTATTTTCTATTGAATTCAGACAGCAGGTAAGTTAGAAATCATTAGCATCTCTGTGGCAGAATCAGGATTTATTACACAGAAGGCTGTGGCTTGAAAAGGCAGAGTTTCTCTGCTTGCTCCACATGCATCCTGTGCTCAACAGCAGGAATAACTTTCTAGAGTTCCTAGAGTTCACCTATCAGGAGAACCACTTTGCAGGGGCTCTGCAGGGCCCAGGGCAAACAAAAGGATCCATTATTCACTTCAGAACTTCTGTTGTGTGCCCAACCCAGCTTCTGATCTGTTCCTTCCCAGGTCTGCTTTATCCTTAAGGCCAGAAAACCCCTAAAGGTGACATTTTTCAGATCTCCATCAGGGTGTGACACTAAAGCAGCTGAGCTGTCACAAGCCCAAGATGCCAATAAGGCCTCCACATCAAAGAAGATCTTAGAACAACGATTAATTGAACTCCATGAAAGCCAGGGTCCACACTGGGGTTAGATACATATGCCTGGCCCTAAATCTTGATGCTTACCCCTACTAAAGGAGCCAGAAAAACCCCCAAAGGTGGCATTTTTCAGATCTCTATCAGGGTGTGACTCAATGGAAACGCTCACAGGATCTCTCCCCCCAGCAGGTCTCTGGCAGCCACCTACGCCCTGGGCCTTTGGGTGATTTTAGCTGGGTGATGCCTCCCTGTGGGAAGGACTCTGCTGTTGAATGTGGGATTGTGGCAGCAGGAGGAGAAACAGCCCAGGAGAGAGCCCTGATTTAGAATTTCATCCCCTATGCCACCATTCCTGACTCCTTGTGTTGAGGAGTCAAGGGGTTTTTCTGATTCCAGTCCTGATCTGAGAAGCAGAGGGAAGCATTGGGGTTTACAGTCCTGTCGAACATAAACATTGATTTTTTTAAGGCCTAATCGTCTGCTGCAGCTGAACGACATCCAAGATTTTTTTATTATTATTTTTGTAGCTGGAATTGATCAGCTGGGGAAGGGAGGAATAAAGAGGAAGCAGAGAAACAGCTGTGAGTTAGATTTTTTTGTGTTGCCCAGGCAAGGATGCTGCGGCTCTGTCACTCACACAGCCCCCACTCTCTGGGATGCTGCTGGCAGCCAAGGATGTGCTGCTGAATGAGCCCTTGTCAGCTGCCATCCCCTGCCATCCTCACTGGCTGGCTCCCTCACAGCCCCTATTTAGCTTCCTTGCTGTCTTCCTCATAAATATTCACACCACACAGCCAGCGGAAGACTTTGTTTTTTCCTTAATTTCCATATTCAGCATGACATCAAAAATGTTTCAGAGATGGGTTCAGCAGGGGCTGTGCATCCAGGGAAGAGGACAAGAGGGAGCAAGGTGTCTGTGCTGGGTGGAGGTGGGGGAGAGAAGACAAGAGCAGGCAGCAGTGAGGGAGACAGGGAGCAAGGTGAGGAGCACGATGAGGTAAAGAGGAGAGCTGGGGATTAACTTGGTCGAACAATCACAGCAAAATGAAGCTGTTCCCATTCATAACCCAGGCAATCCATGTCCTCATCAGGAGGTTTTCATAAGTGATTAATGGTTAATTTGTTAAAATTCAATGAAATCTTGTTTCCTCTCTTTAAATTAGAATTCAGAGAGAGAGGGAGAGAGAGACGGTCCCAGCCATCCCCTGCTGCTTCTCGACAGAATATAATTCATCTGCCAGAAATGGCTATTGCTTTCAAAGGATTACAAATAAAATAGAAACACAGCCTGGGGCACCAGCCACAGAGCTCTGGAGGGCTCAGCCCAGTCAAAGGGGCAGAGGGAAGACCTGGAACCCCTGAGTGCCTTGGCAGGCAGTCTGTGGAATAAAGCCAGAATCAGCAGGGTTGAGTCAGGGGCAGTTCAGCCCTACTCTGAATTCCAATCTCCTGCCATGGGACAGGATTTCTTCTGCTCACATTACAAAAAGGAAGGCCCAGGATGAGGGACGAGCGCCGGAAATCCCTGGGTGTGATTTCCATGCTCTGCTTGGGATGGATGGGAGACAGAGGACTGCTCTAGGAACAGAAGGGAACAAGCATTTCATGGCAGGGACACATACTTTGGAGACCGGGCTACTTTTTGTTCTTTCCTGCTTTATTTCATTAGTGTGGCACTTTACTGATGGTATGCAAGCGCTGCTCATACAAAGAAGAATATATGTAATTGGTTGTGAGCCATTACGGCGACAGCCCCACTCCAGCTGTCAGACTAATTTGCTTCCATATAAAATCATTATCCTCATGAGATGTCTCAGTGTATCTCAAGCCACTGGATCTGACATCACATGCTATGTTCCAAACCACAGACTCTGCCCTTATTTGCCTGAGACAGGAAATGTCAAAGATTCATGGCTCCCATTGATAGGAAGGGATTGAGTAAAGATTACTCCAGTGATAGGTATTGAAACACACAACTCAGTGCTGCTGGAGTGGCTCTGAGACAGACACCCAGGCTGGAGAGAAATAGCAAATTCTCCAAATCCCATGGTAGATGTTCTAGTAATTAATGAATACTTCAAAAAAAAAATCCACTTAATTCATTTCTGTGTCAGTTACCAACTGTGTGAAGTTTTCTCTGCTAGACTGAAAAAGACTCTTTAACTGATTTTTCTGAGTGTAAATGGAAGATCTTTTGCCTTATTTTAAAAATATCTTTGTTCTAATTTTAAAAGAAATGTTAGGGTTTTTTTCAGGTCTTGTTCTGTGATTCCATTAAGTATAAAAAGAATTTAATTGTTTCTATTTGATTTTTAAGTTGAAACATAGCAATGGAAACTCCTAGTGATCTTTTACAATTCACCATTTTCTCCAGGGAAGAAGTTCAGCTGCTAATTTACACCAACTTCTTTTTCCTGAGCTGAAACCTGTTTATCTGAAAACTCTCAACAGACTCCATCAGAAGTTCTGTCTTATATTTATCCTCCTAAGGGAAAAATCATGGGATAAAACCTTTAAACCATTACTCCCTTTCACATGGCACCTCCAGTTTGAGTTTCCTGGCTGCTTCTCCCCACCATGTTACTGGTAAAAAATGGAATTGCTTCCAACCAAAAGTATACATGTAAAACACCTCTGCTTTATGAAAAATACAAAAAAAAAAAAATAATAAAATCAGTTAATTTGGTGAGCAGCACATAAAATTATTGCAGTGAATCCAAGGCCTATCTATGTGCTCTAGGTACCTTACGGGGAACATCAGTATTGCAATCCAAGTTTTTCTGCCATGGAGAACATTGCTTTTAATTATGGTGGAAGAGGCATTCTCATTGTATTCCCTGATTATAAAAGATTAAAACATTTTCTATGAAAATACCCTTAACGAGTAAAATTTTTCAAGATTCTTCCCAGAAAATGATGAGATTTTCTTTTTGACATTTTTTGTAGGAGAAGAAACCCCTGTCTTAATAAGCCTGTATTTAGCCACTTTAAGGTTAGCTCTGTGTGAAATGAAAAGCTGAATTTATTGAAACACTTTTGTGATATTTTGTGGGGGTTTTTATTGGTAGCTGTGAACACTGCTTGATTTTCATACACTTAATGGCTTAAGATGCACTTTTCTTTTATGCAGTACTATTGCTATATGAAGGCCCAATACTTTGATTTAGCACAATTTTTTGGACAGTGAGGCACTTCCAAGATGAGGAAAGGTGAAAAAACCAGGTCCCAAATTTGCTGACTGCAGAAATACAGCCTGAAAGTGTCACTCCCCCATCCCACAGATGTCCTGCTGCCTTGCATCAGGATTCCCGGTGCTCTTATATGCTGTAATCACATTCCCCCAGTTTTTCCTGCCTGTATTTTTGCTGCTTCTGCTGTGACCTGTGGCAAGAGGTTCCAATCAAGACCGAGACCCCACTGTGCCAGACACAACACAAAACCTTGTCAGACCCAGCCCTTGTCCCCAAAAGCAGAGTCAAAAGGCAACCAAGAGCTTGCAGAGACAGTGTGACTTCTTTCTTTTCTTTTTTTTTTTTTTTTTTTTTTTTTTTTTTGTCAGGACACAAGCAAATCATTAAACTCTAACTTCCACATCTCTCTGATGCTGTAGTACTCTGAATTCCACGTGTGTGAGAAGCAGCGCAACAACTAGAAAGGGACAACGTGGGTGCTCAACACCCATAATATTTGAGTCACAATGTGTTTTGTGTCTGGACTTGGATTCAGAGACTTCAAACTTCCAAGCTTGGAAATGTAGACCCTTCATCTTGTGAAACCTTCTGGCTTTTTTGTGTTTACAGTATCCACCTCAACTCCTCACTTAAATAAATGTTTGTGCTTACTCATTACTCCTTATCTCTTTCTTACAGGGTTAATAAGAAACTGAACATCCTTCTGCTGTCCTGCAGGATCCATGGCACCTGGGCACCAACTTTCAAGAAATGGCATTTCCTGGCTGTTGTTCATTAGGATTTCCAGGATTTTTTGGTACCTGTAAACCTCATGAGCCCTGGATTAAAGGTGGGTACCTGAAGAAGAGGAATGTGGAGGGATTTTCCAGAAAGGAGCTCAGCAAGAAGGTGTCAGAGCAATGGATGGCAAACAAATATTTTCCTCCCAATTCCTTTAAGACAATATCCCCACTGAGGAGTGATCCACTCTATCTAACACTCAGCTCACTCAAGCTGTCACAGAGCCAGTGAATTTGTTTGAGTTATGTTGATTCACACCAACACAGTAGCCAGTCCATCATACTTACTCAAATTTAAATATTATTCCCCTTCTTTGACTTAATCAGAGTTGTTTTCCCCCTGGAGCATCAATAATGAAATATTTGATGTATTTATTTATTGCAAATTCTCACTTTAATCAAGTGATTCTTCAGTGGACCTCGTTTAGCCTCGAAGTAATTGTTTTACTGATGCTTCAGCATAAAGAGATTGGACATTTCCTGATTAATAAGTTTCAAAACATATTGTCTGGAACATGCAAGCTGAGCATCACTCTTAAGAAAATGGTCCCATGGATGACACAGTCCCTAGGCTGTGTAGCTGATGTAAGCTTTCCAGTGGAGCCAGAATTAAAATCTCCCTCATTTTTCTCCTGTTTGTAGCAGGAGCCACCTGGTTTTACAGCAGAGGTGGATTGTCAGTGAGAATGCTCCTAATGAGTTTTCCACTCATTAATATTTGCATTATTCAACTCAATGACAACAAGGTTAGAGGCTTCTCACTGGTTCTTGCAACACTTGGGATTGATTGATGAGTTTTGGAGAAGAGTGAAAGGAGAAGGACATAAGAGAAGGAGTGTCTGGCCCTTGGAAATAACAGCTGGGGGAGAAGGGGGCAGAGATCATCTTCAGTGTGAGAGACAAGGAATTTTGGAAGGGGTAAATGGAGGAAGGTTGGAATTAGAGGCTGTGACTTTATTCACAATGTGGCTGTGATTCATCCTGGCCAGGCTTAGGAAATTTAAAATAAGGAGCCATAAAAGAGGACCCAGGCACTCTGGTGTCACACAATTGACAATTATCAAGGAGGGTTTCCTGGAGGTCCAGGGAATTCAGTGTGCACAAAAAACTAGGAGCCTTTCCAAAGTCCTTCTCTGCCATCACAGTGTAAGCTGGGGAGGTATTTACATTTTTGCCCAACGCTGTGTTTTCTACAAACTCCGGCAAGGGTGCAGGTGTCCTTCAAAGGCATCTCCATCCTTTGAGATGGGAGGGAAGAGGAGCAGAATATTGCATTCCTGTGATCTTTCCTTTTAGATTTTTGGGACTGCTCAAAATGACTGTGTAGAGGAAAGCCAAGTTTTGCCTTTACAGTTGATTTTTTTGGGGAGGTTTCCTTTGGCAGTTTGATGATCTCCAAGAAAAACTCATTAGAAGTTTTCTCTTGGGTCTGTTTCTGCTGAAAGTCCTGACCTTTTCTCATTTGCTATAAATTTAGCTTTGCTACAGGATCTGTAAAACAGTGAGTCATGGCCAAATGGCTACACCACCAAACCCACCAACCACTGGGGGAAGAATGTGTAGCTCTCACAGGAAGTGTTTTAGCTGGGAATTGGCCGTTTTAGCAATTTTGGTAATGTCTGGATAAAACCAGATCACCTGGCAGTGTCCAATAACTCTGACTTTCTTTATGTGTGTAAGGACATAAGGAAAGTGTTGGCCTCATCTTCCCTCAGCTGAATCACTGTCTTATCACAGCTCTTAGAGCAGCCTGATAAGGCAAAACTGATGTGTCATGTGGCCAAACTTTGCATTGCACCACCAATCCTGTTCCCAGCTCTTCTCCCACTCAAGCAGAACAGAGCCCCTGCTTCATTAATTTATGTTGCTTGTCATTGTTATCTGTCCCAAGGCACTTCAGACAGCAACAGGAGCAAACACTAAAACTAAAATCAGTTCAGAGGCACTGCCCTGCAGAGAGGGAGGGGAGTGTGCTTGCCTCATTCAGGCTGGGTATTTTCCTAAGGGAGTTCCCTTCTCCTGTGCTTGCTTTCCCACCCATCAGGATGCACCTTTAGCTCCTGATTTTGAAGGAACCCTTCCTGGGTGCTTCACTGCTTTGTGGTGCCTGCAGAAATCAGTAAGGAATAATGAAACACTGGTAAAATCCTCACTTTGTCTAGCCTCACCTCCACCGTCCCACTGCTTCCTGGCAAGGATGGATTTGAAGGTGTTGGAAATGTTACAAGTTGGGGAACTGAGGAACACAAGCCTGTTGCTGTCAGCATTCTTATCTGAACATAGAGGGCTCAGGCTGACAGACACACCACGACCAGCCCTCAGATCTCCAAGAGCAAAGCAAACAGTCCATCACTTCCTGCCAGTCTCTTAAGCAGCAGGGGAATAGAAAGGACACGGAGAGGTCAATCTTTGCTCAACTCAAGGAATAATACGTGTAAGGATGAAGGAGCTCATTTCTGCCTTCAAACCACAAGGACATGACTGATGCCACCTGAGAAGAGAGCAGCAAAGGCCCAGCAACGCCAAGATAACTCTCTGGCTGAGACAGAAGAGCCTTTGAGCATGTTTCTTCTGCAAGTCTGGCCAAAGCTCAGGGAAAGAAGATAAGAGCCCCATCAGCTCAGATGTGACCAGTCTGCAGCCGCAGCCAGTCCACAACAGCACTTCACTGAGGGGAAGAGAGGTAGATAAAGGCCACAGAGATTTCAGACCATTATCTCTGCTACACGGGAGCTGTTCCTAAGCAGAGCACAGCTTTCTGCCAGGACACGAGCTTTTAAAAGTAGGAAAATGTACTGCACCAGGAGTTGTGCCTTGCAGTCATATCTTGGCACTGTTATCCCAGCAGGTCCCAAATCACTGCAAGGTTTTGGTGGTCAGGGAAAGAGACCAGGGGATCTCCCAAGCCTGTGCAGTTGGGAAACTGGGGACATGAGCTGCAGACTGACTTGGCTCCTTGTTGTGATCTTATTGCAGGGGTTCCATGCTGTTGTCTCCTTATTACAAAAGTTTCATGCCTTCTTGGTGTTTCTCGTGGGCATCTCCTAGAGCACTGACTCCTCTCCACAAAGCAACCAACTGACTCCAATTCCTGGCTCACCCAGCCACCCCACTCTTTTATAGCACTCTTCTTCTCATTGCTTACAGCTGTGGCCTGTTAAAGTCAGGCCTGTTCCTAATCTTTGATAATTAGCCCAGCTGCAACTCCTTAGGTGTAAGATTACTTTCTACACTATCTTTATTTTCTTATATTCTGTCCCCCTGCAGGTCCTGGCACCTTTAGAGCCAGGGATTCATAGAATATCCGTGGTTGGAAGGGACTCCTATTCCTGCCTCACTGAGTACCTACACTGCGAGTTAGAAGCAACACATGGGAGCTTTTACAACATCTCTCATTTCCATTTTGCTGAAACCCTTTAATTTAATCCAGAAGCACCTGTTCCTGGGATTCCAGGTCTCTGCCAACACAGCTCACCCTGAGAGCTCACACTTTACTTAATCTTAGCCTGGCTCTGCTGCACAGAGGGAGCCAAAAGGAGAACCCGCCTTTCCATCACAGGATGTGACTCAAGGCTGTTTGGGCTGCAATCCATTTATTTTCAGCTCATGAGGGACATGGAGGTGACCAGGATCCCGTTGCTGGTGTCACAGGGACAGCACCCTGAGAGGGGATTCGTGCTGTTCGTGTCCTCCAGCCTGCAGCACAGGCTGGAGGAAGTCATCACCACATGGGTCCGAGCTAATGTGGGTTATCATCCAGCAAAGAGAGAGACCTTTTAGGTACTACTGCAAAAATTCACTGTGTGCCAGCAGATATAATAGATGAGAAAAGCGTGGGGAGGGGTGGGGGGGAAATAAGTGAGAGCATACAAATTAAAGAGCAGCATTTGAAATCTAATCAAATATTCCCTCAATTTACTCACCACCCCTGCAGAGCTGTGCTGCTTTATTAGGTTTCTATTCCGTATTCTCTTTTAAAGTGACATTTACATTAATTTACAGTACTAACATGAAACCCTATTGAAAAGCTGAGAGTTTTCGTAACTTTTTATTTTTCAGCAGCTGTCGCTGGGTTTCCAACCAATTAATAAGGAGTCTTTAGTTTCATTTCATGTCTGCAGGAGTGTATCTGGAGTGCCTTCAAGGTGAGATCCTGCTGGTTTTGTTAAATGTGTAAGGGAGACCATCTTGGTGAGTTCAGGTGGTAATTGGCTGCGGAGCAGAAATGTTCCATCCCTGAGCCCCTCCATCCTCCAAAGTGCCTTCAGTGCCTGTGATCAGCTCTGGAACCTATTCCAGCTTCAAAACCAGGGACCAGCTGCATTTTGGAGGCATTGTAATCAAAATATTCATGTAGAGAGGTCTCATATTGCTTTGGATTTCACTTCAGGTCAACAGAGAGGGACCTGGCTGGAAAACTGGGCTGAGGATATGCACCCAGAACCAGTGTTTGAAAATTAATTTCCCATCATTTTCTTGTCTTTTTTTTTTTTTTTTGTGTGTGTGTGTGTGTGTGTGTGTGTGTTGGTTTTTTGTTCCCCAGAAAACATTAACAAGGTGTCACCAGTGACCAGTGCATTATCCTGGATCAGGAAAGGTGCTGGTGGTGCCTTCTTGCCTTGGCCAGAAGTGAGAGCTGGGGGTCTCTTGTGCAGTCTGGGCCAGGCCAGATGTGCAGCTCACAGACACAGATTCTGTCTGGTGATCTAATTTGTCCAATTTGTCCCCTTTTCCTACAATTTCTTTCCTTTTTTTTTTTTTTTTTTTTTTTTGTAATTCCCCAATTATCCCAGGTAATGAATTGCATATGGCCATGGCATTTACTTCTCTGTGTGAAATCTGTAGCAGCTGCATTGTTTATCAGTTCAATATGTTGACTACAGATGCCATTTCTCTTTCTCAATTAAGTTGTTTAAAATCTCCTTTTCCCACCAACTCTGTCCCTCCCAGCCTCCCCATGTTCTTTCCAACAGGAGTTTTTGCAGCCTGGTTCATTTTCCAGGCTGATGCCATGTTCCAGTTAAAACATCAAACCTTCCAGAGGTCAGAACCTTGTTTTGGCCATTCCAGCTGACAGAAAGTTCTGGAATATTCAGTGTATTTTCTCTTCCACAAAACACAAGGTGAACTGACCACCAAGGGTGCAAAGGATGGAAAATGAGATCCAGAGCTTTTTGAGTGAGACTAACAAAAATTGATTTACCTCCTTTCATTTAAACGTGAGTGGATCCTCCACATCTTTGGAGAAATATTGGGCTCTTCAGTCCTTTTCAAGTATAATGACATCTGAAATGCACATGCTTTACCAGAGCTATTGAACTGGACTGTGAAATAATCTTTGAAACACGTCAATATGGCAAAACACACAGAGGGGGCATGATTTGCTGAGGCCATAATTAAACATTGAATTTGCCTCTCCTCTGGGCTCTGCTGTGTTCCCATCAGCCTCCTCTACAGCAAATTGTTGTAACCTAATGTCCTGTGTGTTTGGATTTTGTTAATTTATTTCCTGCACCTCATTTTCCTGGAATGAGAGTGGTTATTTATGGCACAGCAGCAAACACTTTACATTTATGGGGGGTTATGAATTTCAGTAATGGGTCTTGTGGTAATTTAATCTGTCCCAACTATGAGGCATTTTACAATGACAATTAAATTATTATTAAAAAAATAAACCTCAAATGACATTCTTATCACTTATCAACATATCAAAAGTTTCACTATGTGGCAGTTTTGGGCAAGGTTATAAATATCCCCCTATGCTTTTCAGAGAATCCTTGCCATAAACTCAGAGTGAACTTAATTAACTTTCACAGATTACTTGAAAGGGAAATTTTTTACACATTTCATTGCTAGTGAATGAATTTTTTTTTTTTAAAGTCACAGATTCACAGAATGGTTTAGGTTGGAAAAGTCCTCCAAGATTGTCAAGTCCATCCATTAAGCAGCACTGCCAAGTCCCCCACTAAAACATCAGTTTATCATATGCAAAAGCAAATGTTTAATATTTAAAGGCTTACACGTGATGAACTACTTTGACTCCTGAAGAGAAAAGCACCCCATGGTGTGGGAATGGCAAATTTGTGAATTTTCCTGTCCTGATCTCATGGGAGAAAAAGCTTTTGTTTCCATCGGTCAGCACTGTGTATGAAAAATGATCAAAAAAGTGTCAAGTATGTTAATTTACACTCCATTAAATTAATTTTAATGCTGGCCTGCTGAGTAGCTAATTTTCAAAGCTAAATATCTTGGCTCTTTCAAAACACAATTTTTTTTTTCTCCTCCAAAACACCCAGAATGCTCCACTTCTTTTGGGGGAGCTGGGGACTTACATCTTCTTCAAGATTTAATATAGATGTGCAGCTCTGTGTGGGAGAGAGAGAGAGAGAACGGAAATCCCCCTCTCCATCTCCTCTCCAGAGAGCAGCAAACAAAAAACTTTCATTAGAAGAGACTCCTCAAAGTTATTTTCAAATCTCTGCCTGAAAAAATGACCCCTAATGGACTGATTATGGTAATGCCCAGAGGCTCAGTGAGATTGGGACTATATTTTGCTAAGTGCTATATAAAATATCAGATGGTACCTCTTCAAAAGAGCCTGCTGTCTCGGAAGGCTGGGCAGACAAAAAGCTGGGTAAAAAGAGTGGAATTACACCTATTTGCAGATAAAACCAGCTATTCTAATCATCAGGGCGCTATCAGAAGCCCTGTGATCAATTCCTTGTTCAGCTGCTGCTGCCTCCAGTGCCCCTGAAGCCACAATAATTAGGATTTTGGGCAAGGCAAGCAGTGACTCCATGTCTCCATTCCCCACTGGGCAGTGGCACTGCTCATTGCCAGGGAGCAGATTTGAGGGTGAAATTTGGCACTGGGGGAAGGAGGACACACAGGTCACATTGAGAGCCTGCCCTCAGCTGGGCACATTTCTGGTGAAAGGAGCCCCCTGCCCCTCAGCTCTCTCTGTGTTTCATGCTGGGCACTCTCACACCCCTGGGAATGGGGAAACCTCAGCTGTGAAACCTCAGTGAGGCCACAGGAGTGAGTGGCCCCTGGTTCTCCCTGAGGAGAGCACTCTGAACAATTTCCTTGCTGCATTTAAGTACCCCACATCATTTAAAAACAGCTGTATTCTCTGATTGTGGAATGTATGGAAACTACATGCTTGGATCTAAATTTTCCCCCAAAATAGTAGAGGGGCAGAAAAGAGATATTGATCCTTTAATGGTGGTGAGAGATTTGCCTTTGTCTCTTCTGTTTCACTAAAACAGGAGAGATCCCAAATTCAACCCACATGGGAGCATCCTCACTATTGCAAAGGAACAGAGCACTTAGCCCAAAATTGCCACACCAGCATGTGTCCAGAGAGCCTGGCTTGTTCACACAGCTGAACTTGGTAAAGTGCTGAGTCAGAACCTCATTTTTTGAGCCTCTTTTAGCAACCAGTACTGAATCATCTGCATGCACAGGCTGGGTAAGCTGGGGCTGTTCAGCCTGGAGAAGAGAGGGTTGTGTGGAGACGTCACAGAAGTGGCTTCAGACTGACAGAGGGAATATTTAGGTTGGATATAGAGAAGGAATTCCCCCCTGTGAGGGTGGGCAGGCCCTGGCACAGGGTGCCAACAGAAGCTGTGGCTGCCCCTGGATCCCTGGCAGTGCCCAAGGCCAGGCTGGGCAGGGCTGGGAGCAGCCTGGGACGGTGGGAGGTGTCCCTGCCATGGCAGGGAGTTGGAACAAGATGATCTTTAAGGTCTCTTTCAACCCAAACCATTCTGGGATTCTGTGATCCTACCAGAGGAAATAAAAACTCAGCTTCTATTCACAAGGACTCAAAATCACTTTTGCTCTCAAACACAGTTTGCTGCTACCTGGGACAGGTTCAGAGTCTGATGGAGACATTGGGGATCTTGGAATGATTTTCAGCCCACCTTGACAATGCCTTTCTCCCCTGGGATATGCAACAGAGTCTTCAACAATTTGTCTTAAAGCAAAAAACCATTACCTGTAAAGAGAAAAATCCACCTGTAAGGAAATGAGATTCCCTGCGATAAGGGAATCACCCACCCTGACAAATCAAACTGCATTCCTCAACAGCTGAAAGTCAGCTTTGTAACTCATAAATCTGCTGAAGGCATCCTGCAGGTGTCCTAAAGAAGCATCCCAGCACCTGCCCAGGTCATGAGGATTTGCCTGCTTAATTAAGAAAGTTACTCTGTTTTTCCCCTCTTCAGTTCCAAACGGCGAATACCTGGGGAAGTGGCTTACAGAGACCAAAAGGACTCAATTGCCAGTGAGGAGCCCCCAGGTTAAACCTGGCCATGGAAAGCCTTCCATTGATGGCAGGAAAAGAAATGTTTACTGGAAACTGCAACCCCTAGGATTCAAGCTTATGGCTCTTTCCCACTGTGCTTTTGAATTTAGCTACATGTGCTGCATTTAAAAAGTTGTTTAAAAAAAAATTGTAACTAAGATCCAAGGGTGTCAAAGCAAAACTTTACAAATGCTTTGTTTCTAAACAAAAATGCAGAGGCACCTTCATGGGCTTTGTTCTAAGTTTTTTTTTTGGTTTTTTTTTTTTTTTATTTTGCCTTCAGAGAAAGAAAAAATTAGCAGGAGAGGGCTTCCTCCCTGCCTCAGGCTGCTTAGGGAATGGACCTTGTTTTCAAGACAGCCCCATGCAGTTCACCAGCAACAACTTCAATCCTCCTAAAATTTCAGTGGCACTGCATGAGTCTGGCAAATCCCAGTGAAATAAGGTCTGGAGCAATGTCCTTTTTAACTCCCAGAACAGGGAAAGAGGAGTGTTTTGTATAGAATTCCTCTCTTGAATTATTATTATTATTATTATTATTATTATTATTATTATTATTATTATTATTATTATTATTATTATTATTATTATTATTATTATTATTATTATTATTACTATTATTATGGATAGATTTCTAAAGTGAATTAACTGTTCTTCCAGTGTGCCTCTCGGGGCAAGGTACACTTGTTCTTTAGAGGATTTGGGAAGGGATGTGTTGCTTCTATGAAGAATTGACAATTTTTGAAGAACAGCCAGAGGAGCACAGAAATTCACACTCGAGCACATCTTTATTACAAGCAGAAAGCAACATCTTCTGCACAGAGATCCCCTTCCTCAAAAACAAGGGTGGAGGAAGGAAAAATCCTCTGAATTCCCACAGTGAAACGCTGAAAAATTATTCCAGTATGGGCTGAACTTGTTCTTCCTGAAATCCATCTGCACCAGGAGAGTTGGAGCTGTGAGTGGTACATTATCTTGGGGTCAGCTGTGGATGGAGCTGAATTTGCAAGGATCTTAAGTCATAAATAGGTGATTTCAGGCAGCCAAACAGGCTCCCCTCCAGCCATCACTGTGCTTAATTGGTCTGGAGATGAGATAATTGCCTGTAAACCTGATAAGAAATTAACTGTGGACACAAAAAGGGCTTTTTAATTTTTTTTTTGTAAGAAACATCGCAGAATAAGGTTTAAATGAACTTAAAACTTGGCCACTCAGAGCAAGTTGTAGCACATGGATTTGGCGACAGCAGCTGCTGTAATTCTGCCTGTCCCCAGGATGACAATTGCTACAGTTAACATGCAACGTGTTTCACCTCAGTAATCTGAATTTATGTGAATTGCTAAAGGTAGCTTCCAGGCTCGTTTTATTATTAACATAAAGATGGATAGCATCTCTAAAGTGTTGCTCATCCTGTTTTATAAACCTCTCCCAGAGAAGCTGCCTCCCCTACCTTGAATATTGAGGAAGCTGAGGAAACTGGGCAAGGTGAAACTGCAAATTTTTACATCAGTAAAGCAAGGGGAGATGGATCTCATGTTCAAACAGTGACATGTTTGGTTCTATTTTGAGTCCACTCTATGTTCATGTGTCTCATGGTTCTACAAGGGCAAGCACACACTTGCCATAGGTCATACAGCATGTTGACATGGTATTTCTTGGTTTAAAGCGTTCTCTTATATTGGCCTCCTGAAAAATAACATTTTATCCTGTATTCTTAATATTCTTGAGTGTTTCTAATTCTCTGAGCTCTAGCCCCTCTGCTTTCCCCTCTTCATCCTTCACTTATAGATCATGGGAAGAGTTTCCTCCACGTTGTACAGCAAGTGAAGGGAGATACCTTCTCCATTCGTTCAATAAAAATTTGCAGAAAACATGAATTCCAGTGGAGCTGCCCTAGATTTCCATATCCGAGTCCACAGATATTGGAATTTTTTTCCCTCAATCCATATTCAGAGCAAAGTGTGATGAGGGAGAAGGAGACGTGGATGGGAAGCAGAGCTCCCTTGCAAAAAGCCTTCATTCACTTTTGGCATCTGGGTAAAATCTGGGTTGCTTTAAGAGCTCAGGGTCCCACAGAGAGCACCGAGATTCTCATAACCACATATTTGCAAAGATTCAGAACATAAAACATCCTCAGTGCCCCAGGTTCTGGCAGAGGTGTCTAAATAGGAGCTGAGCTCTTTTGAAAACACTGCCTGCATTTCATAAAGCAAAGCCTTCACAGCAGTTTAATATCAGGAATTTATTAAGACCTGTTACACCTTTGTAGAATGGGGTCATATTTTTACTCTTCTAATTTTACATATAGATAAAATGAGATACAGAGAGGTGAAGCTGATGTGCTCAGGATCATAAAAGAACTATAAATTAATGCTGGGTTTGGATGGGAAAGGTCAGACATCACAACTCCCACTACCTTCTTTAAACACTGGACCCCTAAAGTCCTGAAAAAATTCTACAAAATGATTAGAAATCAGATTTTATTCAATTTCCCCTCTGTGAATCATCTCCCAGGCTGCATGACCTGAGAGCTTCATTCAGGTTTTGGAAAAGACAGAATGAAAGATTTATTAATAAATAAAAAGAGTTTGGAATATTTAGCAGGACCAAAGTTTAAAGATTATAAAGATCTGAGGCTTTTTAATAAATATTAAATATACATTTTTCACCTCATTTTTGGCCAGACACGAAGTGTGGCGTAGAACTGTAGGGGCGACGAATTCCGAAGCCAAGAGACTTCTCTCTTTGTTATGGGTTCATTCTAATAAAAAATACTTTTATTCCCTCCAGTTCATGCAAATGTGCTGTTCCTCTGATTAGTGTGAAGAGCACCAAATGGCAATGGAAATCAAGGAACCTAATTATTTCCAGCAGTCACTTCAAAGATGCACCACTGCAATGAAAGACAAGGCTCTCACCTCTTGGGCCCTATTATGTTCTAAACTTTGCCTAGCCTTACTGACACGCCACCTCTGCTTCAGGAGGATTTGATGAATCATGAAAACAGCATCATTTACAGTTCAAGGTACCAAAGCAATTTTCCATCAGCTTCACTGTGCCCTTGCTGCTGCAAGGGGGAAGTGGAGGAAAAACTCCAGTGACTTTTCAGCAGTCAAGTGATTTCTGCAGGGGAAAAGAAAAAAGGTAGAAAAACTAAACAGAACAATGAAACAACACATCAAATATTGTCTGAGAACAAGTCTCTCAGGGTGGGCACTGCTGTGCACTGGGTGCCTGTGTACAGGATTTTTCTGTAGCAGAGAAGGCAGGGAAATACAGATGGGAGTGTGTTTAGTAGGGTTTGGTGGCAGGGATGTCTCAGCATTCAGACGGGTTGATACCTTAGGATTTTAGCTTTTATATTTTCCAAATCCTGTGCTGCATCAGTGTATAACTCTAAACTCCATATAAAGTGTTAGGTAACTGGCTTCACATTTTGGTCAGACAAAACAATTCTTCTGGGCCTGAGATCCAAGGACACACCACAGCCTCAGGCCCTGAAAGTATAAACAGAAGTGGTTGTGGGGGAGCAAACTTGGGGTAAATGACTTCATTACCTGAAGCTGTAATTGGAGAATTAACCCCTGATATGCAAATACACCAAACTTATATCTGTATGAAAAACTTGTGACTATTGTCCAACTTGGGTGTAGCCCCTCTGGGAAGCTTTGACTGCCCAAGGTGGCCCTATTGAAGGCCTTTAATAAATACTCATTTTTATTCTCTTAATCTTGTCTACCTCTGTTCTAGGTAGCCACTCCAAGGCATGAGGGTGAGCTCAAGCCTTGCTCTGAGGTTCTGCTGTAGGTTGTCCTCACACAACTCCCTGGTGAGTGAGTGGGTACCAACCCAGCTGGGCTGGGAGCAGCTCAGCATCCCCTGCCTGCACACCTGGCTGGGACCCAGCCTTGGCCAGCTCAACACACACCCGCAATCACTGATTTATAACCACACCCTGAGCCCTGTGCCCATCTTGCCTACAGGTCTATGCCATTTGGTTGCAGGCTGCTGGGCCAGATCAGGCATTGGAGCAACCCTCACAACAAGAAGAGCATTGAAGGGTTGGAGCATCTCCTGAGAAGGGCATAGAACAAAAATCCTGTGAAGGCTGGGACCATAAATCCTATGAGGAACAGCTGAAGGTATTGGGATTATTTAGTGTGGGGTAGAGAAATCTCATGGGAGATCTTGCTGCTGTCCTCAATCCCTGACAGAACATGGTGGTGAGGAGGGCTTGGTCTCTCCTCCCAGGGAACAAGTGACAGGACAAGAGGAGACAGCCCCAGGCTGTACCAGGGGATGTTCAGGTTAGGGATTAGGAAGGATTTCTTCCCTGGAAGTGTAGTTAAGGATTGGACAGGGCTGCTCAGGGAAGTGGTGGAGTCCCCATGCCTGGAGGTGTCTGAAGAGTGACTGGACATGCACTTAGTGCTCTGGGTTGGGGTGCTCAGTCTAAGCTTGGACTTTAGGAACTTGGAGACCTTTCCCAAATGATCCTGTGATTCTGTGTCTGTTCATTGTTTCTGCTGTCACGGGGGGTGAAGATCATCATGTACCACACAGAGGGTTCCTGTGGCCTCTTCCATCTCCTCTCCTTTTTCCTCTCTCCATAACAGAGGAGCAGGGACAGCCTATTAAACACACACTAACTCTGATTGTTATTTCAGTCTTTCTGTAACACGCAGTTGTTCTCATTACTTAGTCTAAGGAGGCTGCCATTTTATGTGGAATTAATTTCCTTTCTGGAATTCTGTGAGCAGAGCTGAATATATATTTCCCACCAAAATGTCATGAAGATTTTTGTTTTTCCTTAATCATACCCCAGGACATTTCAAGATAGCTTGAAAAATGCTACAAAAGCTTTATTGAATTTATTTTCTTTTTTTTTTTCCTCTGGTAAAATCTTCACAAGATGGTGGTTTAGTATTGACAGGTGTGAAATTAAGGGAATTTCAGTTTTATAGGAGAAGAGATCTGCAATGAGTATGCTAAATCTCAGAAATTTTTAACTATCATTTTAACAAGGGTTGATATTTTCTAGTGAAAATACATAAAATTTCACAGCAGTTTAATGTAGTACATGTTTAACAAAATTTCTGTGAATTACCTCCTGGCCTGGCACCCTTTCTTGACTGCTCATCATCAGCTTTCTTAGCAAGTCACTGCATTCAAAGCCAGAATGAGTCCAGACAGAATCTGATGGGAGTTCAGAGACCTCTTCTCTCTGCCTCCAGGTTCCCACCTCCCTTGGAAGGTGCTCCTGGCTGAGGCGAGGTGAAAATTTCCTAATTTTAGAAAGTGCATGAAGTTTTTCATCAAAAATCCAATTTTCAACAAAAGACCTGGATTCTGCTCCTGATCCTGTCACAGACTGTGCTGTAACTTCAAATGAAACCATTAATCTCCCTGTGTTCCTATTCCCCCAATAAAATGACATAGTCGAGCTTCCTTTCTCCTCTTTCTTTGTCTTTATGATTTATTTGTTTTACTTTTCTGCCCATGTTTTCACTGCGCACTGGAGCTGGAGGCTGTAAATACTGTTCATAACAGCAATATATTCGGCCTCAGATGTGAAGATCACATTAACAGATCCTGAAGGAGCACAGGGACAGCCCTGCTGCTGCCTTTGGCTGGGGTAGAGTTAATTTTTTTTTTCCCACAGAAGCTGATGGAGGGCTGTGTTTTGGATTTGTGCTGCAAGCACGGTTGATAGCACAGGGGTGTTTGAGCTGAGCTGTGCTGACAGTGCCAAGGTGTTTTCTGCTCCTCCCTGCAGCAGGGCACCAACTGGGGGTGCCCAGCTGATCCCACTGCTCTGGGTGACACCCCAAGGATGGCTGAGCTTCCCTGGTGGCAAGAAGGGAATTAATTCCTGGTTTTGCTTTGCTTGTCCACGTGGCTCCCACCAAAGTGTCAGGAAGTGTCGCAGACATCTTTTATGGAAAATCCTTTCCTTAGGATTTTTCCTCCTGAGAAGTTGGGAGGCCTCAGGAACAAAATGTAAACAATGATTATCTGCTGCTGTGGAATGCAACAGGTGCATCTGTGATTGGTCTCATGTGGTTGTTTCTAATTAATGGCCAATCACAGTCAGCTGGCTCAGACTCTCTGTCCGAGCCGCAAACCTTTGTTATCATTCTTTTCTATTCTTAGCTAGCCTTCTGATGAAACCCTTTCTTCTATTCTTTTAGTATAGCTTTGATGTAATATATATCATAAAATAATAAATCAAACCTTCTGAAACATGGAGTCAGATCCTCGTCTCTTCCCTCATCCAAGAACCCCTGTGAACACTGTCACAAGGAAGGTTTTGGTTTTTTTCCTTAATCATACTCCAGGACATTTTAAGATTGCTTGAGAAACGCTGAAAAAGCGGCATTTAGACTGTTAAACTGTGTGTATCCCAACCACAAGTGAGATTCCCCCCTTTTCCCCTCCCAGCCCTCTCCCCCATCCCACACAGGGCTGAGCTGGGGTTAAACCACAACATCCAGTTAGAAGCCGATTGACTTAAATTATCTGCAATCAGGTAACTCATTTTCTCATTTAAGTAATTTGCTTTCATTATATTAATAAAGTCAATGAAAATGCATCTGAAGGGAAATACATGCAGGAGTGGATTCAAACCCCAGAATCACTTACAAACTTGGTATGACATTTTTGTACAGGACCCGGCCCAAAAGGGTTGATTCCTTGATTAGAGCTGCCTAAAGTCTTTCTCTTACTTTTGAATTTTAATCCTCATCTCTCCAGACAGCTGATTTTTCTCCTATTCACTGTCTTTAAATCCAATCTAATTCCAGAATACATCAAACCCCAGGGTAGGTTTTCCTGAAACCCAGCTGAATACATTTTCTTCTGTTGGCAATTTCCTCCCCTTTTTCCCATTCCTATTTGCTTAAAAATAAACAGTATCTTTTCTGTAATTCCAGACAGAACACAGGGCTCTTGCCCTGTTACACTGCAGCTGAATTCTAAGTATACAATTATACAGGGAGGATCTTTAGATAAACCAGCTTGAGGACTTCTGAACATTAAACTCAAATCAGATAACGGCTTTCATCCTGTGCACTGCATTACACAGGGTGCAACTAAGTGGAAGGCTCAGGGAAAAAAAAAATATACCTTCCATGAGTATAAAGATGTCAAGGTAACAAAAAAAAGCAGATGCAAAATCCTTCCAAATGCAAGAGGAGTGGAAAAGATGAAACAGAGAAACGGCACTGCTTGTTACCAACAGCTTGTTGGAATCTCAGGGCTGGCCTGGCAGAGTCTATACCTGTCTTTTCATGTGCTGCTGAGGGCTAAAAAGAAAAAAAAAAAATAAAAGACCAAATATTCTCGGTGAATGTTGAGTCCGAGATCAAACCACTAATAGAGTATTCTGTGTAAAACAAGCGAGGTAATTATCCCACTCAGCTGTGCTCTGGTAGGGCCTTAATTGGGAGAAAGTGTTCAGTTTGGGTTCAGTGCTTTATTATACACATATATATTAAAAACATAAAAGAAGATCAAAATGGGGTGGGGAAAGAGAGAAGCAGATCATAGGAGCTCGTATGTAAAAAGGTTTAGGAGACTGATGTTGATGAGGAGAGCCTAAGGACACTTGAAGCAAAACCCTGAGAAGAAATAATTATTATACACACATTGATTTTGAAATGCAGAGGTGAGGCAGAGCACTTGTTCTCCTGGGAATGACATTTAGCCCAGGGAAAAGCAAGCAGCACACATCCTGTGCATTAGATAAAGATCTGTGAGGTCTTCTGACCGTGTAGGGCACGTGTAGCCTTTTTTCTGGCCATTTGTATTGACAGCACAGAGAAAACCCCATCGCTTTGTGTCAAGATGGGACCTTTTTACTCAGGTTTTGCTGCTGCTGCCTTTAGACTCAAGGGCTTTGAGCCCCATCGAGTGTGTGGTGAAGCCCGTGCCAGGAAGAAATCAGCAATGGCCTCTTCAAAAGTGCTTCAAAATGCATTCTCCAAGAGCTGCCTGCACTTCTTCCCCACGAGCACCATGTAGGGTGTGAACTTTCAGCTGGTTCTCTGGAGATAGCATAAATCCATTCAGGCAAAGACATGCATTCTCTAAGTCAGTTCAGGAAAGATTTGTGGCAATAATTTCCTAAGTGTCTGAATAAACCAGAGCTGTGTGTAGCCTGGGATTGCACAAATCCAGGTGAGATATATCCCTCTCACTCCTAACAAACACTTAGGAGAAGCATTTTGACTTCACAGCATCCCCTGGATAACAGGCTTTCCTAAAGGCAGATAAGGCACTGAGTGTTTCTGCAGCACAGGGAAAGCAGTTCTCAGTAATCTCAATGGCTTGCCCAAAACTCTTCCCAAAGCTAACTCTTTATCTTAAATTCCCATTATTTTCAACTTTCACCTCTATCTCTGCAATTCCCAACAATACCTTGTTCATCAATGGTACTGATCTCTCAAGCCACACCATGGAGATTCATTCTTGTGGGGCTTTAACCTCACTGAGAAGTGAAAAACTCTTGGAAACATCCCACAAATTACTGAGAAAAACCCCATATGCTTCTGGAAAATTTTGTGTTCAACATGTAAATTTATGAGCAACAGATATCCCTGGAGCCTTCTGCCGATGGTGAATGCCCATGGTGCAGACCCCTCCAACTCACCAGGCACCAAAGCAAGTGCCAGGGTGGCTGAAGATCATCTCCTCCCAAGACTGTCTCATCCCATCCCTAAAGGGTCAGATGAAGTGTGCTTGTGATGGGATATTCCTCTCAGCTGCTTCCAAAGGGAGCCAGGACAACCAAGGAGGATGGAGACACCCACACTGAGGAAAGCCAGGGCAGGTGAAGCCCTGGTTCCTGCTGATTCACCCAAAGTAAGATTTTTGCCCTCTATTCTCCCCTTCCATGCTCTCCTTTGCCTTTTGAGCTGAGTTTTCTACGCACAGTCTCTCTAAAGATGAACTTTGCCTCCTGGGTGCCCATTGCAATCCATAATCCCAGCAATCTGGATATTGCAGACAGGGGTTCAGTCACCCTTATTTCTCATTTACTGGTATTTCACAGCTAAAAACCTAAGAAACAGAATATACCTGGGTCTGTCCTCACATTGTGAGTGGGAATTAACAGGAGCAGAGCCACTTTATTGTAATAATAACATTTCTTATAACATCTCCCATTTCCCACTGTTTTTACAATGTAAGATGACCTCTCCAAGAAAGATGAAAATAACTGTAATTACATCTGTGAAAACTCCAAAAACCTAGAGGAGGGTGGAAATTTATTTGCCACATATTGTGTGGAATAACTTTGGGAACACAATACCAGTTCCCTAAGGATTGGTGAATTGAGGGACTTGCAGATTATCTGTTTTTTCACTACAGCACCTGGCAGCCATGGCACTGCATGTGATCTGAATTTTCCCCAGTCTATGTCATAATTGAAGCAAAAACTCCCTTCCCAACATATAAATCTCTAATTTGTGGCAGGAGCATCATGTCCCACCCCCATCTTGACCCCAACCCTGGCCCCAATCCCATTTCGTGTGTTGACATTTTGTTGAGGAAAAAGAGAGGCAGAGGAAAAGGTGATTCCCCTAAAGAATGGCAAAATGGAGCCTGAAATCCAGGTTTGCCAGTCTGTCACACTGCTTTCCATCACACTTCTAAATAGTTAAAACTGTTTCTGCATTCTCCTCAAAGTCAAGCTTTCCTGCTGTTCTTTGTGGATGGCCCTCCCAATCAATTATGTCAGAACAATCACCAGTATGGTGTAATAATGTATAATTTTTCATCTAAATTAAAATGTACTTAGGAGACCTTAATTTCCCACACATTTCATTGCATTCATCAGAAATACAGCAGGAAAAAAAAATCCCTCTGAGCAAACACTGTGAGTTGTTTACAAATGCTTCGGGCGCAGTAAGACACGGATTGTTGTTCCATAGACCCTCCTCTTCCCACCACACAGGAGATTTTCCAGGCAAACTCCCGAGAAGGAGATAGTGGGGTAGTAGGGCCAGCTCTGATCTTTAAGGAAAACAATTTGTGCAAGGAGATGGTGCTCCATTTAGCAATCTTGTGGTGAGCTGTAAAGCAGTAATTGCCATCTACCCAGAGACATTCCCATCGCACGTCTCTCTTAGTGAATGAAACTGCAAATTAATTACTATCTTGTGTATGCATCAAAGACCAGTGCTGTGCACAGAAAACAGCCAGGGTGGAAATCAGGCCATATTTATTTCAGGCAAGCTGTTAAAATATAGGTGAAAATCCTAATAGGCTCAAAAGCAATTTAGACAAAGCGGGGCAATTCTGCAACCTCACCAATAAATCTTAACTGACTCAGGTATTTTCTTATCAAACTCATTACAAAGCTGTTTGGATATGGAAAGACACAGGTGTGTTGTGTATTAAATAGAATTTGGGTTTTGAATTAATGAGTAACGCCGCACTCCCAGAGACAGAACCATGAGCAAAAGCCTCTTCAAGAGTAGCTCATAGCTTTTAAATATTTTTTTCCAACACAACTGTAGGTTACCTATTAATCGCACCACCCAACCAAAAATGGGTAATTTGTTGCTGTCTACTTGGGCAAACAGTGCTGTGCTACCTTCCTGAACCCTCCTGTCCCACATT
Organism: Melospiza melodia melodia; assembly: GCF_035770615.1. Taxonomy (NCBI): domain Eukaryota; kingdom Metazoa; phylum Chordata; class Aves; order Passeriformes; family Passerellidae; genus Melospiza; species Melospiza melodia. The sequence continues at coordinate 6,902,767 of NC_086215.1, forward strand.
CTGCTGCCTCTTCCCCAAAACTCTCTGCTTTCCCCTGCCTGCACTTCTGATTTTGCACATCTTGTGTAAAAATGTGGGTTACCTGGGTTGTGGCTTCTTCAGGAAATCTCTTTGCAAGCTTGATATTTTTAGGAAGACACAAGTTATCTCAAGAGCAAGTGATAGTCCTAAAATACTGTGCTGTAACCTGACAAAGAAGGCTGCCATTTATCATGGTTTTCTTGGAGATGACATAGTTTCTGTTCCAAAAGGGATTTTTGAGCACTTCATATATTTTTTTCAAATACTGGAGAGCCAAAGAGCCCAGACACCTACAGTCAGGTTTTGCTCGCTCAGGAACCCCACCCACAGCCAGCATGAAGTTATTGCTGTCATTTTTCCAATCTACTTCTCTCTATAAATGACTCAACAGTGCCAGTGTGGGCTTACAGCAAGACAATACCACTGTAAATGCTTTGTCCAAAAGATACAGGGGGAAAAATTGCATTACAGCTCAAGAAATCAATTAGGTGGTGAATGGGCGTGTAGCAATTTCAATTCCCTCTCACACAACTCCATAATGCAGGGAATGCTTTGATTCTAAAACCAGTGAAGTGGCTGCATATTTCAATCCTCAGTTGCGTAGGAAAATAAGACCAAATAAGATATTAACTTTTTTTTTCACTCATACAGGAAAAAAAAAAATCAGCTTTTGCTTTCACCTTTGAATATGAATAGGAAAAAAAAATGGAAGGAAATTTGAGAATCTTCAACTCCCCCTGCTGTATTAGTAGGACAAACTGTACAATCACACTGCTCAGTGGTGTAAGGAGGCAATTGGCCATGTGGGGCTTGAAAACTCGAATTTTTCTTACAATAGCTTCCAGCATCCTCACTGGACATGGATTTCTTTTCAAATGTATCCAACATGGATGGTACTTCTCACAAAAAATGGACCAAAAAAAAAAAATCCCAAAGAAAGAAGCTGTAGGAGGGAAAAAAGAAAGAGGCAAAGAGTAAATGCAACTTGCTTAAGGTCACATTGCAAGGGCAGGAGTGGAAACCATTTCTTCTGACTCCTGCTCTTCTCACTGGACAACACTGTCATGCAGCAAAACCTGCGTAGGGCAGAAGAGCAGGGGAAAATCAGAATTTCTTTGCCCATTTACATCCTCAGGTCCCTCTTTCCAGGGCTTTATTGGAATGATACTAATGTATTTTTAAAAAAGAAGGCAAACAGAAGGGAAAAACTCACAGCGTGTTTGAGAGGAGACATGAACCATTCTTTGTCTGTTCCACCTGAAATATTTATTTGTACATATTGACAATGAGCATTTACAGCCCTTTGTTGAGAAATATTACCCTGAGCTGCCTAAACCCCTGTAATTGACAGTGAGGTAGATTGGCAGAGATTTCCTCTGGAAGCCACTTGGAATCCTTCTCCAGCAGTGCTTTGCAGATCTCTTTTCCACAGAGAATAAAAATATTGCTTTTATCCCCTCCTTCAGGAGAAAGGAATAGGGAAAAAAGAGAATATTTTCAGGCTGATGACTGTCATTTTGCCCACCCTTTCCAAAGCAGTGTGCAGTCCTGGGTGATGATGAGACAGTTCCTTAGGATGGATGAGCTTTGCCCTGGCTGCATGGGAATGGAGAGGTCTGGGCAGAGCAAAGGGAGGGTGGGGATTTGCTGTCAGGGTTGATGTGGTGTGGGGATCCTTCCTGCCTGCTGATGACTCTGCTTGAGCTGAAGCCTTCCTGCACTAAAACTTCCTTAGATGAGAACCCAAACCTGGCTGGATAGCACAGCTCTATCCATTGACGAGCATCACTCCCTACAGACACAGACACGGGTCACAAAATCCTCCTTTTTCCTCTTCTTTTCACTCCCAGCTCCATGTCACAAGCAGCCTTGCAGGGAAGCAGCCTCCAAAAGAATTAATAGTTTTATTTCCAGCCTTGAATAACGGCTGTGACTCTGAGTCATTTCAGCCACACGTGGCACCTGCTCTGAGTGGTGTTAACAGCTGTGGGGGCACAGGAGAAGGGAAGGAAATCCCTTTACACTGCCAGCACAGACCAGGCAATGGCCTTTGCTTAGGCAGATCATAATCATAATCATTACCTTTTATGATGAAGTACTTCAGCATTATGGGGCACAGATACTTTTTTGAAGTGGTTACTAACACATTAAAGAAGGAATTAAGAGCCAGGCAGCATTTGATAAATGGCTGTTTGGGGTAGAGCTCAGACCATAAAATCTGCTTGTGATAACAAGGCTCCAGGTCCTGGAGGACAGACTCCTCCCTGCATTTGAAGCAGTGCTGAGGATGATTGTGGAGACAAGGCTGTTATCATCCTCTCAATGTCATTCCACCCAGTGAGGATGACTGGACAGACAAGGCTCTGAACCTTTCAAAGGCATTCCAACCATTCCTCCTGAGGAAATACCCATGGGGACCATGATCCAGGTGAGCTGCTCTGCTGGTGGGTGACTGTAGGACAGGACTCCAAGCAAATTCACTGACCTCATGCAAAACAAAACTCCTCTGTGCAGGATGAGGTCTGAGCATGTCCATGTGAAGGTGTAAGAAGGTGTATCCTTCATTTTCTGCTTCTCTCTCAATCTCCAGGAAGGGACAAGGCGCTGAAACTGAGCACAAGGCATTAGAGGTGGGACACACACCAGATGCCTCCCAGACACAAACAGCATCCCCTGCAAAGTAGGACTGCTCTGAGAGGCAGAAATGCCTCCTGAACACTGACACGAGGAACCTACCGTGGTGAGTTTTGTTTCCCAGGGAAAAGAGTCGGCATTGGTGTCCAGAGGCCTGTGGACCAGAGTGGCCAGCTGGCTCCTGAAATTCTACACTGCACTGGATGCATCCCAGACACAAGCTACCACCACGGGAAAGAGGGTCTACTATGCTAGTGCCAAGTGGCTCCTGCAATCTGCCATCAGGAACCTGGGTTGGTGAGTTTTGTTTGCTAGGGTAAAGGGCCAGCGTTGCTGTTCGGAGGCCTGCGGCCTAGAGTGGCCTGAATTTCCAAATTGCACAGGATGCCTCCCAGACCCAAGCTGGCACCAGTGCCAACCCAGGCTCGTTTGACAGTGCCAAGTGGCTCCTGCAATCTGCCCCATTCTTCTCTCTCCCCACCACCCACCTGTCACTCCCTACGGCGGCATGTGGGAGCCCAAACACGAGGACAGTGAGGCCCTTGCAGCCAGGCAACACCCAAATAAGACAGGCAGAGACAATGCCTGTGGGCTGCAGGGTGTCACCAGGGGCTGGGGGCTGAGGGGAGGGGGCTGCAGGGTGATATGGGGGCAGTTGAGAGGCAGAAGGTGTTTTTAGGAGCAAAGGGGCCTCCAGGGTGACACAGAGATGCTGAGAGGCTGCAGTGGGGAACTTGAGGGTGACACAAAGAGGCTGAGGGGCAGGGGGTGCCTTGAGGGACAAAGTGGGGGGTGCTTGAGGGTGACAGGTGAACCAGCCCTCACACCACCCCTAATCTCACCCCAAAAACCACCCCTACCCGGGTGGAGAGTGCACGGTGGAGGTCAGGGGGCCAAGGGACAATGTTGGGGGGCTTGGGGTGACACACAGACATTGTGGGCTGAGGTACAAAGAGGCTTGATAGGTGGAGAGCTGACACTGAGGGCTAGGGGTACAAAGGACACCGGGTACCAGGAAGGGTTAGGGTACAGGTGCAACTCTAATAGTGGAACAGCCCCAGAACCCTCCCAGCAGCTGCAGACAATTACCCCAATTAAAAGATAGGGATGATGTTTGACAGCTTGAGTTACAGGTAAGGGTTGGGGGCTGAGCAGGTTTTTAGGGGTCATTTTTAGGTTTGTTTTGTTTTTTTGTTTTTTTTTTTTTTTTCAGGGCTTTAAAAGGATATGTAAGGGGTTTTTTGCTAGAGTTTTTTAGGAATTTTCTGGGAATGTTTAGGATTCCTTTAGGGTAGGTAGAGGACCCTTTTAGGAGCGGGATATTTTTAGGGTCTTTGAGGGAATCTTTTAGGTTTGTTTTTTTAGGGTCTTATCAGGGCATTTTAAGGACATTGGAGGTATTTTTAGAACTCTTTTACAACTATTTAGGGATTTTTTAAAAGTTTTTTGTGGATTTTTAAGGCTGTTTTAGGGGTTTTTTCAAAGTAGGGTAATTTTAGTGTATTTTAAGGGTATTTTGAAGCTATTTTTACGTTTTTGTGGGGTTTTAAGACACTTTGAAAGTTAGGACTGGTAAGTGCTCACATCTCAGACAGAAGGGCTGATGAAATCAGAGCAGTTTCTGTTGTTTCTGGCTCCAAGGTTAATTTTATCAAAAGCAAAGCTCCTTTGACTGCTATCAGCAGAAAGGAAAGTAAAGCTCTTTTTATTACAGGGATATCAATAGAAGCATTTGTCTGACCTCCCTATCGCCTCTCCCCTCCCCACCCCCACTGGCTCCAAATTAGGGATGGGAGAGGAGTGCTGATAAAATAGGGCTAAGATAAAAATCTTAATATTGCAGAACCTGTGACACAGAAAGTAGGAAGAACCACAAAAGCCTGGTTTTGACCTTCAAAGATGGCTCAGAATCAAAACCACAGGGCTTTATCTGATATTTTACCTATCCCAACCTCTGGAGCAGATGAAGTAAACCCATGTCCTAAGGAGTTTTAGGTTTTGCAGACAAATACAGCTCTAATATATTTCCTAGGAAATAGGGTACTGGAAACACGAGTAGTGATTCCTGATGGATTTTAGCAGCTCCATCTCTGTCTGGGAAAAAAATTAACCTGGATGTACAGACAAGAAAGCTGAGGTTAGAGGTCCCCATGATGATCTATACCCCTGCTTCAGAATTTTTTCCTTCATTTCCTTATTCTCCTGCCATTGTGATCTACAGGCATAAGCAAAGGCAAGAGAAGACAAGGAAAACCTGACTAGTTTTCCTTACATATTCCTCGAAAAGCTGACCTTTAAAGCAAGTTTAGTAACCTGTGGCTATAAGAACAAGGCTCCTGCCCAGAGAGGGGTGACAGCATGTCGTGTACTGAGGCACTGAAATGGCTCTAAGGAAATGCGGGTTCAATGGCATCGATCTCCTCTGTGATCTTAGAGAAATCATTTTGGGCCTGATATTCACTAACACTGAAGCATTTTAACATCATGGGAGAAATGAAAAGAGAGTGTAAATGTAATATATACCCACTTCATGGCCCGTTTATGCTGTCAGAGTAGTGGAAAGCAAATTTAGTGCAAATGAGAATCACACATTTTATCTTTCTGTGCCTCAGTTCTGCATCTGTAATACAGAAGTTAATAAAACTGACTCCCTCTCGCTCTAGCTCCCTTTTTTTTGGCTACATGTCAGCTCTGTTTGTTTGGCCTTTAAAATTCCAGTGCAAGAATTCCCCCTCACAACACCTTTGTACAACCAAGTGCAAAAAACCAGCTTGAGTTGAGCTCTGGGTGCAGTGAGAGCCTGCTCATAACAAAGTCCTCTCAACCAACACAGGGGTTCCATTTAAAATATGGAGACCACTGACACGACAGAAACTTGGTGAGAAATCTTCATTCATTCTTTCATTTTTTCCCTTTTCCAGGGTTTTTTTGACTGTTCCAGGATCTAAGGGAGACATCTGAAGCTGAAGAAAGGAAGCAACTTGTTCACAGGTTGACACCCTGCCAGCAATCATTACAAACCCTGAAATTGGTATTTTCACCCTCATTTGGATGATCAGGTGTAAATATAAATTTTAATTATTTACATAATTAAGTCAGTAATTTGCTGCCCATCAGAAACATTTGACGATATTTTGGTGCCATCTGTTTCCTAATTGAACTTAATCTCTAAAAGATGTTACAAAAATATCCACTAAATAATAATGATAAACACAAAACAATTCCCTTCTCTCCCCCCCCCTCCCCCCTCCATAATTACTGCTATTTTCAATCATTTCCTAGGGAAAAATAGGCTGGGGTTCAGATGTGCCAAGGTCTTGTGGGTAGATGAGCACTGAAACAATAATAAAATGTTTAGAAGGACTGGTGAAGCTCAGATGGTGGATAGGCAAGGCCTGACTGCAGGGATAGAGGTGGAAATAATTAAAAACTCAAACCAGAATGTGTCCCAAGACCTCTATAAGTGATGCCCAGAGCTTGTGATGATCCCCAGACTTTCAGGCATATCAAAGATCTGCTAAATCTCCAAACTCATGTGTGTTAAAAGGAATAAGAGAATGCAGCAACTGGCACAGGCCTGAAAAGACAACATAAAATAAGAAGAAAATGTTTGGCCATAAGAACTGCATCTGTGCAGCAGAACCAATAATTTTCCAAAGGCAATTTGTGCTTTTAGAGGTTTATGTCACTGTCCAGCAGCATTTTGGGCATTCAGATACTAAACTCAAAAATGCTGAAACTGATTTGGTCTGTGAAAATCAGCTGGAATATTCAAGTTGCAAATAAGTTTCAGGAAATTTGTCCCCACCTCTCCCTTGAGTACAGAGTGGAATTGTGCAGACTGCAACACCTACACCTTTGGCAAAGGAGGGCCTTGGTTTCTCTTGAATAAACATTTTCCAGGATCCCTTCAGGTTTTAACCATGCTGACAACTTCTGTAGCCGAGCACTGGGTTGCAAAACAATCAGAACATGTTCACTTTTTAAAATAATCTGTTTCTGGAGCTTTAGAAAAGATGCAGCTTAGATCTGAAGCAAGTCTGGCTTCAAGATTTTGGTTGGTAGTTACTTTCCCCCTCGCCTTGCAGGAACAGAACATTCTTGCTGATTGAGTTGTCAAAATCGAGGCTCATCTGATGGCTCCCAACAGACCTCTATGAAATTGGTGTACTCAAATCAATTGGCTTTGCTGGAGTTGAAAGAACTGGCTGTCAACCACATATGGTGCCCATTTGTTCATGTGGATGGACTCCAGACATTGCACCAGAGCCGTTAAAGCCAGAGCTCCTCCTCGCAGGTGGCACGAGATTTCCATGGGAAAATCTTGCTGTCTTTTCCATGACCACTAAAGTCTTGCTGCCTTTGCTTTGACCATTTTTATGACAGGCAGGTGGAGAAGAGGAGAGATGCAGCTTATTGAAGGAAAGCCTAAAAATCCCCTGTGTGTGAATGTGAGCCAGCTATGTGTAACTTCTGTTGGTATATTCCAAATGCACTTTAGTTACAATGGACTATAGGAAAGATCAATATTTTTGTCTCGTGTGACAAAAGAAAAATCATCACGTTCAAAGAGTCAGTAAATTGAGTAGTTAATGAGTTTGATGGGAAAGGCCTGTCACCACCTCTGTATTCACATTAACTTTCCAATATCTTTTCTTTTAATCTCTCAATTGTGCATGAAGAAATCTATCAAATTTAGTCTCAGCCTAAAAGTTTTTGGGTACTTTTTTGGTATTTAATTTTCAGGAATACCAGAAGATGTTTCTTTGAGTTATTTGGAAAAAAATAAAGGATTTTCCTCTTATATTCTGATCAGACGTTTCACATTTTGGTTTCTTATAAGTAGTTTGGGGTGGACTTGCCAAACTGTCTTATTCTGTAGAGGTAACTGTGACATAAAAATTAAGTCAAGCTTGAAGAAAATTGGATGAGTGGTTGAAAAATTAATAATACCCACACCAAGAAATTGTGAGTTTAAAAATTATGACGTTTCTGCCAGTTTGAATATTTTAATGTATGTTCACAAGCAATTCCATTAATGTAGACTGGCAAAATAATTATTTCAGTTTATAATTTTTCAATTATTAAAACTATATTTCATCAAATCTATTTAATTCCCAATAAAATCTGTCAAGCAAGCCAAGTTTGATTTCTCCTAACCTTGAGTCCTTCCAAACGGTAGATTCTGCCAAAAATACTGTACTTTTTTAAAATATAATTTAAGAGGCTTAAGATACTGTAAGTCCTTAGAGCAGTTTAAGAGGCTTACTGTAAATTCTCTAAAACTGCAGAGCAATTTGAGCAGTGACAGCACCCTCCAGGTCCACAACCTCGCCTGGAGTAAAAGCAGCACAAACCCCCTGATTTTAAAAGAGCTTCAGTGCTTCCCCTGCACCAGGCGTCTGTCCCTAAATCTTGAGAAGCCTTAAGCCTCTTTGGGCCTTGTGTGCACAAGGTTTCAGACACTCCAGCAAGCCCTTGTCAAAACAGTTTGAGCCGATGTTTCTGACTCAACATCTTCAGTGCGAGCATGACGGACATCAGCGGGGTTTTACAAGTGTTCAAACTACCTCAGGAGCTTAGCGCAGTGCTGAGCCTGGCACAGCCCGAAGGGTCTCTCTTTGAGAAAAAAGAGGCGCTAGAGGCTGCAGAGAGGTTTGGGGAATATGGGTTACACCTCAAATGTGAGACTTGCTATGTTCAACACGCTGTGTTTTACATTAAATTATTTCCTGCAGCCTGACTGTCCCATCAAGGGCACCAAATGGCAGAATATTAGCTCAGCTTGGAAGGAATTCTCTGAGAAATTCTGACATCCTCCCATCCCTACTGTAGTAGGGTGCCCCTGAAATGGGAGCAACAAGTTTTGACTCCATGATTTCACAAAAGCTTTATTAAGCTGTACTATATTATACTATACTATACTATACTATGCTATACTATACTATACTATACTATATTATACTATACTATACTAATACTAAACTATATTAAACTATATAAAAACCCATGACCCTTTCAGACAGTCGTGACACAGCTTTGACCTAATCGGTCAATCAATCAAAATCACCATCACCAGTGTCCAATTAGGAAATCCCTTTTCATAAACAATTTCCATACCACATTCCACATGTGCCAAACAGATGCAGCAAGTGAAGATAAGAATTGTTTTTCTCTGAGCTTTTTCACTGCCTTCCCCAGGAAAAATCTAGAGGAAGTTGTGCCTGCTGCTCTCTGTGGCCACACATCCCCTCAATACCACTTTCCATGCAGGCACATCATGCTGTGTGTTCTCAGCACACTCTTGAGTTGAGCTACTCCTGGTCTTGCAGGTCCAGGGGTTTTGCTCAGCTCCCAGAGGAGATACTCAGCTCATCCTGCACGCAGTTAATGGCATTATTAGATGTCTGCAAAGCAATAATGGAATTTAGAGTGCCCATCACGCATTTCCTCCTTCAGCTTTGATCTGACAGCTGTACCTCCAGGAGGCCAAACTCGACTCAGTCTTGTTGAAGTTCAGTTTGAGACTTAGACATGGATTTAGGCTTTGTCACTGCAATTCATCTCAGTTCCAGGATGGGGATTTAGACCCTGGAAAAGCACTGATTTGGCTCCCTGAGTCTGACATCTGAGGATGTGAAATGCACTAATGAAGACAGCTAAGACCTAGTACCTAAAAAGGCCTCAATCGATGTGGAGCTCCCAGGCTTTCCAGTCCTTGAGTCAAACTGCCTTCATTGCAGGAGGGGGATTGTGAGAAGGCAATTAGCCAGGAGTAAGTCATCCCTGCATGCCAGAGTTGAGTGAAGGAAACCTTTCCTGCTCTTCTGGAGAACCACAGCTGGAGCCAGCCAAGAGCTCCACTTGGCGCATGCCCAGAGGCCAGGTGCCAGTTCAATTCCAGCCAAGACCTACAGCTATTGGAATGACAAATCTTTCCTTAACACTCTTATTAAATCCTAATCTTAATCTTATTCATCATTATTAAGTCTTGAAATTGGGCTGAATATTTAAATGAGGTGAAATGGAAAGACAAAGAGGTGTGCGAAGGATGTGAAGTGGGGGGGTAGAGGAAGATTTAAAGAGACAAGTGAAATTCCCTTCATGAGTTCATGAGTAATCTATCCAGATTCAGGGACAAAAGACTTTCAGAAATAACTAAAAATGGGGAAAAAAAAACCAAGACAGAGAGACAGGTATTACTATTAGAACCCGGACCTGTAATACTAGTCTTTCAAAGACTTCTTAGTAAAGTAGCAGGGACATGGGGAGAAGGGTTTGCTGAACAGAGATTGAGGACAGAGAGAGAGAGAAAAGATGAATTGAGAGATTAAATATACGAGGGTGGTTTAAGGGCTGTTGAAATATGACTTCCCCAAGGTGTGTGTTTGGCTCAGGATAAATGTGATGATTGGAGCAAACTCCTGTCAGCTGCCTCACCACAGGCAAGTGCGAAACTCTTTTAAAAGTCACACTAATGACATCATTCCTGATTTACCTGTAATTCCTATGGGAGACCCAGCACCCACACTGAGTACCTCCACCACTAGGATTTTTTGTATCAAAAATATTCTGGTTGTGCAATGACTGGAGCAAAAGAGGAGTTTAGTCTCAGCTGCTTAACCATGGAACCAGACCTTGAAACTGACTTTCTCCACGGGGGGCAGGTTATGGCCTCAGCTTCACCAGGCCCCTGTGACTCTCAGCATCAATCCAGTGCCAATCCCAGCTCCAGACAGTTTTGCTGATGTAAGGGAGATCACAATCTGCCTCACGAGGAATAGATATTTTTCTGCGTTTAAAAATAAATATTCAGATTCGGAGCAATTCGTGGAGCAGGGTGACCCACACCATCTGTTCCTTCTGACAGTTCTTGGGAAGCCTGCAGATCTGTTTTTCAAATCAAATTACATATATAGAATAATTTTTTTCTCATTGTTCCCTTTTTTTTTTCTTTTTCAGATGGGACCAAGTCAAAGGAATAATCCCTGCTCCCTTCTCACAGTTTCTGCCTACCCAAAATAATTCACCCAGCTCATTGAAGATTTGTGCATATCCACAATGTGTATCCCAAAATGCTAAAACAATCTATTTAACCTTTACGCCAGCTAATGCATACATTAGAACAAGGACCTATATATGAACATAAAAATGTGAGAAATTGAAACTCACTGACATAAAATCAAAGAGCTTGGCTATAAAAGGTGTCACTTTTATGTGATTATCTTGCCAATATCTCCACATTGCGAAACTAAATCAAAGTGCAATTTTTCCCACATGTATTGCTTTTAATGGAGTCCGTTAATGGCAGCGATTCCTTATAGATCTCCATGTAATGGAAGAGTGGTTCCTGTGCCATAATGCTGGGGAAGCTGAGCCCCACACACACACACACAGGGCCGTTTATCTTGTGAGCTTGACCTTATGTGACTGCTGTGTCAGGCTACAGCGAGCACTGCCTGCGCTGAGCCAATCCCTCAGGAAGATGGAAAGGCGCTTCAGAGAGCCCACTGCTGCCAGAAACTGGAGCCAGCCATGGCCAAAGCTGCATTCCCCAGCTTCCTCCCCTCACTGAGAGACACACCACATGCTGCTGAGCTCGGGAGATGTGTTTGTGAGGCCCCGCAGCAGCCGGAGAGTCTGTTCCCAAATTTTTGCCACAGCAGGGTCACTGATCTCTCTTTTGTCCAGCAGAATGGATTCACTTCTCTGTAGAGCTACAATTATCTTGCTGATAAAAAAGCCCACAGGTTCTTTAATCCATAGATGTCAAAAAGAACATAAAGAACGAGTTCTTTGATCCATAGATGTCAAAAAGTGAAGGTGAGTGTCTACTTCCCCATTTTATAGCTAGGGAAGATGAATTGAGGTGATTCTCCCATGTTTGCACAGCAAACAAGGTGCAGGCTTGGGGCAGGACACCAACAGCTGTATCCTGCATTTCTGCAGTCCTGCCTACCCTACAATTCTAGGATTGCACCATGCCCATGGCTGTCTCCATGTTCCTTCAGCTCCTCTTTCCTACTGCCACAGACATGACCTTGGAGCAAGCAGGAAACACAAAGTGGAAGATGTGGAGATCCCTCTGTACAGGGAATTTCCATAATCTGGGAGAGCCATGATCAGGGCTGCTGCCACATCTCATCGATGCTCTGCACCCCATGGAGTCCCTTGAATTTGGTGTCCCACTGCAGGATGCCACATCCATGGATGTGGGAGCAGAGCTCACAGAGGGATGCTGCTTGTGCCCCATGCCAAACAAACACAGATTTTTTTCAGGTCACTTTCTACTGTCCTGAAGAAAATCCTCAGGCAGAAGCCAGCTGAAATCAATGCAGTGGCAGCCCAGATTAATTTCACATCCACATGCTATTTTTTTTAATTATGTTATTAGGAAGATTTTACTCACTGTTGTTTTAAATCCCCTGGAAACACAAAAATTCCATTTTCCCTGTGTCTATTCATCTTCATTAACCACGTGCTGGTTTTTTTATTCTTTTCTGCTGTTGGTAGAAACTCCAAGTCAATGAAATTCCCTTTTCTTGCACTTTGATACCAACCAGAACTGAGATTTCTGTGATCTGTATGTGCCAATGTCAAGGATTATGAGTGTATTTATCAGTCAGAAGTGGGGTCATTGTTCTTCCTTTATCAGCATTCACAATCAAATTGAGTTGATTGGTTTTTGGGGGTTTTTTAAGCATTGGATTATTTTATGTTAGCTGAAACAAGTAACATCTGCTGTCTAGAGCAATGTTGCTTAAAACCATTTGTATCAGGGGGAGTGGGTGGGCAAGGGATAAGAAACAAATCAAAGCTGTGTATATTTTAATCAAGTAAGACAGTGATATTTGGGGAAAAAAGTAAAGTCTGAAGTGTTGAAGTATCAGTTTTAAACTTGAGAATTCCTAAACAACAATTTCATGGCAAATTCAAGATCATTTGCTCATTCCTTCTCTGCATCACAAACCATTTGATTTGTAATCAAAAAAAAGGCACAAAAAATCTACATACATGGAAATTCCTCTCTCAGAAATTGACAAAAGATTCATTTCCCAGAAGCCAGGGTTTGAGTAATTATTTTGGATGAAAACGCTTCCAACAACAACAACCTAAGGAAGGCAGCAGCTCCAGCCTGGGTTTCTCCCCAGACTCTCGCACAGTGCCTGACCCAGAGCTGCTGACTCAGCAGGATTGCACTGCAGGAGGGGCTCTCTCTCCACACAGCTTCACACCAGCAGCAAAAATAGACTGGTCGGGTCCATGAAAGCTTCAGTGCTTTTGGCAGGTTAATCTTTGATCTTTAACGAATTGATTCGTCATTTTTAATCAAACGCTGTGTTCTGAGCCATCTATCATTGCCTCCTATTACTGCAGAATAAAATGTGTTATTTCTGTAGGTACTTGGGGTTTGGTGTGTGGGGAAAAGCCTGGGAACTGCATTTTGGGTTTGTCCAGAAACAGGATTCTCTGCTGCAGCATTATTTGTCCTCCTCGAGAGATCTTCTATCCCACTCCAGCCCTACAGTTCTCCCTGTGGTCTCTGGCACTCCTGGGAGTGCAGGAAATCTCATAATTCTTGAAATGTTAGCATGATTCTAAGCCCAACTTCCCGCAGCATCCCTCAGATCCTCCACTCACCTCGTGGGAAAACTGAGTGCAAAAACTTCATCTGTCCTACTTTTCCAGAACAAGCCCACTTCCATCCTCCCACTGCACCCCACATTTCCCTGCAGAACAGAGGAACAGCAGCTATAGCCCAAAGGTGCGACAAAGGAAATGCAAATTTTTTCCCGCATTTAGACTATTAAAACCTGAAAAGAATATATGATTTTTTTTTTCCACACATCCCTTGAGGCCTTTTCTGTGGAAGTGTGCAGAGGAGGTTCAAGGGCTCCTCCCACAGAAGATTTGATCAATGGATGATGTCCCAGGGCAGTGAAGAAAAAGAGTAGGGGTTTGCACACAGGCAATGCAGAGAATTTTGTGGGAGAATTTTGTGGCCCCTCAGCACAGGGATTGGAGTTTATCTACATCCTGAAAGGCATCATGTAACTTTATGGTGTCATAAAAAGGATTATTGTACTAATAAGTGTTAATAATTTTTATAGATTCATGACCTCTGTGGTCATTTTGGCTCAGCTTCAGCCTGGGCAGTATTTTCCTCTGCGTGTGTGAGTGGAGTTGGCAATGACCATGAAACAGAAGGGGCTGAATCCTCCCTGGTGTAACTCAGACTGGCTTCTTTAAGCTCTGCCTGTGGATACTGAGAAGTGCATGTAGCCAATGGACTCCTGTGGTATCCTGCAGACTGGAAGAAATGTAAAACTCTGACATGATTTACTCTACCCTGGGATCTCAGGCTGCTTTGTCCTACTTTTTGTCCTCTGCAGTGTCTTTTGAGCCACCCCTGGGTGTAACCAGGCTTCTGAGCTGAGCTATCTGCTGTAATCATCTTAAGGAAACAAATAACTGGCTGGTTTGGTAGGACTGGGAAGCAGATGCAATTTATCTGAAGTACCAGAGTCCTCATGTGTTCTGAGCAAACCAGGGCAGCAGGGATGTAAAGAACATCCATGGTGCCTCCATTCCTCATCCAGCAGCTGCCCTCATCTTTCTGGGCTGAGAAGAATGCATTGGGCATTAGGTTTTCTGTTCTAGGAGAGAGATTTGCACTGAGGTGGCTCTCAGAGGTGAGGCATTTAAAACAAGAACCATTCTTGGCACACTTTTTTGTCATTCTCATGCAGGAGGTGTTGATTTCTGTGTTTCATCATCTTCTTTGTGCACGTTCTGGAGTTTGTGTAGAATATTCAAATGTACACATGCATACACATGGCACACACACACTTAAATATAAGTATATATATATATATAAATATATAAGTCTATATATATATATATATGAAAGCAACCCTGAAGAGCTGTTTGTTCAAAGCACAGACCTGAGAAGATTTAATGTGTTCCAATGCCCAGAGAGCATCTGGGCACCCCCAGTGTAACTCCCTAAATATGCTAACATGAGAACAGGATCAGGCCCCATGTTCTCTGAGAAAACCCTCTGGCAGAATATTGGTATCAGTGCCCTGTGCTGGTACAACCTAATCAGCATCACCTCTTAGCATGAAGAATCAGGGCTCAAAATAGTCCACTCCAGGGTCTTTTGATTGCAAAGTGCTTCAGGAGAGAGGAACTGTGTGCAAAAGCTGAATAAAATGAAGATCCACGCTGCATTTGCATTTCCCAATGAGTTTACCTGCATTTTGCATCTGTTGCAGCAATTTCCAGAGGGGGTTTTTCCTTCTCTCTGCTGGAGAGGTGCTGAGAGCTGCACCTTGAAGCAGACCTGCCTCTTTTCCCAGGGAAGGGGATGCTGGAGCTGTGGAGGGAAGGAGAAAACCAGGGTTCCCCTGGTTTGAGGGTAAAAAAGAATAAAGAGGACAAGGCAAATATTAGACTGGATTTCAGCAGCTAGAAGTTAAATTGGAAAATGAAAGAGGAAAAATTAAATAGGGTGGGTGTTACTGTGCCTGAATTAAGCAATGCTGAAGCTGCATCTCTCTCTCCCCATCCTTTCTCTTATTCTCTCTATCTGTGGCCTGTAGAAGCAATTCAGAGTATCTGTATTTTTGGCACAAATCACAGTGTCCTGTGATTCTTTATTATAATTATAATAATGGGTTTCAGAAAGCCTGCGAGTGGTTCTGGAATTGTAATAAGGGTCTGGGACAGACATGTTGTTTATATGGTTAGCTTTTGTTGCATATGAAACCAAGTTTAGCAGAATAGCTGGTGTAAAAAATTGCAAAATACACAATTAAATGCAAACTAGCAGAAAAACCCCTTTTTTTCTCCTTCAGATGCTGATATTGTCATCCCCACATGTGAGCAGGGAGTAAAGCAGATGCAGATGGCCAGTTCTGTTGTGACAATATTCCATTGCATTTGCCTTGTCTGAATTTCCACTACTACAACCTTCTCTTAATTTACCATGAGAAAAATATGCATTCAATCCTTTTTTCTTCATGTTCTACTCAACTCTCTTTATGATTATCCTTGCTTGAATCAGCCAGCCATGCAAAAGCTCCACTGAGTCATGCAGTTCCCATTACAACCCAAGTAGAATTATTCCCAACGATAGCATCTCTTTCCAGTGATTTTTTTTTTCCCTTTTCCAAGAATCTTAATTTCTATTCAGTCACATGATAAGATTTCTACTTTCTCCCTAGTGAAATGATTTTATAGTTTTAATAGCTGCCTGTAAATTGTGGCCAAAATCTGCCAAGGTCCACCTGCCTCGGAGCTGCCTCCAAGTATTTGCTGATGTGCATGACCTTGGAAAGCTTCTCTGGTTGTCAGCATGGACACGGGATGGAAACAAGGGCCCTCAGAGATGATGCAAAGAAATAAGTGATTTTGTAAAAAGCCTGTGTGAGTTTTCTTTCCTTTGTTCATGGTTATGACAGATAGACTCAAAGCCACGGAGGGGACTGCTGGGGATTGCAGGATTTTGCACCTGAGCAAGCAGGAGGAACTGAGATTGTGCTGGGGCCCAGGGTGAGATTTCTGCAGAGGGAACCTGGCAGGCTGAGATAGGGCTGAGGGTGGCACTGAGGGTGGCACTGAGGGTGGCACTGAGGGTGGCACTGAGCCCCAGCACTGGGGCTCAGCAGGACCTGCAGCCACCGGGCACACACAGCTCCGCTCCCACTCAGATGTTCTGCAAACCTCAGAGCTTCCTCCCTTCTGAACAGGGGTGGGGAAAATATGAAAACAACAATAAACAAGCCCCATACATCTTCCTCCTGGCTGTGTTTTCCGAGGCTGCATCTCAGCGCCTCCCTGGCTGCTGTCAGATCCCGCTCGGAGCCGGGCAAAGCCACCGCTGCATGTTGATCGTGTTCCTCTCCTTTGTTAACACAATTGCCTTCACCTTTACATAAATCAGATTTAGAGAACACATTGCATCTCAACAGCCTTGGGACACCTCGAGGCCTCTCAGTTCAATGGAGCTCATTATGGAAATCAGCTAAATGCTGAGCAGAGAGATAAGTGCGAACTGTTTACCAGCCCCTCACCAGATATACAGCAATTGTTAATGGGAGCTCATTTGCAGCCTTCCTCTGTCATCCAGCCCTCCTTATCTGCTCCTCCGGCTCATCTACAGGGAGAGATGTGGGTTTGCAGCAGAGATCTTCCTGTGAAGCTCCTGTTGGATGGGGAGAAGAGGAGACGAGGGGATGGGGCAATGCAGGAAGGACCAAAGTGGGACAAAATCTGTAGGAGCCTTAGTTTGCGGTCATTGGGAGTGGGGCTGTGGCTGAGCCTCATCCCCAATGGGTACAGCTGTGAGAAACAGGTGAACAGCACTGAAAACAATGAGACAGGGATGCCCAGGTTCCCAACCACCAAAGGGAACAGAGGGCACGCAGGTGCAATGCTTGAACATGAGGGGTATGAAAGGTTGGGCTAAAGACCCAGAAAAACCAATGCTTGCAGCCTTCTGATGTGATGTGATATTGCTCTGTATGGGTTGAAATAGCGTGGTGACACCGAACAATGGCTGTCTCAACAATCCACACCATCAGCTCCAGGCATTCCTGGAGATTGCTGATGCTCTCAGCTCTGTGGCCAATGCCCAGCCTGACTGGAGATCACCGCTCGAGCAGGAGGAAATGCTCCCACCTCCAGGCCTTGCAGAGGGCATTCATCTCTCCCAGGATGGCAGGCACAGCTGGTAAGAGTGAAAATTATAGCTTTCAGGGGGTTTGAGGGGAGAAACAGCAGCTCTGAGCTGTGAGGGCACAGGGAGCTGCTACCCAATGTGGAGAGCATCAGGCTATGTGGAAAAGTGGATGTAAAATGTTCTCAGTTGTGGCCATGGGGAATCCTTTCCTGGAGACAATTTTCAGCCTGGTTCATCCAGAGTTGTGCCCAGGCAATCACAAAGAAGAAGGGGATGAAGATAGCCCTGAAGATACCTTCTGGGACTGGAAGGAGGTCCTTGCATCAGCAGCTCAACCAGAAAGCCTGGGGATACCTGTACAACACACACAAATGACAGCCAACTCCAGAACTGGCTTTTCTTTTTTACCAGCATCATTTTTCCTTAGGATGGTGAAACTTTGCAAGCTGGGGAATGGTTTTGGCCTGTTCCTCAATACCATATTTTTTAAGTTTGAGGGTTGTCAAAACATTTTGTTCTGACATTTTCTCTGAAAAATGCCAATTTTCCAGTTCAATATGACTTTCCATTTTTAAATTAATGCAGAATTATTAATGTCATGACTTCAAAATAAACAAAGAACTATGCTACCTTTTAGCTATTTAATTATGGAGGGGATGAAGCTGTTCAAATAGCAGACAAAAACCCTTTTCAGTTTTCCAGTGTGAAATATTTCTTCTGATTATAGGTTTGCAAAGGTTTCAAAGATGGCAGCTTCTTGTCTTAATTCAAGAGAGGGAAGCATTTCAAGCTCTCCACAATATTTTTGAAGGAGGAAAACCACTTTCAGCTCTAATAGACTCCTTTTAAGGAACTGGCTCCATTCAGAGGTTCTCATTAACTGCTGTCAATGGCTGTAATTTTTGTCTGTCCAAAATGAAGAAGTCAGAGGGAGTGTGATATCTGTCCCTGACATCCCACCCACTGCTGCAGGAGTGCAGGAAAGGTGCCTATTTTCCCAAGAATAACCTCTCTCATTAGAATGCAAACAGACTTCCCAAAGTAAGATCATTTTTCTTCCTGTTGTCTCAAATTCCAATACTCTGCCCTTTTCAAATGATTTTCAAGAGAATAGTTCAGCTCTAGGTTTATATATTTTTTTTTAGTAATTTTTTTTTAACATCTTGTGGGTTAGACTGCATTTCCTCCTCAGCTCAGAAAACCAAAGCAGAGCTTTTAGCTGTCGCTGCTAACTCCAGCATTTTGAAACGGAATGTTATTTAAAATTCAGGACAAATTGTCTCCTCTCTGCCTCAGTAATTCTGTGCAAGTGGAGAGTGAGATGTAGTTGTGAGTTTTGTGTATGTTCTCTAGGTGGGTGAGCTGGACATCCTAGTGTTTCACTGACAATTTTGTCTTTACATTCAGAGATGATTTTCAGCTGCAAGAGTGATTTGTAGAGCACACACAGAAGGACAGACACCATAACACCAAAATATCACCACCTCTGAGATGGAACCCATCAGTTATTGACTAAAATACAGTAATTCTTTGCTAGGGTGAACATGGGGATTGCTGAGGAGTTCTGAGTTTTATTTGAGATTGACAAAGAATTATAACAGGTGGAAACAAAATTGCATTTAATCTTTTGCATTTAGAATAAATGCAAAATTGCATTTAAACTTTATGGAGAGGCTGGACCACTATTGCTGGTCCATGGAGAAGTTTTTGGGGATCATTGGTGCTCAGCCCATGCTTAGCTCACCCTGGCAGCAGGAATGGGAATTCTGGGTGGAAATTAATCCATCAGGAAACCTCACCTGGGTGGAAGCATTGCAAACAACTCATATTGTCTATGGCATGGCATGATTAACAGCTCTGGCAGCTGGGCTTTCCCAAGCTACCTTCCAGGAACAACCTAATTCATTTTTACTGGAAGTTAATTTGTATTAAAAATGTCTTTTATTGCTTTTAATACATCCAAAGTCAGTAGAACTTTTGCTATTTACCATTCCTTAGATCTATTTTCCAGCACAAAGGGAGAAAGTACTTAGTGGAATTTAAGGTAACTCCAACCACTGATTAGTTGGAGCTTCTGCTTCCAAGGGAATTTAGTTACTGAGATTTTAACATCAGGCAGTTTGGGGGCAGGAAGGAGGCAGAATAAAGACATACAACTGGTTATTGTGACTCCTACATTTCTACCAATCTGCTGGGCTCTGTAAAGACTCCCTAAAACCACGTACAACTAAATAAACCTCTACCTGAGTAGGCAGGTGTTGTTGCCAGATGCTCTGAAGCTTCCTCTCCCCTACCACCTCAGGATTTGTACCCAAGGCTCATCAAAGCTGCTTTCCCCAGCCTCCCAGGAGTTTCCATCAGCATTAACAGTGCTAGAATCTCCAGCACAGGTAGGGCTTGGGTCTAAACTCACAACCAGGGGCTGAAATAAAAAATAAGGAAACTTTTTGGAGGAATCAACCTGTCAGAATTGTTTTGCACTAGACAGAAGGGCCAATAGAACTAACTATAGATTTCTTTCAAGACTGATGTTCTAATTTCTCTGGGGTTTTGTGGTGACCTTTGGTGCATTTCATGATCTGGTCCTTTAGAAAGCTCTATATTACATCTCAGTCATTGTACAAATAACATCTTGGGATTATAGCCTGCTGTTAATAAATGTGGTTAATCATCAATAAGAGACTTTCAGCTATTATACACTGACGATGTAATTTTATACCTCACCAATCCAGAGAAATCGGCTCCATTCCTTTTAGATTTGCTGGATAGATTTGGGGCCTTTCAAGGTTAATGTCACTAAATCACCTGCTAATTTAAAAGAATCATTTGAGTACCTGGAGAGAACATGTCCTTTTTGTGTTTCTAAGTTAGGTTCTAAATACTTCCTTGGCTTTATCTGATCTGCTGGGTTTAGGAGGAAGATTGATACTGTTGATGCTGCACCAAAGCAAATATCCAGTGACCTTGAGAAGTTGTCTATTTTATGCATAAGTTGCACAGGATGCATTAACACCACTAAAGTTGTCAGTCTGAGACGGTTAGATCTTCACTCATTAAACTCCATTTCAGTGACAAGTCAGCTGAAGGAAATAAAATAAAATTAGGAGTCAATGGATGGTCTTGTTTGTGGGAGAAAGGATGTCTGTGCAGGAGCTCAGCTCCAGGGGTTTTGTCTGAGTTCAGGGAACAGGCTGGCCATGGGAGTTGGGGGTATCTTCACCTGCTTTCCTCTTCCCTATCACTGTGACTGAGTGTGGACAGAAAAACATCCCTGAGTGTCATAGACATCTTTCATGAAAAATCCTTTCTTTAGGATTTTTCCTCCTGAGAAGCTGAGAGGCCTCAGGCATAAAATGTAAACAATTATTATCTGCTGCTGTGGAATGCAACAGGTGCATCTGGGATTGGCCCATGTGGGTTGTTTCTAATTAATGGCCAACCACAGTCAGCTGGCTCGGACTCTCTGTCTGAGCCACAAACTTTTGTTATCATTCTTTCTTTTTCTATTCTTAGCTAGCCTTCTGATGAAATCATTTCTTCTATTCTTCTAGTACAGTTTTCATAAATTATATATCATAAAATAGTAAATCAAGCCTTCTGAAACGTGGAGTCAGATCCTCATCTTTTCCCTCAACCTGAGACCCCTGTGAACACGGTCACACAGAAATGACCTTATTGCTCTCTACACCTTCCTGAAGGGAGGCTGCAGACAGGTGGGGTTGGTCTCTTCCACTGGGCAGCACTGACACAACCAGAGGACACAGTCTCAGCCACGTCAGGGAAGGTACAGGTTGGATATTAGGAAGAAATTTTTCATGAAAAGAATAATAAAGTACTGGAATGCTCTTCCCAGGGAGGTGGTAGAACCACCATCACTGGATGTGTTAGAAAAAAGACTGGACATGGTCTAGTCTTTTGGCTACATGGCTATAGTCTAGTTCAGGTGTTAGGGCACAGGTTGGACTCAGTGATCTTGGAGATCTCTTCCAACCTCATTATTCTGTGATTCTGTGTGATTCTGAGCAGCCTGCACAGGGAAAACCCAGCTCCAGGCTTCTTTCCTGGAGGCAGCTCAGGCTCCATTCTTTTGGGTGTTGTGGGGATAAAATACCTGCCAGCTGGGATTATAACTCACTGGGGTTGTGCCTAATGTGCAAGGTGCAGGAAAAACCAGTGGCCAGCACTTCCCTGTCTGCTCTGCCTGAGGGATAGCAAGGAATGCAATTTGGTGGCTAAATGCGCTTCGTTTATCTCCTGCCTTTAGCCAACGAATTTATCACACACATTAATATCAGGAGAGGTTAGAGTTCAGGGAATGAAACATTTGTTTTCTTGTGCTCTCTCCATAAATAAACTCTGCTGCTTCCGTGGCAGTATTTTCACAAAGCCAGGAAAGCACCAGACAGTGCAGAGATGGTTCTGGGTGAGCTGGGGGAGAGTTGTGTGCATCTTAAAAAGCTCCACCGCAGACATCTGTGACTCCAACTGCATTTCAGCTTCTCTCTTCCCTCCCCTCCCTCTTATTTTTTTTTTGTTGCTGTCTCATAGTTATTAGTCAGCCAGACATTTTTTATCTCTTGGAAAGATACTTTAGCTCATATCCAATGTATTCATCTCCTGGGCTCCTACTTTAGTCCCCACAGGCCTGGAAAAATGACATTTCTTTTACTGATTAACAAAACAATAGCAAATGCTAAGAAAAAATTATTTTATTCTCAACCTTTCATTAATTCCTACTGTGCCTGCTTGGTTGGAGGAGTTTGTTTCCCAGTTTCAAGCCAAGCTAAAATTTTTTTTTCTCTTCTTTAGCTCATATAATGCAGAGGTTTGAGCAGATCAATAGTTTATTTGTGACCCCAAAAGGTAATAGTAGAGAGGAGTAGGGAAAGGAAAAGGGATAGGAAAAAAGGAGATGAGAGGAGAGAGAGGAGAGGAATAATCTCCCTCATTCTCCTCCTCTCCTCCCCTTTCTCTAAATAATCTCCTGCTTTGGAATTCCTGCTGAAAATTCTGTCAGCGAGCGGTCAAGGCTTAAAATTTCATTGCTAGATTTGGGAGAAGAAAAGGTAAATATTTATTTCTGGCTTTTGAATAGTGATAGGAAAGTAATGACAGTGACAGAAAACCCTGTCAGGTACCTTTATTATCAACATAAGCCCCTAAAAAGGAAAATTGGCTCAGGAAAGCAGTGTGGCTTGGCACCACTCAGCCTTCCTGTTGGGCTGGAAGTCAAAATATTTTAAACTTTTAACACAAAAAAAAATAAAAACCAACCTTCCAGAGTTTCACATGGAAAAAGATTAAACCATTAAGCGAGATTAAAATGTCTTGAATGTCTCCTCGGGACTTTATCAGCTCACCAGTGTATGTTACAGTGTAATGAAAAACTACAATGTGGAAATGGAAAGTTCGGCGCTATTGAAATAGATCCTAAAAGCAGAAGCAAAAAATTCCCTCAGACCTTTTCAGGAGGACTTGTTTTGACACAGTGTTGTCAAAATCATGGATCAAACTGATAGATAGGAGTGTTGTTGAAAGGAAACTCAGTGCTGGAAATGACAAGGAAGTTTTAGCAAATGTGATTTGGAGAATAGAAATTGGGTTCTGGTCCCCCCTGAGTGACTCTGCGGACTTGAAGATTTTCCTCTCTGACTTTTGTGCTCTCTCAGAAGTTAAAGCTGGAGCAAAGATTTGCTTTTTCTTGTGTCTAATCAACGTCTACCTGCTGTGGCAGCAATTCAGCTTCCTCAGGACATAAAATCATATAATAAGCCATAATTTTGTACAGTTAATCAGATGCAGTCCCTCAAGAGGCATACAGACCTGGGGTGGTCAAAAAGGAATATTTTCTCTCATTCATTCTTTAAATCACCATCTTATTTCTGGTGGATTGTGCCTCTGCAAAGATACAGACATTCTGCTCATAAATACTCCTTTTCCTCAATAGAATTCTGTTCTTGCCTTTCCAAATCTTGCCATTATCCATGGTCAGTTTAAGCCAATTATTGTGAAATATCTCCCTGCTGGGACTGAAGTGCAAGCAGGAGTCATCTGAACATCAACTAAAAATGACCACAGGTGGAAAAGGAGCAGCTTGGAGCCACTTCCCTCCCTGTCCACAGCTGGGCATGGCCATCACCACATCTGGATCTCCTGAAGAAAATTACTCCCGTCCACAAATCCTAGCACAGGAGTTTGAGTTCCTTTAACTTTGCAATTAAAACCTGAATTTTGATAATATAGGTTTTATATTTTTTATACTTTAATATTTCTATATTATCGAAATCCTATCAAAATTCCTATTTTGATAATATAGATTTTATAAATTATAAACCCTATATTATAAAAATATTAAATTATTTTAAAATAATATGTATGTATATGTATATATCTATATACACATATAGATATATATATACACATATATATATATACATATATATATATATATACATATATATATATACATATATATATATATGTATATGTATAAATTATAAAACCTATGTTATCAATTCAAAGTCTGGTGTAGCTTCTCTTATTGGCCAGAACCACCCATGGCAGAGAACTATAAAAACTGCCCAAAGCTTCTGTGTCCTTTACCAGTGGATTTCTCAGGGGATGATCAATGTGGAAAGGCCCGCACAAATAATGACCCACAAATTAAATGGCTCAGTAAATAAAAAATGGACTTATCAAGGACACAATAACCATAGTTGTGAGCCAGATCCTTCAGTGCAAGGAAAAGATTGGCACTAATGTGCCACATGCTTCATTTGTTTCTTCATTTGCAGAGGGAGCCATAAGGTTTAGGGAGGAATGACATTTATATTAAGGGAAAGAAAAAGGAAAAAAAAGACTCAAGGCTTCTAAGCAACACAGCAAATAATATTGCCAACCTTCAGCAGTGAAAAATGGAGAGTCTATCATCCAAGAATTCTGGGATAAATAGTCGTGGGAATGGGTTTTGTGGTTACTTCATGGAGTTTTTGTTTTAAAATAATATTTTTTCCCCTGGATTTTGAGACTGTACAGGGTACTCATTTTGTAAAACCAGGCTGTTATACACCCACCTAAAAGGCTGAGTAAATTCTGATTGCTTTTACCTTTTTTTTTTCCCCCTCTTTCCTTTTTCCTGAAGCTGTAGCTCTAAGGAAAACCCCAAACTGCCAGACTCGTTGTAAAATTGCAAAAAACCCATGTCCTGGCATGTGTCACATCAGTTTTCTCACAGACAGCAGCTGCCTCTGCAGACATCAGACCTGAGACATGCAAAGGTGACAGGGAGGAGCAGCACAGTGCTGCTGTCACCTCAGCCCTGCCCTCTGCACCTGGATCCCCTCTCTGCTCACCACAATGTGCCAGGGAGGGAGGGAATTATCCCAAAACAAGGAGCCCTGCTTGGACAGCATCAGTGCTCAGTGCCACTGCACAGTGATGCTTTAAGATTTTAGCTTTTATATTTTCCAAATCCTGTGCTGCATTAGTGCATAGCTCCAAACTCCATACAAAGTGTTAGTTACTGTCTTCACATTTTGGTCAGACAAAACAATTCCTCTAGGCTTGGAACTCAAGGACACCCTACAGCCTCAGGCTTAGAAAAGTATAAACAAAAGTGAATTGGGGGTAAATTTGGGGTGTAAGACTCCATTACCTTCAGCTGTAATTGAAGAATTAACCCCTGATATGTGAATAGAACAAACTTATATCTGTATTAAAAACTCATGACCATTGTCCAGCTTGGGTGCAGCCTCTGGGAGGCTCTGGCTGCCCAAGATGTATCTATTGAAGGTTTAATAAATGCCCACTTTTATTCTCTTCATCTTGTCTAGCCTCTGTTCCAGGCAGCCACACCAAGGCATCCCCAGCATGGAGGTACCAGCGCTAATCCTGCATGATTCCAGCGTGGGGATGCTGTGCAGGCTGCAGAGGATGCTTGGCACCCAGATCTCACCATCCCCAGCCACACCAGGAGTGGTTTGGAGGGATGGCTGCGCTGCCACCGTGTCCCAGGGTCCTGTGTCCTGGTCACTGGGTGCTGGCCCTCCTCTGAACCACATGTGCTCCCCCTCCCATTTCCAAAGGGTGTTATTTCACTGCTGCCTTCCAGATAATGTAACTGAATCATTCAATTGAGCATAAAATAGAAATTTGGCTTCTTATCTGCTGGGAAACCAGCTTTACTATTTTCTTTCTGCAAAATACATTTTTCACTATCTTATCTTCTAATAAACAATCCCAGCTTTGCAGGCTGCAGAAATGTTCTGAACGCATTTAAGAGACATTTTCTCCCCCTCCCTCTCCTCCCCTCTCCTTTTCCCCTTATCCCCCCTTTCCCAGCCTTTAAAACATCTGTTTTAAAGACATATTTTTAAAAGGGACCCAATTTGTATTCCATCTTCCTTTGGTGAGGGTATATATTTTTCATAAGCCCGTCCTTTGCTTTTGAGGCCTCTCTCCCTTGGTTTAATTTCCATTCCCGTCTCCCTTTCTTCCCCTGTACAGAACTGAGACACCAAATCACCCTCCCCACACCAAAATGTTTTCTCTAGTTTTGGGGAAAAAGGCAATTCAGGCTTAAAAAGTGCCCTCCCTTCCCCTGGCCCTGCCACACGGGGCTCGCCTATCGGAAACCGAACGTGTCAGGGAAAGGTCAGCTATGAATTTTTAAAGCTTTCTATCTCGCTCAGGCTGACATCAAAAGCATTAACAAGTGGCACTAAATCAGGGAGCAGGGGGGAATTAGAATATGCAACAGGCCCAGCGACACAGGCAGATTATTCAGAGGCTCCTCTCAGGAGGGGAGAGGGAGCTGCACCGAAAGTCGGTGTCAAGACACTGATTTCTTGCTTGTCTGCCCTCCTCCTTGGGCCATCACACCACTGAGCTGCCTCCTGCAAGGGATCTGGGAAAACAGGACAGGAATGGGAGTGTGAGAGATGCACGGTGCACTGGAGTCACTGCTGCAAAGGGAAAGCTGGGCTGGGAGGTGATTTTGCGATCTCCCCCTCGTGCGTGGGGCCGTGGTTGTCTCCTCTGGGTTAAAGCCTTGATGGCTCAAAAAAAAGGCAGAGTTTTTCTTTCTAGACCCAGTTAAGAAGGGCAGAGGAAGAAAAATCAGTGAAACTCCTGCAGAAATGAGCAAATTGTAGGAGAGTTGAAGTATCATGTCCCAGCGGATCTGGACTTGGATTGTTGGGGTCACACACACTCTGGGAACATTCCCCAATCTCCTGTGAGGCTCCCCTTCCTTGGAATTGCCCTTTCCTCATGCTCAACAGCTGGCTATGTCCCCAGACAGATTTATTTTGAAAAGGAAACACCCAGATTTGCTGCAGAAAGGATCCACAGCAACAGCCCCATACCAGGAATATGTCACTTTGCTGCTTTCTTGGCAGGCTGGGGCTCAGCCCTCATAGTTTTTTATCTTTTCCAGTAAAAAAATGCTGCATCCCAAGGCTGGAGTGCACAGCATCCCCTGCAACAGCAGAACATGGGCACAGTTCAGGAGGTGATTTATTATTCATTGACCATTTAACAATTTGGCAGCTGGGAGCAGAACTTTTGCTATCAGGACTCCTGCATGCAGAGCAGCAGTTTGTACAGCATGGGCATGTTGTGGTGGAAACCAAGGATGTTCCCACTGAAAGGAAAAGTCAAGTTTAAAAACCTCTGGCTCATGAAGCCTGCCTTGACCTCTCTGCAAATCTTTAAATTGGAGTGCAGGGATTTTCAGGAACATAATCTGGGAAAGTTTACATTAAATGTGTGTCATATCTGGTCTGAAATCTTCTGTCCCTGTGCTGTAACAGCCTGGTTCTGGTATGGTTCTGGTTTCCCATTAGCCACAGATGGCTTGGGGAACTCCCAGCTGGTCCTGCTGAGCCTGAGAAGAGCTGCAAAGGGACAAATTGTGGGCCTGCAGCAGCCCATCTTTGGCACCTTCCCACCATTTCACCCCCTGTCCCTTTCCAAGCCCCAGTCCACTCTTGACTGGCTCTTTTCAGCCTGTTTCTTGATTTCAAGGATGGAATGATTGGAAATGGAAGACATGTCATTTAAATTTTAAAAATTTCATGGAAATGTGTTTATTTTTAACAGAATGCATGTTTGTCATTGCTCCCCAATGTGTGACTACTTAGTTTCAGCCTTTTATTTCTTGTCATATTTATATCACAGAGAATATGAGCTTCCTGCCCACAGCAGTAACCGGATGACCTTTAAGGTCCCTTCCTATCCAAACCATTCTATGATTCTAATATTAACTATGTCATGCTTTTATCTAACATTTCTGAAATAACAAATTTATTTATTTCATGTTGCACTAAGAAGTTTTAAAAGTATTGGATTACGTCCTTCTTTCTGAGACAACTGTGTAGGATGGAGGGGGAAGGCATTTTCCATTGGGGAGGAAGGCCATATCTCCATTTGGTTAAAAAATGCCAACATAGTGACTTCTTTTTCCCATTCTGGATGGAAACAAATCCCAGTGTGTCACAGTTGAACAGAAATTCTCTTTTCCAAACAGCTTCCATTTCCATCTGTCCATAGTGAATCACTGTCCATCCATCCACACAATCTTTCAGCCTTATTTTTCATCCAGTTTTTTCTCTGTGTTTACATCCCTCCATCTGGCTGCCCGTATGCTCCTGGATATCTCCATTTACCCTTCCTTCCATGGAGCTAATTTTCAGCCAGCAGAACATTCACCGAAGACTTGGAGGTCAATCATGCTCATTTCTGAGCTCAAACATGAGGTAGAGAAGTTCTTGACAAAAAGTTTTGCATCTTGGACTGAAGAATGGCGGGAGCGATGAAGAAAAAGTAGATCCTGAACTTCAGGGATTCCTTCTCACAGACATCTTTTAGGAAATATCCTTTCTTTAGGGTTTTTCCTCCTGAGAAGCTGAGAGGCCTCAGGGACAAAATGTAAACAATGATTATCTGCTGCTGTGGAATGCAACAGGTGCATCTGTGATTGATCCATGTTGATTGTTTCTAATTAATGGCCAATCACAGTCAGCTGGCTCAGACAGAGAGTCCAAGACACAAGCCTTTGTTATCATTCTTTCCTATTCT
The DNA here is from genome assembly GCF_035770615.1 of Melospiza melodia melodia. Taxonomy (NCBI): domain Eukaryota; kingdom Metazoa; phylum Chordata; class Aves; order Passeriformes; family Passerellidae; genus Melospiza; species Melospiza melodia. The sequence continues at coordinate 6,931,187 of NC_086215.1, forward strand.
ATCTTAGCTAGCCTTCTGATGAAATCCTTTCTTCTATTCTTTTAGTTTTAATGTAATATATATCATAAAATAATAAATCAAGCCTTCTGAAACATGGAGTCAGATCCGCGTCTCTTCCCCAATCCAAAAACCCCTGTGAACACATTCACAGCAGCAGAGAGAAGTTCTTGACAAAAGGTTTTGCATCTCAGACTGAAGAATGGTGGGAGTGATGAAGAAAAAGTAGATCCTGAACTTCAGGGATGCCTGATATTTGTTTAAGGAGGAGGAGAAGGTATTGAAGAAGGAAGAATTATGTGGGTATGATTTGTGGCTAGTGGAAGTCTCACGGTTTTTCTTGGTGCTGAGGGATCCTGTGTGTTTATCCCCCAGTTTCTCTGGTCTCTCACACTGCTTTGGCAGGGGCCCTAACTCCTCCTAGCTGAGCGTGGCCATAAAGCCATGAGAGTGCCCCATGTTGTTCCACGTTTAAAATCCAGGTCAGATGGCTGCCATGGCCCATAAAGCCTCCATAAACCTGGGCAATGAGCTGTGGCAGAGGCAGGGGCTCATTCCTGCCTGGCTCCAGGCCAGCCCTGAGCAGGCAGCCACTGCAGGATCTGTGCCCTGGCACCTCCAAATCCCCAAATCCCCACCTCAGATATGTGCTCTGTCCTGGGCTTCTCTCCTTGCTGGAGAGGTATCCCAAAGCTTCACACCTGGCTGCAAAGGAATAACTGCAATAATAGGGATCCAGCAAGTCTTCTTTGAGTCATGCCCAAAAAACCACAACCAAGAAATGGTTCCTACCAATGCCCACCCAGCTCAGACGGATCAGGCCCTTTGCTGATCTCATCCCTTGTCCATATAATATCATATGGCAGCTCCTGTGAAGCATTTCCATTTTTCTTGGGACTGGATGAAAACTCAGAATTCAGAGCACTGGGATGTATTTCATTGCACAGCACTCAGTGCCCTGTTGTCATCTAGAGAGGAGCTCACTAATGTGAGGACCAGGATAATCAAAGATCCTGGTGGATTTACGATTTTGAATAGCAATGACATAATATCTAACTGCATCAAACTTCTGTCAATAAACCAATCTGGAAGAATGACACCCAATTAAATCTGCACAGAAGAGAAGACCTTACACAAAATACCATTTTTTCTCCAAATTCCACCTATCTTTGTCTCATTTTTTCTTTGCATTTTCATGTTTCAGAGGCTGAAATATGTGGGTCCTTCTAGTTCTTGCTCACTTGCTAAAGATCTCTTTATTGCCACAGCAACACTTTTTATTTACTTAATATTGAAAAAGTCATGTCTGTATTTGTCAGCTAACCAAATTAACTTCAAGCAAAATATGATTTTACATCTCAAAACAGGGAAAACTAGGGGAAAAAATGTCAAGTGCTTAGAAAGCAAAAAGGATCTATAACATACATTAATGTACAGTCCCACACCAAAGGGCAGAGAATACACAGGAGCACATAAATCAGGGAGAAACCTGAGTGACAAATGAGTTGTTTCATTTGATTGAGGATTGGTGAAATCTGAGCTGGGCCACAACATTCAGGTTTGGCACAGCATCAGTGAAAGGTGGAGAGAATCCAGATCAGTGAGAATGATCAAAAAAGGGGGAAAGGCAGGAGGACTTGGAGGTGCTTAAGCAGAAAAGCTAAAGAAGGTATTGGGAGGCGGCCTCTTCCAAAGAAGAAAAGGTTCAAAAAGAAGGATACAGGGCAATAAACATTGGACCTGAACTGCAGCAGAGGTGTTTACATCAGGTTTAGGAAAAAGATTTTCTCATTCCAGAAAATGAAGCAGTGGAACAGGTTTTCTGAGGATGGTGTTGGTCCCCACCACAGCAAGGCTTTGGGAACAAGACCAAACCAAGGTCTGGAATGGCAGAAATTGAGCTGATCCAGCACCAGGCTGGGGAGCAGAACAGGCAACCCTGTGAGATCTCTTCTGTCCATGCTCTCTGGAGCTATGCAACCCAGAAATCTTTAATGTGCCCCCTGCACGTCACACCAGGGGCACCTGAGATGCCAATTGCTTCATGGTCACATGCTGGGACTGAAGTGGGATTTCTGGATAATCCTCCTGAAGGCTTGTAAAGCTCTGGGAAACACAGGGCATGTTGGGAATCCCATTTGGCTCTGGGACACTTCCTGAAAATCTAGTCATTTTTGAAAGTTACAATGCCATAAGTTGTATTATTAATACTATTATTTATTATTTATGAAGTGCCGAGTGTGTGCTGGGTGCTTATATGATTATACACTGAGTTAGTCCGGAGTTGCACAGACTCCTGAATTACGAGGTGATGTTATTACCTGCTGCCTTTGCATGAGAATGATATTTTTCATTTACTCTGGTTGGCTCCCTCATCCTGTGAGGGGCTGAGCAGGGTCTGTGAATTTTGAGCCCTTAATGTGCTGGATTTGAGACCAAAAACGGCCTGTGAGGGAAAGCATACCCTCCTTTTGCAGGTGGAGGGTAAGATTTGGGCTCCAAGGAAACTGAACATCCTGGAGTCACACAGCAGAGCACCAACACTCTCAAATTATTCTGTTGCTGGTTATTTTCATTGACTTGAACGAGGAGTTGTTGTGCTTGGAAATGGAAAATCTCATTCCCCTGTGGGCTCAGGCTTAGGATCCTTTAGCAACAACTTCCATACCCTCAATATAAGTTACATTCCAATGTATTCCTTTTCATATCAATCCTCTTCCTACCCCCATTCAAGACAAAGACAGGTGTTCTTCTCCAAGACAAGAATATCTGCTAGATCTTCTCTATTCCTCTCAATCCTTGCCACTGTGTTGCTATGCACTCACTCACACTGTAGCTCTAACAAGAGTAAATATTCAAATATTTTGATCTCTCTTTACACAGTATTTACTCATGCTTTACACAATGATAATTTACTTAATAATTCAATCCTTGCACTTTTGGTGGCACACCAATTGACTTCCCTGTAAAGACAGATAAAATAAATAGATTTTAAAACTATCAGAGTTTAATAAATGGATTTTAAAACCATCAGCAGTCAGAGAAGGGCATCTTTACCCATTTAAAATATTAATCAGACTTTTTGCAATCATCATCTGGTCAGTTCTCATAGCTATGCTATAGGAGTAGGACATCAGCACATCCATACCTCCAACTGCAGTTTTAATCGGGACAGAGTCTGTCCTCTGCTTTAATGAAGTAAATGAGACCTCGGGTAATATTGTCTGTGTAATTGACAGAGTTCTCTGGGAAACATTACACTTTATAATGAAAATACTGTATATAATTAGGATCTAATAGGAAGAAAATAGTAATTAGGCAGAATTAACTGAAAAGAAGCAATCAAGCAAATAAAGGTTATTCTCTGGAGAGGATCCTTTGGGGTTCAAATGTGTGCATCTTCTGATTGTAAAGAAGTCACAGTAATTAACAAGAGTCTTTTCATTGCATAAGAACAGCCTGGCACTGGCTACTGGAATGACCCTGCAAAGCTGAACGTGCTGGGCTTCCACAGGGGCTGTGGGAGGAGCTGCACCCAACCCTGGATGTGTTTGTAGAGGTTAGGGAGGCACCCAGACCTTCAGCTCTGCTCTTGCCCAGCCCTCGTGGACACTTCCTGCTCTTTATTTTCTGCTTTTCACTTTCTGCTCTTCATTTTCTGCTTTTCACTTCCTGCTCTTCACTTCCTGCTCTTCCCTTTCTTCTCTTCACTTTCTTCTCTTCATTTTCTGCTCTTTATTTTCTTCACTTCCTTCTCTTCCATTTCTACTCTTCACTTTCCTCTCTTCACTTTCTGCTCTTCACTTCCTGCTCTTCCCTTTCTTCTCTTCACTTCCCTCTCTTCACTTTCTGCTCTGCACTTTCCTCTCTTCACTTTCTTCTCTGATGTCCAGAGATCTGTCAGAGCAGTGCATGGCATGAAAGAGATTTAATCCAGTGTTTCTCATAAGCAGAAACCATAAGCAGACAAAACAGATGAGCCCAGCACTCACTTTAAAGCCGTTCTCGTTGCTTAACAATATTTCTTCCGTTCTTATTTATTTCTCTGCTTTATCTATCTATGCATTGATCTTTCGAGTAAAGATTTACTGCAACTATCAACACAGCACTTAGCATAAATTAACAAGAATGGCTTCATGGATTTTTAGTTTTTATTCACATAGATCAAAAGTGAAGTTCTCAGACAACTCCCACTTTGGGGGCAATTTTCTTAAATTACATAAACTTTTACCAATTAATTTCCCACTTCAATCACTAATGTGTGTGGCATGAGCCACAAACTTTTCTTGTCTCAAGATAAATTAATAAGACCATTTTTTCAATTTAATTCCTTCAGAAAACATCTGGTATTTTCTCTCAAATGGATAAGGAAATCATGTTTCTTTAAAATGAAGCCCAGTGGCACCCTGAGTGCAGCTGGAACACCCCCTTTTGCAGCTGAAAATTATTCAAGGTATGTGAGAAACATTCCCACAGGAATGGTTGCTATTTTCAAACCAAGTTTTTTTGTTTGGTAGGCTGGTCAGTTTGTTTGTTTGTTTGCTTGCTTTTTGTTTGGGTTGGAATTTTTTCCTTCTTTTAAAGGTAAAGGAAAAGGTAAGTGAGGGGAATCTATAGAGTGAGAAATATGTTTATGAAATAATTTCATTTAGATTAAATTTTGCACTTAATTCTTGAAAGGCATATTTTTCTTGTCTTTTGCTCAGCCTGCTGGTGAACCTGCCCAAAAAAAGAAACATTTCAGACCACTGAGCTAAGTGTGCCTCAAAGAATGATTTTCTTTCTTTCAGAACTTTCATTTCTGTCCACCTCTTTCCATTTTTTTCCCCACAGAACTATTCACTCAATTCAGTGCAACTTTCCTGCCATTTTTAGCCCAGATTTTTCCAACAAAATTGCCCCTACTATAAAATTTTAGATCAACCCCTACAAAATAATACCACCCCCTAACTCTTTGTGACATCTTTGAGGCCAATATGTAAAAAATATCCTTTTGGTAGCCAAGAATTAATGTTATTATTGCTCTCAGCTATCACTGGAAAAAAACATGATCCAGAGAAGTATCTAATGTCCAATTGTGCACACCAAAAGTGAGATGAAAAACTTCAGCAAGTTCAAAGTTTGCAGTCCAATTATGTTATGTCTTGCGGGTGCTCCATAGGGGAGGAAAGTAATGTCCCTCCAACCACTGCATATCTTTGCAATATCTAACAAATCCTTTGGCACTCCAGCAAGGAGTTCAAAGAAAAAGCATCATCAGCTCCAATAATTACTGCCCATATTAAGTGTTTTAATATTGCAGATGGATGTAAAAGGCAAAGGACAATGGCTCAAACACAAAGCCTGGCCAAGCACAATCTGGGGAAGGCCAGGGATATCCAACACGTTGTCCTTTCCCCTGCTCTGCTCTCTGCAATATTAAACCACTTAATCTGTAATTGCACAAGCTTATGATGCCTTGGCTTTGAACTCCCCGTAAGGGTCCCACAGGATTTGTCAGATGTTTCTAAAACAAAGCCTACCAGGAGGCTGGAAGGTCTCTCAGTAGCTATGACAATGGTTTAATGGCCTATAATTTCCAGTAAAGGGATCTAATTTAATATTTTCACCTATCATGTAAGCAAGGCACCAGCTGGGGGAAAGGAATGAAAATTATAGCAAGAGACAATCAAGGTGAACAGTGCTGGAAAATCATAACTCAGCGATGGGCACTGAACTTAGTGCAGGAGCCTGGCTCAGACATGGATTGTGGTTTTCTCTCAGCTGGCTGAAAGGCACACCAACCTGGAGTTAAGATGTACCATTCATCTCCCTGGCACTCAGGTAAACCCTTCCTCCCCTCTGTTCTTCTCTCTTTGTCCTGGAAACTCTTTCCTGCCATGGGCAGCCCTCGTGTTGTGTGTGTGTGTAATAAAAACACCCCAAGATGGTGTTTGAATACACATAACACGCAGGGAAGGAAGGGCTGTCCAAGGTCCCCCAGGACCAATCCCACAATTCTCCTTAGCAAACAACCAGCACAATCCTCCGGTAGATATTCCATATTTTCCTCTTATCCTGTCCAGAACTCCTTGATTATGATGTGTCGCAGACATATTTTTCACTAAAAATCCTTTCTTTAGGATTTTCCCTTCTGGGAAGCTGAGGCCCCAGAAAAAGAATGTAAACAATGGTTATCTGCTGCTGTGGAATGCAACAGGTGGATTTTTGATTGGGCCATCTTGAATGTTTGTAATTAATGGCCAATCAAGGACCAAGCTATCTCAGATAGAGTCCTAGAGAGATGGCTTTGTTATCATTATTTTCTTTTCTATTCTTAGCTTATCTAGCTTCTGAGGAAACCTTTTCTTCCTTTTCTTTTTAGTATAGTTATATTGTAATATATATATATATCATAAAATAATAAATCAAGCCTTCTGAACATGGAGTCAACATTCTCGTCTCTATCTTCACCTGAAAACCCCTGTGACCATGGTCACGATGATGTGCTCCTGCCAGGCAGCTCTCAGCCTCCTCCCAGGAGTGAACACATCCCAGTCCTGGTGGGGAAACCCTCCCTATGCACAGGGGTAGGTTCTGGATAATCTGAAACAAAGAATATCGGGGATTTTTCCAGTAAAAGATGATGGATGATGGAGATGCTTATTATCATCTATTTCCGTGCACTTGTAGGGACAGGCTTGTGGGGGCCTCACGTAAACTCATGCAGGAAGTAGAGATGATGAAAGCGATTTTTCCAGTCAGAAAATCTGTCACAACAAGAGGTTTATTGGTGATGCACCTCATGGCTTCTGTTTCCTGTGTTCAGGCAATAACAGTCTTGCCAGAAAAAGAAAAACTTGTTATTCCCCTGTTATTTTTCCTATTTATTCCTTGGTTGTAGCGGCATATGTTGCTTCCTCTTGTGTGAAATGCTTTCCACTCTCAGATCGTTTCTCTGAAAAGGAAATCTTCCCTGTGGCATCTCTCAGGAGCATTTGCAAAAGTTCACATGGTTTCAGAATTCTGGAGTGCAGAAGTGTTTAGCATGATTTGTCTGCCCAACTAAATAATTGCTTTTCGGCATTCTGCAGATGTCCCACTCCTGTTCTTTGAAGGAAATATGCTGAATTATTGAAATAAGATAGAGTCAAGATTATGAAAGGAAGTTCCATCTTATGATTAAAGCATCAGCCTTGAATTCAGCAGATATACATTTGGTTTCTGACTCTGCCTCAGATATTCTGGGAAGCCTTAGGCTTATCACAAAAGCCAAGATCCATTTTTGTCTGACATGAGCTACGCAAAATTTTTAGAATCAGTTGCCTGCGCTGCTGCTCCAGTCAGTGGAGTGCAAGAGAGATCTCCAAAGAGAGCACCACCTCTCCCTGTGATCCGTGGAGTGATTCACACTCTGGAGGTGTTCCTGTGCCTCTCAGGAATCTGCGTGACAGCGTTGGCCCAGATACCTTTCAGAGGATAAAATTAGGTGAGCTCATCTCCACCCTTTGTCTCAGGCTCCCACGTGTACAGAGGTAATGGCAATGCTTCTCTCCCTTGGTCTTTTGGATTTCTTTTAAAGAAAAAGCAAAATGTGGCCTGATTTCATCAAAGTTTTGGTAACACAGTCCTGTAAATAATTAAAATATGACTTTGGATTCCACTGAGCTTTGACCTCCATGAACACAGCATAAAACCAAGGAGTGGATGGTGAAACTGGGTTTACTTGATGAAAACTTTTAAGAGAAATGGGTGGAAAATTATCAGGCTGCATTCATTAAACATCTGAAGTATCTCAGGAAGGTTGGCTGAAATTAGAAGAAATTATTAAAATGTTGCCACATATAAATCTTTTATGACAGTGAATATATGTGCAGTAAGAACAGGAGCAGGTTGAAAAATGTTCTGCTGGAATTTTTTTTCTGACAAAAAAGGCATTTTACTGAAATCAACCTATCCTGAGGAACATGTCAATTTAAGTGATTCTTTTTTTTTTCCATAAGAAATGGAACTGAAATGAAATGTTCCCAATAAGGTTCAACTTTATCAGAACAGAATGTTTCAATTTTTTTTTTTTTGGAGGTTGAAGTGATTCCATTAAAAATATTTTATGCAGATCTGTAATGCTTAAAATATCAAAACTGGAAGAAAGTTCTTGGCATTGATCAAAACTAGTATGCTGAATAACCACAGATTATGTGAGGTTTTTTTAAGACTTCTTTTGGAATAATTTCCTTTACATCTCTTAAAAAGGGAAAAAAACCACCCAACCCTAAATCTGGAAGGGTAGAACTCAAATAGCATTCCATTTTGCTTCAGCATAAAGCATCTCACTTGAAGCAGATTTATCTTCATTTTTGTGCGTCACCCACTGTTTTAATCTGTGGCTAAGAGAAACAAACCAAACCCTTGTAGCATAAATATTTCTGTTTCTGTGTCATTAACAAAGCAGCTGCTGAAGATCTCTGGTGCTGTGGATATTCAGGCTGCAGGAGCCACCTTCCCAGGCAGCAACACATCTCCTGTAATTCCCTCAGAACAGTCTCTCAGCTTCCTCCTCAGAAGCAAATAAATCTGTTCAGTCTCCTTCGTGCTGTCCTATTTCACACCTAATTCCTTCAGACTCCTTTTTTAGGTCCCAGTGTTCCCCTGACTTTCCCAGCTGGCAATTCCCTGTGGGTCAGTCTGCTTTTCCCCTGCCAGTACAGCATTCCCTACGGTATTTGTGGGGATGCCCTGACAAAGGCAGGAATGATGCATCTGACTCCAGTTTCTCAGAAGGCTCATTTATTACTTTATTATACTATGTTATATTAAAGAATACTATATTAAACTATGCTAAAGAATACAGAAAGGATACTTACTGAATGCTCAAAAAATGATAATGAAAACTTGTGACTCTTTCCAGAGTCCTGACACAGCTTGGCCCTGATTGGCCAAAGAGTGAAAACAACTCCCAGCAGAATCCAATGGAGCAATCACCTGTGGGTGAACAATCTCCAAACACATTCCACATGAGCACAGCACAGGAGAAGCAAATGAGATAAGAATTGTTTTCCTTTTTCTCTGAGGCTTCCCAGCTTCCCAGAGGACAAACCCTGGGTGAAGGGATTTTTCCAGAAAATGTGAATGCCACAATTCCCCAAGGTTTCTAATTCACATTTTCCTTGGTGGAAGCCCTGCAGCTCTCAGGCAAGAGAGAGCTCAGGCAGCTCCTGAGCTCCATGTTTGACAGGCTCCAAAGACTCATTTCATCAGCTGTTAATCTCCAACAATCCTCTAAGCGTTATCTGTTAAGACAGGAGCAAGCAGCGCAGCTTTCCCAGACTTTAGACTTTTATTAGTTTTCATAATTTTTCTCAAAAGAACATAAGACTGAATCAATCTCCCAGACCTAATATGTTGATAATCATTTTGAAATATTTAAAGCTTCACTTCTGAAAGGTTGACTGAAATATCCACCTCAAGTCTCCCCTGGTGCTTTCTTGGCTCTTAATTTGATGTTCTCTTTTCCTCTATCAAATCTGGTGGTCTTGGAGGTCTTTTCCAACCTTAGCGATCCTATCATTTTCCCCAGTGGTTCTGCTGTCTCATGAACAGTTCTCTTCTTTCTATTCCCAATCTTCATCCTGAGATTTGCTTCAAAAATTCTTTTTTTTCATGGTGAGGTATGAAAGCATCTCCCCCCAGCTGACTTCTGATGCTCCATTTCTTTGTGTTCCTATTGACCACAACAGGTTCCTGCTACTGTGATGGTTACAATGCAAAAGTCATGTCAGTTTTACAGTCCTGCATCACATCCTGTAAAATTAGAAATTTCTCACATATTGCAGAGATCCCAAGCCACTCCAAGGACTGGAATTGTAGCAGATCCAGATCCCTAAGAAATATTAAGTTAAAAGAGATGTGACCTTGAAAATACAGTGTAGTCACACTGTAAAATGAAAAGAACCCTCTTTGGAAACAAAGGGACCCTATTACCTACATTTAACTTGCTCTGTGTTTCCTTGGTGTTTTATCTGTCCAGATCACAACCCAACCTGCTACATCCATCCCAAGGTGTTAAGTCACACCTGCTTTGGTGCTAAAATAAGCTCTCACAGAATCCATCTGGATTGGCTGCCCTGCAGTTTTGAAAATAGCCTGGAGACAAGCTCTAATGTCACTGCACCATGTGTTCAGTGCTGCCGCAAGGCAGTGTTTACCTCTGGTATTTATTTTTCCCTGATGTGAATAACTGGAAGATGATAGGGAGCTGAGTCCCATGGCACTGTATCCCTGATACAACAATAGATTGGATCCTCACACGAGGCAATAATGGTGAAATTGTTCAGCATCTGAAACCGGCAGCCCCCGGATCTCCACGTCGCACGCACCTCCTTACAGAGATGAAGGCAAGCAGAAAGAAACAAGATATTTAACAAAGGAATCTCTGCATCCCATTGCATACTAATTAGACACCAGGCACAGATACATCAGGGGAAGCAGAGGGAGGAGGAGGGGGAAAAAATCTCTTGGCAAGACAACGTTGCATTTCAATCTTTCACCTTCACTGGGTAATGGGATGTGATGGAACATTAAAACAAACAAACAGCTTTTGGTGTTTACAAGAAATGTTTAAATAGGAGCTCATGAGCCAGAGGTGTTCCACAGAACATCTGGAGCAGTGGAAAACAATGCGATTACTCAGATGAGTCACATTCATTAGGCTATAAAACCCCCAGTAATGAACGCATGAAAGGGACTCTCACGTAGATTGTCATCTACAGCAAGAAAAAAATATATATATACCCAAGCCAACAAACCCCTAGATAATAAACTTGGCAGTCCCTTCCCTGCCCACCCCCTCTCCCTCGTCCCCTTTGGAATGAGATTCCCAGTGTAATTGCAAAGCTTCCTGCATGCAGCTCAAGCCCCGTGGGAGAGGCAGAGCTCAGATCCCTGTAGGGGCGGTGGCTGGGGAGGAGGGAAGGGATGTGGGATGTGGGGATGCAGCTCAGCCATCCCTGGAACGAGACATTCAGCACCTTCTTCTTCCCTGCACACCCATCACGAGCCATGATGTGGGATACTGCTGGTCCATATGATGATCTGACAGTGCAAACACCTCTCAGGCAGGAAAAAAATATTATTTAGGGGATATATTGGGTGAAACAAGTTAAAAGGACCTTTTCTTCACACAGAGCTTCAGCTGTGCAGCTCCTTGCCACACTGGATGCTGAGGTTTCCATGTATCAAAGGGAGGTTGGGTGGAAAACCAGTCTATTGACAACTTTTGAGTACAAAAAGTCTGAATTTAGACCAGAGAGGCTCAAAGCTGTGTATTGCCAGAGACAAGAAGGCTGCAGGCAGAAGCAGCACTAAGATTGCCCAGTTCTGATACTCACAAATGGCACAGGGCTCTGGGGGCACTTGGCACAGCCCAGCCGGGCACTTCATTGCTCAGATATTTCACCTTCAGAGACTTGTGGAACCTGAATAAGCATCAAGAGTGGAAACTGGGCACTGTCACCAAGTCATTCCTCACAAAACAATGGTCAACAAAGAGTCAGAAATTTCAGTTGTGCTACAGGACTACTAGGATAAAATAGTCCCGTAGCCTTTTCTAGCAAATCTTAGTGAGATTTCTTTGAAGAAGCCCCCAAAATGTCTGGGCTCCTCCAAAACTTGCCTCCATCCTCCTCTCTCTCAACAGCAGATCAGCAATGGCAGAATTCTCTTCAAGGCAAGGTTAGCAGTATCCTGGACAGATGTTTCAGGATCTTTTATCACATTAGAGTTACTGGATGTTTTCAGCTAAATTGAAGAGCAACTCAGCCACTTTTTAGATCATTCTTGAGCACAGATGTTGTTTAAAAAACCCTCTTGTGGGTTTTATCCATTGGTGCTTCCTGGGTAATGTATCCTCCCTTCCTGAAAGTCCTCATTAGTCAGAGGATTCTTTTTTCTTAAAGGCCCATTTATAGAGTTGGCACCATTTTTCCCCTTTCCAGTAGATCTATTTCCCCCTGGACTATGTCTGTCTGGGGAGATCTCATTCAAGGACAATTGGGCTTCAGATTAGGAAATCAGACTGCTAAATCCCTTCGTTATCTTTGAAAATCCCATCCTTGAAGCTTAAGTCAGATGAGAGCTTCTCTGCTTTCTGTAATTTTCTGGTTTTCAACTCCATTTCTGAAAGGATTTTTTTTTCTCATGGGCAGAAGACTGTGACCTTCATAGAGAAATGAAATCAGTTCAACAGAATAAACAATAATTAAATTTTCATGCGAAAATATATTTTCAATTTTCTGTTTCTCACTGAGGGTTAAATAACTAAATCATTGCAATTTCTTTATTTTCTTTGCCTTTTGAGGGAAAACAGCTACCTGAGCTGTTTATTTACATTTCAATCCCAGCATGTATAAGATTGGCTCACTCTTGTCACTGCACCTGGAGTGGCACTTGAGGAATGGTGAACTTGGGGATCTTTCCCCAGCTCAAACCTTACTGGCCACATCTTCCATCTCTGTTTTTCTTCTCACCAGTTCAACCTCCTTGTCTGTGGCATGAATTAATTCATATTGATGGAGTGCTTTGACATTTTCACATAAGTACCAGGCCTGCTGCTGAGAGAAAATGCGCATGTCACCTCTGGTAGTTGGGCTTGAAGGTTTGAGAGATCTCTCAGTGCTGAGTCCAGGGTTCCTGGCAGATGGGGCTCAGGCACAACAGCAGATGTCACAGAACCATGGAATCACAGCCTGGGTTGTGTAGGAAGGCACCTCAGAGGAGCATCCACTTCCAGTGCTCCAGGTGGGATCTCACCAGAAATACCTCCCCAAACTCCACAGAATGGGCTGTGGGTGGCTGCAAAACTCTTAGCCTGTGCCACACCAGGAAGATTGTAGGAAATTGTCACAGACATCTTCTATGGAAAATCCTTTCCTTAGGATTTTTCCTCCTGAGAAGCTGGGAGGCCTCAGGAACAAAACGTAAATAATGATTATCTGCTGCTGTGGAATGCAACAGGTGCATCTGTGATTGGTCTTGTGTGGTTGTTTCTAATTAATGGCCAATCACAGTCAGCTGGCTCAGACTCTCTGTCCAAGACAGAAACCTTTGTTATCATTCTTTCTTTTTCTATTCTTAGTTAGCCTTCTGATGAAATCCTTTCTTCTATTCTTTTAGTATAGTTTTAATATAATATATATCATAAAATAATAAATCAAGCCTTCTGAAACATGGAGCCAGATCCTTATCTCTTCCCTCATCCAAAAACCGCTGTGAACACGGTCACAGGAAATACACTAAACCAGTCTCATTTTTAAATGAGGGCACATCAAGTCACATCGCAATTTAAGGGTGGAGTTGGTTGAAAGGAAGCTGATCCTGTGCTGTGAGTATTTCTGAGATTGCAGGGGTGAGCAGTGGCACCTTTCAATGTGAATGGGGTAGAAATTGTAGCCTGGTTGTGAGAAGGGAAGGAGAATGGGTCGGACTGTTTCAGAATTAGGTGTCTGTTTTGCCCTTACCACAGCTGCTCGCTACAGCTTCAAACTGAAAGAGATGAGAATATTCAAGAGGTACCTAACTGGGGCACTTTTGACAATTTCAGAATGTTTGGGACAGTTTTATTTTTAGTATCAATGCATTGAAAAACTTGTCAAAATGGCCACGTTCCTGAGAAACGAAACTGTGACAGTGTTCACAGGGGTCCAAGGATGAGGGAAGAGACGAGGATCTGACTTCGTGTTTCAGAAGGCTTGATTTATTATTTTTTATATATATTACATTAAAACTATACTAAAAATAGTAGAAAATTATTTTATCAGAAGGCTAGCTAAGAATAGAAAGGAATGAATAACAAAAGCTTCTGTCTCGGACAGAGAGTCCAAGCCAGCTGAGTGTGATTGGCCATTAATTACAAACAATTCTGTGAGACCAATCCCAGATGCACCTGTTGCATTCCACAGCAGCAGATAACCATTGTTTACATTTTGTTCCTGAGGCCTCCCAGCTTCTCGGGAGGAAAAATCCTAAGGAAAGGATTTTTCAGAAAAGTTGTCTGCAACACAAAACCACACCAGGCACACAGACCTGCCTGGTCTCAGGTGAGCTGGTACCTGCCTGTGCTCAGACCCTGCTGTGCTCCCCACCTGCCATTCCCTGAGGATATTGATCCATTCATCACAGAGTGCCTCTTGAAGAGATTAATTGCCTTCTCCACGTCCCAAACAGATCCAGGATGAATCAGGAGTGTCTCTCAGGCAGGAACCTGCATGTGCCTTTGCATCTCCTTCCTGCCCGGCAGCCAGCCCAAGCTCCCAAAGCACCAGGACTGTCAGACACTCACTCCCTGACAAACAGCCCTGCAACCTCTTCCACGGAGAGCAGAGACCACCACAGATCTCAGGGAGAGAACCTGCATCTCAGTTTTTCCCTAAATCTGGGTGTCAGGCAGCTGTTGGGGTGTAGAGAGGAGAGAGACTCCATCCCTGCAGGGCGAGGGGCCGCACTCACCCCGACCATCAGCTCACCACTGCCTCAGCCTGACACTGTCACCACGTCCCTGGGATAACAGACTTGATGGATTTCACACTTTAAGGCTTTTGCTTTGAAAGAGCCTCAGCTTTTATCTTAGCAAAGTACAGCTTTTTAACCTAAAAATAGCCCGCCCAAGCTCCTTCCATCGGAACAGCCGAAGATGAGCTGGCAACTCTCAATTTTTTGGTGCTTCTCTATCAGAGAGATGAAACATTTTCCCTGTAATCCTACAAAATGGAATGTTTAGGGTTTCAGAGGTTACTGGAATTTTCCCTGGCAGCTGGTCAAATATGTGATCCCATTAGAGCTTCTTTGATGAGGAAGTGTAGCTTGACTCAGAGAGAAAATGAGTACAGGAGGGGAGAGCATGTCAAAGGAAAAGGAGAAGTGGAGAGAACAGGAAGGAGAAAAACCCTACATGAACAAAGAATTCTAATGTACCACACTCTGCCTCTTCACAGAGGAAGACAGGAAATTGCACCCAAAACTCACATAAATGCCTGAACTCTGATTATGAATGAGGAAGAAGCAGCTCTGCTCTCTCTGTGTGAGGGAATAAGACCATTGCGATGCCTTTTCCATCTCTGAGAGGCCAGGGAAGGCCAGGAATTTCTTCTTTCTCACAGGCAGGGCCTGTGGACCCGTGCAGGAGAAAGCATCTGGCAACCTGGGATTTAAAAAAAAAAACCAGAATTCAGTGCTGCTGGATGCCAGGCTGAGTGCTCGTCAGTTCACTTAGCACCACACACAGCCCGAGTGAGAGCAGCCCTCTTTGTCAGCAGAGACAAGGACAGGGGACACAGTGTGACACGCTGCATTGTGGGGCTGTGAATGGCTCTGCTCACACAATGCCCGGGGTTTGTTCTGCACATCCCGCTGCTGCAGAGAGCCCAATTAACCCCGAGGAGGGGAGGGAGCAGCTGCTGAATTTGGGGTTGTGTCCAAATTCTAAACATGGGCTGAGCCACCCTGTTGGGAAACCCCAGCTCTGCAGAGCCCGGGCAGCTGGGAGGTGTTTTAAAGATTTTATTCTGTTATCAGTCTCGTAGAAGGGTGAGACATAGCAGATGTAAAACTCAACGCCATTCTATCAGAAGCCAACCTATTTCCTGGTTACAATACCTTATAAATGTTTTTCAGCCTATTAGCTTTTGCCACACAATGCTGCTATTACTTCTAACACCTATTATTTTAATCACCTATAATCACTTATTATGAGGTCTTGCTACAATGCATCTTTCACAGTTCTAATTCTCAAAAATATCTGGGTTTTTTTTTTTTGCAAAGCCATTTTTGAAACTTGTTTCTAGTTCAAACTCTCTCTCAACAATGTCATCTCCATTCCATGGCCTTCCTAAGTCAGCACACCTTATCTCAGAGTTTGCATACAGATGTGCAATGCTGTGTGAGCTTTCAGCCAGGTTTTGAACCCTTTACAAACCCAGTTCTCACCCCATCCCATGGGCAGATCTATAGTGGATATTATTGCTCCCAACAATAGAGAATCATGTATTTGGTTTTATTTTATTAGAAGGTATACTATATTATATTATATTATATTATATTATATTATATTATATTATATTATATTATATTATATTATATTATATTATATTATATTATATTATATTATATTATATTATATTATATATATTATATTATATTATATTATATTATATTATATTATATTATATTATATTATATTATATTATATTATATTTTGTTAAGTATTTAATTGTATATAGCTATATACAATTTTGTGATTGTTAGTTGATAGTTTTGATATATTTGATACATCATTTGATGTATCAT